>NC_080671.1:398764849-399079852 GCF_030247195.1 Topomyia yanbarensis | reverse complement strand
ATTTTTTTCCGTTGTTGGTCGAGGTCGTCTGTCTTTCCATAGGGACATTACATTGTTCCAGTTTTTTGTTTGTGCTCGTTCGGATGCATTGTATAAGTATAAAAACACAGGAAAAAAACTGTCACTTATTCCCTGTGGGAATAACAACAGTAGCGTTGGTGTTGCTGTAGGTGCCCAGTGATCTAGTGTAATGGTGACTAAGAAAGCATTAACGCGGACATGACCAAATTGGAACAAAACTTGTGTGGCTATCACGCCACTTTTAACAATTTCGGGAGCCCTTGGGTCAGTCAACGAAATTCAGTACGAACCAAACTTTACGATTCACAAAAAATATGAATACCTTGAACCCAAGAACCTACCGAAATCTCTGTAAAAAAGTAGCCTACATTCCCGGAGAAGAAATTATGAAGCTAGAAATTTTTGTGAGTATCAAATTCCACCCCCCTCGCAACAATCATTTTTCTTCCTGGAGCACTACGTATACGGTGCAATGCAGCGACGATACGGCTCCACCGTCGACAAAACGAGCCCCCCATCTACAACCACAGGAGGCTAATGCGATAATTGATTGGGCTAAAAATAACCCTGGAAAGTATTCGCAGTACGTATTGTGCGACGACGATGCAATGTGTGGACGCGGGTGTCGGATCCCTACTGATACAGCCGTGTTCCGGCAGTTACGGGCGACGAGGGAAGATGAATTCCAGGCTGTTAGTCACAATGTTAGCAGAAATGTTTTTTCGATGAAGTTACTGCCTCCTTCTCGAGTGAATGGAGAGAGGGAGGAATCGAATCGATATGCCCCCGCCGTGAAGATGTTTCGGGATGGTTTTAGATTTTTTTTGCGTTCTGAATAGAATCTAGGGCTGACTTATGCATTCTGTATTGATTACAAATCAAATGTATGAGATCATGTTTTATGATTAGTTTTGCTAACCTAAGATTAATTAGAAGGTGTAGGTTGGGTAACAAATCGTATTCATCTTTCCTCAAACTTTTTGACACCTGCGAGTATAACCCATGTAACCAATAAGCATATAAATGTAGCCTAGGGACCATTCATAAATTACGTAACGCAAAAATTGCTCAAAGCTCCCCTCTCCCCTATTACGTAACAAATAAAAAAAAAATTCTTCTGCAAAAACATGTTACGTAACGTTCTAGATTACTCCCCCTCCTCCATGACATATAACATGTCACACTTTGTCATACTCCCTAAAAGCGTTACGTAATTTATGAATGGTCCTCTAACTACTACTTAAGATTCGCAGTCTTAAAGGGCCATTAAGCTCTATATTCTTATATAATGCTGGTATAATGCCAGACAAGGTGAAATATTGTGCTATTACTGTGCAGACGTCGGTCTCTGCTATTTATAACCTGTTCGTTACTATTGATATGTAGTAGTATTAGTAATGCCCTTTTTCAGCATTACTAATGCTATTACATGGCATTAATGAAAAAATAACTAAATTGAAATCCTGATATCAGCACTACTCGTGCTATTAGAAAGCATGAATTGGCTGTCATTTTCTGCAATGTTCCTTCCTGCAACGTTTTCTTATTTCTCTACAAATTTATGAGTACAGCTTAAAAGGCAACTGTCAAAATTCTCTTTGAAAGGAAATTCCGGGCAAACCGTTACTCGCCAATGACAGATGTTGGTAGTAAACCAAAGAGAAAAGTTTTCTCTTCCATTAACTGTTATGAACTGTGTTTGGTCAGTAACGGTTTGTCCGGAATTTCCTTTCAGAGAGAATTTTGACAGTTGGCTTTTAAGCCGTAATCATATGTTTGTCGAGATTTCTTCTATATTCATATTCATGTTCGAATACAATAAAATATGCCGAATATAATTCTCACGAGGAAAAGCATAACAAATAAACCTACCGCATAGCATTATATCAGCTTAATATTTGCTCTATAACATTATTAAGGATCTATAAATGCATAGGCAAAGCATACATGCTTTTTAAAGATCATTAATGCGTTATATAGATAGATAGAGCTGGCGATAATGTTACATTTCGGCTGCACCTGTTTATATTTACGATGCCAATATAGAACTTGATTGCATTGTAAATGTAAAATGGGGTTTTCGTGCAACATTAGTGCAAATGTTTATCAAATATTGTGTAATGGCTTAATGCTTATGGTTACTGGGGAATTTTCAGCAGATCATTGTTCGGAGTCCGTCCCTCGTGTTGAGAATTGGCGATCCGTTTCGGTCTTGAGTTGCTTGACGAAAACTTTCGGAAGCCTCGTTCACGATGAATCATTTTATTTCCGAGCGACAGCATTGATTTGTAGGAACATGATCGACAATTATTAATCTTATGGTATACGTTTCGTCAATTGGTGAACGTCAGCAAACTGATACCGTTTATGTTGACTTTGCAAAAATAGCCAAATTCGAACGAATGGAACTTCCTGAATGACTGGGTCGGTGAATAATGTCGTGTCTTACCGAGCGTAGTGCGGTATGTGAGCATCAATGAAACGAGATCATATTCGTTTGCGATAGAGTTGGGTATGCCTCAGGGAAGTCATTGAGGTTCGCTGCTTTTCATTTTATTCGTAAACGTTTGTGCTCCACTATATAGTCCCTTAAGTACTCGCTGATGATCAGAAATTAGTTCGTGTAATTGCTTCTGGTTGTTGCGTCTGGTTTTTTGCTAAATTGGTGTACACCCAGATTTTTTTACGCGGCGGATACGCACCGCGTAAAAAACCGCGTTAATTGGAAAATCCGCGTAAAAAACCCTCAACAAAAGATTGAGAATATTCTTGGAAGTTTTTCCTGCACGCATTTCGCAAAAATGTTCAGTCCTTTTTAATGCAAAAAACCTTTACTTTTTCCTGAAAAAAATTATAAATTCTTTTAAAAGCAAAGAACTTTGGATTTTGGCAGCTTTTTTGCACGAATTTCACAATTAAGACGGTTTTTGCAAAAAATATAGTCCTTTTGAATGCAAAAGACCAGTCTTCCCATGAACATCGACAAGTTTGCACCCGTGTACAAAATTTCGTGCACGCGTTCAACCTCAAACATGCTTTGCCTTTGTGTACAGGTTCGCATCGAGCACCGAACCCAAGCGAACGATGTGCAAACTTAGGTTTAAACACCGTGGACGTACACCGTGTACGTACATAAGAAAGGCTCACACGAAACAGAATGGGTCAATGCTAGTGATGATGGGCGAGAGAAAGAAAAAACCAGTATAAAGAACCTGTGTGTACGAACACCGCGTACGTACATGAGGTTCGGTTGTGCAGACGAACATGTGCTCGTGTTTTGGTACGCATTAGCGCGTTCGAGTTTGCACACGAAATGATGGTGTAGGATGAGCACAGAACTAGAGCGAACATGGTGTTCGATGTTCATTTGGGAAGACTGCAAGATGACGGAAAGATGGAAGAGACGGGTCTGGAAAACTCCTTATGGACCGAACCTCAACAATATGGGTATTTTCGGAATGGACTTGATGAGTAATTGCCAGAAACTTATGTTTGACGCAATTTTAAAATCCAAATTGGCGACTTCCGGTTTAGTGAAATTCTCTATAACCCAATCAATATGGCTATTTTTGGAATGGTCTTGACGAGTAGGTGCCATTTTGACGCCATTTTGAAATTCAAGATTCAAGATGGCGATTTCCAGTTTAGTGAAATTCGCTATAACCCAATTAATATGGGTATTTTCGGAACGGTCTCGACGATTCGGTGCCAGAAATTGATTTTTGACGCCAATTTTGAAATCTAGGATGGCGACTTCTTTAGCGAAATTCTCTATAACCCAATCAATATGGATATTTTCGGAATGGTGTTGACGAGTAGGTGCCATAAATTGATTTTTGACGCCATTTTGAAATCCAAGATGGCGACATTCAGTTTAGCGAAATTCGCTATAACCCAATTTCTGGCACCTACTTGTCAGGACCATTCCGAAAATACCCATATTGATTGGGTTACAGCGAATTTCGCTAAACCTGCAGTCGCCATCTTGGATTTCAAAATGGCGTCAAAGATCAATTTTTGGCACCTCCTCGTCAAGACCATTTCGAAAATACCCATATTGTTAAGGTGCGTGCCGTAAGAAGTCTTCCAGACCCGTCTCCACCATCTTTCCGAAAGTCTTCTAAGGCTTTTGCATTCAAAACGACTTAGAATATATTTTGCGAAATCTGCGCAAAAAAAACTTCCAGAAATATTCAAAATCTTTCGCTGAGGGTTTTTTTTACGGATTTTCGAATTAACGCGGTTTTTTCACGTGGATTTTAAAATTACCGCGGTTTTACATTTCTTATGAAAGAAATGTATAGAATTCGCTCAAACTTTCAAGATTTTTTCCGAGGCCCGGAGGGCCGAGTCTTATATACCAATCGACTCAGCTCGACGATTTGGGACAATGTCTGTGTGTGTGTGTGTGTGTGTCTGTGTGTGTGTGTGTGTATGTAACGGACAAATTCTCATTCGTGTTTCTCAGCAATGGCTGAACCGATCTTATCCAAACCAATTTTAAATGAAAGAACAAAAAAACAGTATGAACGCTATTAATTTGTTTTTGATTCTGATGTTTAGTTTCCAAGATATGAATGTTTGAATGCGTAAAAATGGCGTTTTTTGCAGTTTTTTTGAATTGTCTGGCGAAATTGACATTATAGATTAACAATTTATATGTTTTTAAACAGCTTTAACGAATACCTTTCGAACAAGCTATAGATTGTTGAAATCGGACTATTATCAAAAGAGATATTTAACATTAAATGCGGACGAAAGATTTTTATCATTTCCCATTGCCAGAAATATGACCAAAAACATGTAATCTATTATTAACGTCAAAACGGCTTATTTTAGGTCAATAGTATCTTCGGAGAATTTAATGGAGGAAATATGCACTTTCTTTTGGTATTGTGCTTTTGCTGATTAATCCCCCTATGAGTGAGATATTTTCACAAATTTTCTTGGAAGTGATTATATCGAAATGATGCCTTCAGCAAATTTGTAGCTCTTACTATTGCGAATAACTTTACTGAAGACTTCAAATATCTATTTTGAATACTTTAAAAGTTATGGCTTGTTGTTTGTGGATTACTCTTTGTCGCCTATTTATTGTTCAATATAGAAATAATCCATTGAAATAAGCCAAACATTATTACGACAAATCGAATTTTGGATTTCATTTTTCTATCTACAACCGCTAGAAATAATCACCGAACACTTCCAAGTTGTCTGGAAGGAACTTGATAACTTATCAGTGCAAAAATGTTCATTTCTGAAAATATTCCAATAGAAAATTCCAGAGTTCTGTAATCAATCATAATCCTCAGATTTCTTTTCAAATTGAGATCGATTTTGTAGAGATGTACTGTAATAAGGGTCTTTATTTAATAGAAAGCGAAGTTAAAATTGATTTAATGTCTATGAAACATAGAACTGCTCACCAAAACATTGCATAACTTTCAACATTTGCTAAAAATGTTCTTGCCTTTCTCATTCACTCTAAAATTCGTCAATCTAATCCCGACCCGGAGGGCCGAGTGTCATATGCCAATCGACTCAGTTCGTCGAGATCGGAAAATGTCTGTGTGTATGCATATGTCTGTATGCGTGTATGTGTATATGTGGAAAAAAAATTTGACCTCTGTTTCTCAGAGATGGCTAGACCGATTTGCACAAAGTTAGTCTCAAATGAAAGGTACAACCTTCCCATCGGCTGCTATTGAATTTTCTATTGATTGGACTTCCGGTTCCGGAGTTACGAGTTGAAGAGTGCAATCACACAGCAAATTCCCATATAAACTGAAATGAAAATTTTTCAAAATCAAATTTGTATTTTGGATGCCAAATGACTTTAAAATGCATGAAACATTAAAATGCATGACAAAAATTGACTTTTTTGGACTTTGGTACATTTTTGCCTTTCTCATATAGAAAGATTATGCAATCACTCTAAAAATCATCAATCATACAGGCCCGGAGAGAATATGCAGTGAGGGGTTGCTACTTTAAAATTCAAACTAGTTTAAAATTTCTTAACAAGTTGAAAATTTTCGGCAGGACCCGGATCTCCCGGATCTTTCTCCATAATCCGCCGCTGGTTTCAAGCGATGTTTCAGTATCACATAGTATCTCAAGATCGTAGCTGTCGATCCGTTGTATGTATGTGCAAATCGTACTGAACATGTAATATTCATTTCCACCATTGTATTGAACATAACCAGCCATGGAATCGTAGTCTGGACAAATGGGACATGCACAATTGCACCACTAGGTGGATTAAAACAGGTTTTTATTTTGGGAATGCGTCGAGTTGAGACGAAAACGTAATATGATTAATAACGAGGATAACAGTTTCCGAATGTAGAGAGAAATTTATGAAAAATGACGATTTCCATTCGACTCTAGCAGGTCCTGATCGATTTTGATGGGCATTTGATTTTTGTTGTATGACCAATTATATGTATAGATCAAATGTTCAAAAACAGTAATTTAAGGTCAAGATAGCATCATTTTGAAACCGCCAATTTCGGAGGTATCTAGTATCTTTAATGAGTTTTACAAACGTTAAACAGCGCATCATTTGATAAAATTATTTTGACGGTATATCGTCCAAGAAGTATTTATGGTGAATTTTCTCGGATTAATATTCATGACAAGTCTCAAAAAATTCGCTAAAGACACGAACTCTGTTACTATTTTCTGAAAAAATAATTCTGCATAATTTTATAACTTCAAAAATTACGGTTTAGGAATTATGCCGTTTGGACAGTAAGATCGATTTTCACCAAACCCCCACCAAACCGAATTTCTGGCTACGCCGCGGACTTCCAGTAAGTATAAACAAAGTCGTTCTACACTCGTTCACAAGAAACGTCTTCGAATGCTGAATATCTATTATAATACATTAAAACCCCGATTTTATCAGCCAAATATGAACATCTGTTTGATGGGCTCTAGCAGACGAACAAGACAGAATTCGAGTAAATCCTTTCTTGAGCACGTTTTCCTTATCATGGAGATGGAAATATGTAAAGTAAAAAGTTCATCATAATCAGAAATAGTTATCAGACTACATCAAGGGACGGGAAGAATATTTTAACAGCTTCAGTTTATTATAAAGAAAAAAATTGCCCGATTTAGTCAATGTACCCATTTTGTCAGCCTAAAATACACCATGAGACTGATAAAAATGGGTCTTTATTGCATGTATTATTCACTGTGTTTCACATTAATAGGTATATTTCACTTTTGGGGATTTTTTTATTGCATCGAACTACAACAATTTTTAGGTAGTTTTCAAGGGGTTCTTCCAAAATTTGGCGAACCTATTCCAATTCGTATACCAATTAATCGGTATACTTAACGGTTTATATGTTTCAGATAGAGAAAATACTGAAATTTTCAGCTTTTTCCTACACAATATTACGAAAGCAATTTTTCCTAATAAGTTTGTGAAAATTATAAACTATTTGAAATTTTTAAATAGATTTATTTTTTATTTAACCGTGATTTTTTAATAAATAGTGACCATCGCTTCACAACGTAGTCTATTTTTCATGGCTTGCGGTGAGCACGATCTCTCGAATTGCTGAACTGAAAATTATGGAATAGAAATTAATTTTTAGTATTCTTTACAGATTTAACTCGCCGCGCAGATAGCTCTGAATTAGACCCGCTGGTGCCCTAAGACGATTTCGCTAGATTTTCAGAGCACTGTGCACCCAGTGCATTAACGCAAGTGACGGAAGGTTATCGAAAAGTTTTGTGAAAATGAAAATGCCAGTAATGATGATGATTTTCCCAAACGGTTCGTTTTCGAGAGGTTTTTATTTGTTCTTTGGCATTAGGATTAGCGATAATAATTCAAATCAAGGATACTACTGGGAAGTCACCTTTAGAAAAAGTCGATGTCGAAGTAAAATTTGGAACTATGCACGCATGCACTTCAGAGATAGCGTGATATCAGGAGCTGCGATTTCATTAAATTTTCTTAGTTCTCAGTCGCGTTGGAAATTTGAGTAATGTAATTACTCAAATTTCCAACGCGATATATAATTCAAATAATTCAAAAAAAATTCGATTTTTTTGGCTCAGTACAATATATAAATTCAGTTTTCCCACCACAATTTAGATATTTTATTTTATGGGCCATTTTTTCGCTTTCCCATTGATTTGGTTTGAGATTTCTAGCACTGATGTTGTCCTATGCTGATTTGAGCGATTCTCTGAGTCCTGCCACTATCCCATGTAATATGTGTTATCAAAAACATCGCGAAGCATCACGTTCTAAATGTTCTCAAACGATATAATATCCGAAGAGAGTGATAAGAGTTGTAAGAAATGTCTCATCACACTGTTAGGTGGATTAAAAGCGTTTTTTTTTGCGAGGAATCGGCGAAAAAAAAACCTCGCAAAAAATCGCGCAAAAAGCACGTAAAAAAATCAGAGTGTACAGTTAACGGGATGGAAGTAAATGTGCAGAAGTGTAATGAGGAATCCCACGAAAATCCGTTCGAAAATCTTTAACCCTTAAAGGCGCAAACCAATTTTTTTCAAATTCTCTGAAAATTGTCTCACGGTTTTAATATGTTGCTACGATAATTTTGAGATGGTTTTTACAATGTTGTTTTAAAACAACATTGCGCATTTAAGGGTTAAAATCGTGACCGAGCATCCACGATTCCGATGAAACTTTACACGTTTCACAGTCATGGAAGACTAGACATTTTACACAGTCAATAAGATTATTTTGACTCAAGAGTAACTTTTAAAAAGGCGTAACAGTTTCTACATGCAGCATTTTCGAAAAAAAATTGTTCGATTACCGTATTTTATACAACGAACCTATCTGAAAACGATTCACAGGGAATGAGTTTTTCTATACAAAAAAAAATATACACTGAAAAAATGTGTAATTTTTCACAAACACAAAATTTAAAATTGTAAAAAAAACCCATTTTTTTTATTTGTTTTATATTCTGTTAACAAAAACCTAGAGACACCAACATTTTGAATGTGATTGCATGATGGAGAACTTATCAGTAAAAAAGTTTTCTAACGATAACTTCATACATGTTTTTAAATTTCATACAAATTGACATAAACAATTGTAATTTTATTCTACGTATTATTTCAAATTAAAATGCATTTAACAAAATCTTCCAAAATGCAATAGTTGTCGAGATATTCGGAATTTTGCTCCAACAAAAACAATTAATTCGTGCAATTATGCCTTTTTGAAAGTTATTCGCGTTTCCCCTTTATAAAATGTCAACAACCTAATGTTTATCGTTTTAAAGACGTTAATGAAACTTTTTAAGTGTCTTTGGATCATGAAGATGCTATCAATAAAAAAAAGTTTTCATAACAACAACTTTTGACATATTTTTCTAATTCACACTATTTGAATTTAAAAATGCAATTTTCTTTTTTAATGATTCCAAACGCCATTTCAAATCAAAATACTCATTACAAAAAATTGTAGTAGTCGAGTTTGTTTCAAATTTTGTTTCAACAACACAATTATTTTGTTTTATTACGACCTTTCCGTAAGTTGTTCACGTTTCTCAATCAACAACAATAAGGCTCATAAAATTTCCCATTGACATCAAAGCGGTATTGAAAACCATTTGAAAGCTACGCGAAAACAAGCAAAACATTGTTCAACCATAGGGTCTGATGATTAAACTATATAGTTCAGTGTAAGCTATGATAATTTTAACCCTTTCATGCCCAACTTTTTTCTAGTGCATGTAGGATTTTAAAACTATTTTTCCTTGAAAACGGTGTCGTCAAGAAACACGAAAAGCCATTTTTCATAAAGATAGGTGCTTCCTTCGCAGTGCTAGAAGCTGCTCAATTTTTACCTTCCAATGCTCACTACAATTCTCCTAGAATATTTACAATAGTCCAACTGCGTGGAAAACGTAGCCAAAAATAATCTCAATTGATAAGTTTTATCAGCTTTCACTAATATTGCAACTTAACAAAGTTATATGAAAAATTCATTTTCCGTCGTCAACGTAAACTGTCCCTGGCAGCACTGCTCCATCGGAGTTCAATCAGACTAACGGCAATAACTTCAGTTCTAGGGCTGATCCTTGTAACTGTTCACACTCAAATGAAAGCCAATAGTCACATTTATTAGCCTTACTTGTTTTTGTGAGCGAATCTTGCCTCAATCAAAAGTTATAGCTGCTTAAAAACATTGTTGTCCACAAACAACATGGGGATGAATAGGTTAAGTAAATTTTATCATTGATAGACCCTGTTCTTGGCAAATATTTCAGTTCGTCTCTCATAGGTACAGGTTGCGTGCCAAATAAGGTATTTCGATGCGAATTTTCAATTCATGAACGAGAGAAACATCGATGCGCACTCTTTGTGCTCAGACGTATACACGACCGACTCAATACCAAATGAAAGCGTGAAATATTTTAACAGGTGGATATTCGATTTAACCAAAAAAAAAGTCCGCCCGGCCTTTGTGGCAGCACAAAAAACCTACCGATTCGCGTCCTCTCACGGTACCGCGATCGAATCACCGTTTTCGATGGTGGAGTTCCTACTTTCTCTTTTGTCATGCTACAATAAAACCTCGGGGCTGAACCAAAACTAATTTAACTTATTCAAGAATCTGCCAAATTCTGCGAAAAGTCGTTAGTTGAATTCATGGAACAAGTTCCTTGTAACTGTTGCTTGTTGCTCAAAATTGGAGATACTTGAGAATGATCGCAAGTCCATAACCGGAAAAACCAACCTCCGATCACAACTTGTATTGGCCGATTGAAGTGATGTAGCTTGAGAAAATGATCCTGTTCCGCATTGACAAATGGCGACCGAAGCAAATGGCTTTTTGTCAGATATACAATTTGGCTTCCGTGAAAGCAAAGGTACGAACAATTGCCTTGCGTTGCTTCCAACCAGTTTTTATGGCCTATGCTCGTAAGGAGCGAATAGCACAGTATTCTTGGATATAAGGGGTTTTTAGTTCAGTTTAGATTAAGAGGATATTCTTACGCAAATTACCTAAAAGTGAGCAAAATTCGGATTTTTTTTGTGGGCCAATCAAAAAATATAGAAGGAAACAGTTTTAGGATTCATTTTTTGTCTACATTTACAATTTATTTTCAAGACGAAAAAAACAAAATAGCGCCCGTGGTGCCGTTCTGACTAAGGTTAGTTGCGCGTGGAATTCCAAACCTTCGGACAGCCTGCTGCCTTAGGATCGATTTGAAACACAAAATCAATAATAAGGTTCTAAAGTAAAGTAAATTTATTGGATGAAAGACCTAAGAACGGGTAAAAATTTTGGCGTGATGGTGCGATTTCAAATTTGACATAGCTGATTATGAATTTGAAATCAGTTTATCGGAATTCAAAGTGGCCAATCCAATATGGCAGACTGTCATTAAAAAGATAAGTGGAATTTCAGCCAAAATTTAGAAAAAAAAGGCTTTGTAATTTATAAACACTATACACACTAAACACTATAAACACTCATTCTAATATGAATTAAAATCAAATGAAAATAAAAATTGCGATTCTAATATGGCGAACTATAATGTGACAATTTTGATCAATTTGTTCGCTTTTCACCACTTTCTGTGGTTGTTTGATAACTCATGATTAGTCTTACCGTGATACTCGAGGAGCAGTAGCGGTAGTCTCGGATTCTATCAACAGCGAGTGTCAAACTAATATTCCCTTCCTTCCCCGGTAGAAAAGCATTGGACGTGGCCGGTGTTGTTATTGACCATTTTATGAAATTTTGAGTCAGTGAAGCATAGTACATGTTTTTTTGTTTTTGAACTGAAACATGTACAGTGGGAATGCTTTGCTTCTTCCAAGTATCATTCGGTCAATCACGTACGGTAATTGCGGGCAGTTTACTCAAGCTAAACTAAGCTAACTGGTGTTAAATTGGATTTGTGACCCCAGGTTGGGGTTAGTTACTGACGAGATGAATTCGAAACACGAAATCCAATTTTTCTATGTTGGGGGCACATTTTAGGTTTTATAGCACACTACAAGTGCAATCTAAGTTTTAAGAGCGACTTCAAGAGTATCATAAAACCATAATTGTTACTTGGGGGTTGTGCCCTTCTGCACCAATTGGTTCAATCCATTTAAAAAAAGTAGAAAAGGCGCATCTTCAAGCTTGCTTCTGGCCCGCACTTCAACAATATGGTTGTTTTCGGAACAGTATTAACGGGTAGGCGCCAAATGTTTGAGGCCATTTTGGAAACCAAGCTGTCAACTTCCAGTTTCGTCAACTGCTCTAAAACCCAATCAATATGGGTATTTTTGGAATAGGATTGATGGGTAGATGCCAGATATCGATGTTTGAGGCCATTTTGCAAACCAAGATAGCGACTTCCGTTTTAGTGGAATTCACTAAAACCCAATCAACATGGGTATTTTTGGAAAAGGATTGATGGGTAGATGCCAGATATCGATGTCTGAGGCCGTTTTGTAAACCAAGATGACGACTTCCGGTTCAGTGGAATTCACTAAAACCCAATCAACATGGGTATTTTAAGAACGGGGTTGATGAGTAGACGCCAGATATCGATGTTTGAGGCCATTTTGAAAAACAAGATGGCAATTTCCGGTTTAGTGAAATTCTTTAAAATCCAACCAATATGGGTGTTTTTGGAACGGGATTAATGACCAGACGCAAGATATCCATGTTTGAGGCCATTTTGAAAACCAAGATTGCGACTTCCCGTTCAGTGGAATTCACTAAAACCCAATCAACATGGGTATTTTTGGAAAAGGATTGATGGGTAGATGCCAGATATCGATGTCTAAGGCCGTTTAGTAAACCAAGATGGCGACTTCCGGTTCAGTGGAATTCACTAAAACCCAATCAACATGGGTATTTTTGGAAAAGGATTGATGGGTAGATGCTAGATATCGATGTTTTTGAAAACCAGGATAGCGACTTCCGGTTCAGTGGAATTCTTTGAAACCCAATCAACATGGTTATTTTGGGAACGGGATTGATGAGTAGATGCCGGATATCGATGTTTGAGGCCAGTTTGATGAGTAGACGCCAGACATCGATGTTTGAGGCCATTTTAACGATCCATGCTGGCGACTTCCGGTTCAGTGGAATTCTCTAAAATCCCATCAATATGGGAACGGAATTTGTGCGTAGACGCCAGATACCGTTGTTTAAGGCCATTTTGAAAAACTAGTTGTCAATTTTTGGTTTAGTGAAATTTTTTAAGACCCAATCTATATGGGTGATTTTGGAACGGGATTCAAGTATCGATGTTAAAGACCATTTTGAAAACCAATATGGTGACTTTCGGTTCAGCGGAATTCTTCAAAAGCCAATTAATAGGCGTATTTTTGGAACTGGTTTAATGAGTAGACGCCAAATATCGATATTGGGAGCCATTTTGAAAACCAAGATGGCGACTTCGATTTAGTAAAATTATCCATAACTAGTAAGTTTTTTGAATAGCGTTGATGAATAGATACCGGATGTCTATTCCGGAAGACGTGTTTCAATCCAATATGGTGACTTCTAGTTTAGTGGACACTTTAATAATACAGTGAAGACCCGATTTTATCTACACCCGATATTGTCTGCCCCGACTCCGATTTTGTCAGTTTTTTTTACTCGATTTTGTCAGCCTCGCACAGGCCCGTGCGCAGAAAATTCTCAAGGGAGGGGTTTTGTTTTTTTTTCGTTTCTTATACAAGGAGAGTATAGAAACCCTCAAACGGCGACGATTTTTTCCGAGGCCCACAAGGCTAAGTCTTGTGTCTACTCGGCTCAACAAATTGAGACAATGTCTATTATTGAGAAGGAATCTTGATCAGACACCACCGCCCGCCTGTTGGATCATGGTAGTGTCCGATTCTTTTTGTGGTGGTTTGTAATAAACCAACAGACTAAACCTAAACATCTTGTTCTTACCAATCCTCATCCTTCCGGGACCACCGTTATGTATTACTTCAGAAGGGATTGGGGTCTGGTTCTTTTTATTTTGTTTTAATCGTTCGTGATTTTTTTCCATTTATGCTGTTTCTTGCTTGCTGTCTAGCCTTCGTGGCACAATTGACCTGCAGCAGCAAATATCGCCAGCTGCCGAGACGCGATCCAACCAGAGATGCCGCACATAACTACATCCATCTCTTTCACTGGCAGATCCAGGGGGAGGATCCTGAAGGTCCGGACCCCCCCGAAAATTTTTACCCTCTTGAGAAATTTTAAAATAGTTTCAATTCGTTCTACACTCAATATCATTCCAAACCAGATTCGACAACCAAAACTGATTTTAATTAAATGAGCGTATTACATTTTACGTATTGTACAATGAACATTTCAAAATCGAAATTTCGGACCCCCTCCGAAATTTTTGTCTGCATCCGCTCGTGATCTCTTTAGAACCATTTTCGCAGGGTTTGTTATCCTTGTTGGCGATACTCGTTCCAATTTATCTACTAACTAGTGCTGAGAGTTTCCTGACGGCGGAATTTCTCCGCATACCGATGTCCTTTTTCGTGAAGCTACTTAGTTCTGAGCCACTCACCTACGGTAAAATTTCTCTAGACAATGATATCCCGATTTTCTCCGAGTTCGTGTTGTTCAATCGTTATTATTCCTCTGCTGTTGCTAGCTCGCTGACCAACCTTTGCTGTGGTACTGATCTATTCACAACTATTGTTAATATCATGTTGAAACGTGAAACGATCCAACGATGCCGACCAACTTAACTTACATCCTTTTACAGACCACTCGCAGGGTTTTTTTCAAAACCTTGTTTCTAGAATGCCCGAACTCAAATGATTTTTTTTCAATTATAGAGGTTTTAACCATAAGGTCATTCGCCTCTTCGGGTTAGAAAAATCTCTTGTGAAAAATTTCTAACCCTATGTGCGGGGTCGGGACTCGAACCCAGATGCGCTGCGTACAAGGCAATCGATTTACCAACTACGCTACGCCCACCCCCAACTCAAATGATATTTTTTGTATCAAAACGACTCATAGTATATGTTAAGAAATTTTCAAAAATGCTTCAAAATTCTCATGGGAAGAGTTTGAACCCCCAAAACTCTCCCCTTGCGCACGGGCCTACCCTCGCATAAAAATCCGTTCGATGAGCTCTAGCAGACGAGCCAACTTAAATTTGAGTAAATCCATTCATGAGAACATTTGTCTTATCTTATAAATGCAAAATATACAGAAATAAAAGTACACATAAAAGTTTTAATAATCAGAACCATCTTGAATGTTAAAATGACGTGGTATTTGTCAATCATGTTCCAAAGCACCCCACGTTGTTTGAGTTATCGTTAAGCAAGTCACCATTTTCTATTTCACAATTGCCTCAGACAATGGTCTGAAAATATGCATACTGATTGGGTTAGACGTTTATATGATTGCGAGAACGTGATCGTGTAGGTATGCGTGAATGATCGCCTTTGTGGCCGGGTTTGTATTATCGCGAAGGACTCGAGCGTGTGTATGTTATTGTCCGCGTTTCTTTTATCGCATGGACATTTGAATGTAGTGTATGCCAGCGCTTTTGTAATTTCGCGTCTACTAATACGTTTTTAGAACCATGTAATGCTTGGGGGATGCCTTCCTGTCAGCATAACGCTACGGCTTCAGATGGGGCGCGAAATGTCACCTACTGAAACACTACCCGAGGACTACTGCAATGCACCTTGATAGTAGTTTGTTTACCATTAAAATCAATTCGAAAATACTATTTGTTATCCGTTGACTATCTAAACTCGCAGGAGATTCGATCGAGAGTGTATGCGTATTAGAGTGGCTCGAAAATGACATTTTTCAGCACAGCACTTTTTGAGTTCCTTTTGTGGTCCCAAATTGCTGTGCAAAGTTTGGGAGCGGTCGGTTGATTCCCGGGTTTGCGCATTGCGTTTAAAGTTTGTATGGGATTTTATATGGGGAAATCAATTATTTTGCATTTACGTTAATAAAGATCGCTATTTCACTCAATATGAAAAACCAGCTTTATAAAATGATAATTCAAACCTTGGTTAACAACTTTGTCGAAGACGGTAACAAGGAACGAGTTTTCAAAAAAAAGTTATAACGATTTTAAAACTTATGGTTCAATCCAAATGCAGAAATTAATTATTTCTTCCAACACTGCCAGTACACCACGACACCGATACTTTAAACTGGAAAAAATGAGAATATATTCATCGCAGAGACTTGGTACCTTTGAATGAAATGTTCAGAATGAATTGCTGAATAACATAGACGTAGTCAGAAAATGAAAACAAGAGGGGGTGTGGCTTGTGTACTCTCCAGCTCCCTGTTTAAATAGTTTAGTATAACATAAGGAGCACATTTTCAACGCAGGTGTAAACCGCCGAATTAAAAATTAATCATACGTGTTTGGGGGCTACTATTTAAGGGCTCTACTGTTATCTCATTTAAAATGGTATTGTGATTTATAAGTTTTACATATATTAAAACCCTATTTCTTAGCCGTTCAGAGTCAGAATTTTAAAAAAATGCATATCCTTAGATTCCTTGAAGTCTCGTAATTGTTTCTACTGACATTTTCGTTTGAGAATCTAGGAACGAAACCAGGATAGTTATTTCAAACAAGCGTTTTTTGATAAAATTGAGTTAGGTTCACGCAAAACAGAGGTGATTTTGGCGAACCAGAAATATACTTCAGGTTTGAACCCAACGCGATTCCCAGACCTGAGTTAGTTTTTGCCCCAAATAAAAACAACATATAAATTTGTAGGTGTAAATTCTAAATATTGTAAATGTTATTACCCACAACAAAGATTGTAGTATTCATATTTAGGTCTATCAAAATATTAAGAAAGTTCAGTCGTTGACATCTACAAGGACGTAATGATTCTTTGTCTTATACAAAACAGTCTAAACAGGGACTGGGGAGTACACATGCCCCCCCCCCCTTCTTCTTTTCATTTTATGACTACGTCTATGATATTCAGCAATTCATTCTGAACATTTCATTCAAAGGTACCAAGTCTCTGCGAAGTATATATTGTCATCAATTTAAGTTTTTAATGTCGATGTCGGTGGTGCACCGGCAGTGTTGGAAAAAGTAATCAATTTCTGCATTTGTATTTTACCATAAGTTTTAAAATCGTTATAACTATTTTTTGAAAACTCGTAGCTAGTTACGGTCTTCGACAAAGTTGTTAACCAAGGTTTGAACTATAGTTTTATAAAGCTGGTTTTTCATATTCAGTGAAATAGTGATCTTTATTAACGTAAATGCAAAATAATTAGTTTCCCCATATGAAATCCCATGCAAACTTTGAACGCAATGCGCAAACCCGGAAAGCAACCAATCGCTACCAAATTTTGCACAGGCATTTGGGACCACAAAAGGAACTCAAAAAGGGCTGTGCCCGCTAGTTTAAATTATTTTGAAGTTTTCCCATACAACCGCGAGCCACTCTAATGCGTATAGTTCATCAAGACACGCGCTCATAGAAAACGCAAACAAAAACAAAAAGCGAACACGTCAACTTACGAGTCACAACTTAAGGAAACAACAAAGAAAAATCAACACCTTGAAGTAGCAAGAAACCATTCCGTTACCACCTATTTAATAATGCGTAGATTGTTTTTGAAATGCTGTAGATTGACACTTTTATATTTTTTTTCTTGCAGGAGATTCATCAATCAAACTAAAAACAACACTTAGATTGAATTGAATAAAAAGTTTTGTGAGAAATTATTGAACCTGCCGATAACATTGTGATACCGTATAAAAGTAAATAAAGACACAGGTGGCAATTGTTTAAAAAGTAGTGTATGTTGAAAGAGAAAGAGTGTAGATGTTTATGGAAATGGCAAAAATTTAAAATAAAGTTAATAGAATGTTAAAAATAGTTACAGTTATAATAAAAATAGTGATAGAAGATATAGAAAGTGATTGAGTGAGAAAAGGGTGTGTGAGAGAGAGAGAGAAAGAGAGAAATTAATCTACTTACTAATTGTATTGCTATCATGAGTACTGTCTTCAGCGAGAACCGCCTGCCGCACAGATCGAACAGATCTTCTAGCGAAGGACCGAGTAATTCCATAACTAGTGCATTGTATTTGCCACAAGGACCAAAGTAGTACACCTCGGGTATACCTTCTGCTGGGTTTTTGTAGAGCGGGCAATTGGCATTGGTTTCATTTGTTCGGACAGCCGAGGGAAGCGAAAGAAAAAAATCAGAACAATCAAAATGGTGAAAAACCGTTTGGGAACAATCTAATGTTAGGAAATGTGTTGCCATTTTCGGCGATCCCAAAATACGATCATATCTTAACGCTAACCGTTTTGCATACTTTTGGGGAGTTATTTGTATGTATGTTTTCCCGTTAATATTGACGCGAGGAAAAAATGATTAGATGGCAGCACAGTCTCGTAACGACGTGATAACCAACAAGAGGGAAAAAATTACGAAACGGAAACGATTATTCTCCTGATAGCACACCTAGGGTGCCGGGTGTTGTTCATTGGATCCTACACCCAGAAGAGTATCATCGTTCATGGAAGTGAAGAAAAATGCAAAGAAAATCGAGAAAACTAGGCAGACGAATGGCCTCTAGTCAGATCCCCTCTCCCTCGTCTGTCTGGTCTGGCCAGGAAACGCGTGGTGTACTAGTACTAGTAGGAATCTAATAATAGACAGCTGTGTGCACGGAAGGACAATTTATCAAGGACGCTCCCGCTCGGCTGATTGCGCGGCGTTTCTCTGAGAAGTAGGAAAAATGATAACAATTTAATATCAATATCATTTCGGTTCGTGTCCGCTTGAAACCACTTATTTTATTTTTTCCTTGCACTGGGACTATTAAGTACGGGTCGGCTTACAAACTAAGGATTAGTTTGGTGGAAAATTTCGTTTGATTGTTTTATTTTGTTTGGTTTTAAAATGGAAACATAAAGTTGCTTCTCTCTGCGAATGAAGATTTAGTCAAGCGAAAGATGTGTGTTGTGGTAATAAGAGGAGATTCGTTTAGGTTAGAACTGAAGAGAAAACAAAAACGGAAAAAAATAAAGATGTTTGATTATCTACACGGAATGGTATCTGGCAATACTTTTTTTTCATCGACTGGACTAATTTCTAAGGAAACGAAAACAAAACGGATCGGTTTACTACTTCAATTGTTGATTGGTCGTTAATTTTTGGTGTGCGCCAAGATGGCGCCGAGCACGACGATCGCGGTGCGATCCTTTTGGCAAACGTTCCAAATTTGTTTTTTTTTGTTTTAATAATTTCGTTATGAAGGAGACAATTTCGTTATAAAGACCAGACTAGCACAGGTAGTCTATAACATCCACACATGCGGTGACTCACTAGCGTTTCATTTCTGGTACTGCTCGCGGACAGGTTGAGCTCCAAAACGAAACTCACAAACACTACACTGTGCGCGCACACCCTTTTGATGGCTGGAAATAGTTCTAGTCTGGGCTTTGTTACTATCATTTGCATTGAAGGCGAGGAAATAAAACAGGTATCCGGATTAGTGTTCGCAAAGGAAACTCATTGCTGGGGGGTTAGGCAGGAAACAGGAAAAGCAAAGGAAACGAGAGACAGTAGCTAGCAGCAGTAGTAGCAAACTGCTCCAAACCCTTTTACGAAGGGGGTTGGCTGGCTTGCCTAAAATTAGCGGAAAACAGAAACAGAAGGAATAGCATTTGAACCAAAAGGCTGGTTCTCACCAAAATAAAACAAAGCAGCTTCTACCATCAAAGTACTTATAACTCACACTCACACGACACACGGATAAATAGGAACGAAAGTAGGATGATTTGATGGAAACTACGATGGAATAAATGCTGATGGAAGTAGTAGTCGAATCAAAATCCAACTGATAGTGATAGGAAGAGCTTTGGGAGTCAGAGTAACGTTAACAGCTACAAATGAACGCACAAACTGAAGGTACAACTCCAATTAGAACAAACAACAAAAACGAAAACAAGAACGACTAAAACCAGAAAATAGAGTAACGAAAAAAAAACGAACAAAAGTAATTTAAAAAAGGAAAACAATAGAGAGCGGTAAAAAGTATAGGGTGTTTGCCGACCCGTGACTTACTAGTTGCTTAGCTATCATCAGTACAGTCTTGAGTGAGAATTTCCTTCCACATAACGTAAAAAGATCTTCTAACGATGGTCCCAACAGTTCTAGTACCATTGCATTGTAACGGCCACCACACGTACCTAGGTGATACACACGGGGGATCCCCTCGGGAGGGGACTGTGTATCTGTAACGGGGGAGAGAAAGAGATAAAGCACACAAAACAGATACGGGAAGGGGTTGAAAATTATATTCCAGTGTCCTGGTTTTTGTTCGTCGAGCCAAGGGCACTCGAAATTTCGTCGTATTGTTTCAAATGCAACGGAGTTGAGTTAAAATATGAAAGTAATTTACCGCGGCAATTCTACAGTCTAGGTTTGATTCAAGCATTGCAGAGTTCATCTATTAGTAGGTTTGTTTTGGTTAACGCCCCAAGGTAGGCAAAAACCGGAACGAAATTACAGAATCGGAAACGCTTGAGATCATTCGGATACAGCAACAAAACGGAAAGCATTGAAATGTAACCGCAATACTACACGTTCTACTATTTTGAACGGTCGGGGATCAGCCACCAACTGGTCAAAGTGATGTGCATTGCAAGAGAAAACAAATATGTAACGGATAAAAAATAAAAAGTTGAACTTCAAATAGGTACAAGTGCAAACAAGTGAAGAAAAAAAAATAGCTCGATTCGCTTACCATGTGATCCTAACAATTTGTAAAACCTATACTCTAAGTGCAGTTGTGGTGCTTTTGATTTCATTGGCTCCATTTTTATTGCTACGTGTTCATTGTTGTAGAGGTTCTTCCCTGTAAGTAGAAAAAGAAAACAGAAAGACATGTATGAGTTGATGGCTCAGGCATTAATATCAGATTGCTGTACCAATAAAGCTTTGAAGTAATCTTAACGTTACACAACATATTACAAATATTACCTTGAAAAGGCTACCCAACCCCACTCGTAATCCGAAAGGATTTATTAACATATTAAAAGCTTTTCTCTGGAAATGTTATTTTTACTTATCCGCACCAGCAGGAGAAAATCGGCTTGTGGAATCACTTGATAGGATGATTTGAATCAGGCATTATTCCCGCTGCTAAAAATAGATGTTTTGATGCGACTACTGCTGCCACTGATAATCAACCCGGCAGCAAGATCAATATTTGCGAAGACGAGATTAGAGAACGGCTGAATGCTTTCATACGCTCAAGTAGCTGTGCTTCTTCGTCCCAGTGACGCGTTCGCGCCAGTCGCTCGATACTGCGTTGGTAAGAGCTAATTGATAGCGTAAACACGATTTACTTGTGCAATCTATTTCCGAATGCAAGCCTCGGACTTGTGGATGGACTGGCAAATATAGGGTGTCCCAGGCGGTGTCCAGACCCGATTTAAAAAACAAAATTTTATCTCCGTTTCAAGCAGATATAAAATTTTCATTTTTTTTTTTGTCTTTTGAGTTTGGTCCCTCTGGCTTGTGAATAGCTAACAAACGAAAAAATACTACCCGTCCCGTTGCCTCCAACTGCGAGTGAAATGAGTGAATCACAAAACATTACCGGTCTTAGATCTACAGTGCAGTGCACTTGACTGAACAATTGATGAAAATGATAATGAGGTCTGAGCTTACGGAAGTGTAACACATACAACTACATCATACACGTAATGTTCTTTTTTCCTAGAGTTGTCCTACTGGAGCTGTAGAGCTAGGTTCTCGGAAGGGCTCCCCGTCAGAATCACATACTACAATTTGCAGACGAGACAGGCAATGTCGCCCACTAAAACACTGCTTTAGGCCAATTGTAGCGGTCGGTGATTCTGAATGTGATATTCATTGTACGGTTCAGGTATGTGCGGGCGTAGGGACTCGCGATCGCGTGTATCATCGCGAAAGGCTCGAGTATTTGTACGTTAACGTGGTCGATCGCGTGTGCGTTTGTATGTCGCGTGTGCTAACGTGTATGTAACTTCGCATGCATAAATTCTATATAAATGCCGTTTGCTTTCGCATATTCGCGTGTATTCTAGAATGATCGCGCGCGGACCGTGAATCTGATACTTAATTTTTCGTGTGCGGTTCAGATTCTAGAAAAAAGTGGGTTCTTACATATCACTAGAGTTCGCAGTCATGTCGCCAAGGAACGTGTTACCTTGTGGATATGAGCTTTATTTTTCGATTGGTATAACTGAATGTTCAGACCTAAGTTACTAGAATGGAGGATAAAGATTTCCGGACGTGACCGATTCATGATCGCGCGCGTTCACGGGTTCGCGTTTGAGACCGCATTTGTAACTTCGTAAGTACTAAAACGTTCACGTTTTTACCGGAGTGTTGCGATTGCAAATGTAGGTGTGCGTAGATGATCGCGAAGAGCTGAAGTATCATTTGTTGACGTGTTTGTCGAATGTGCTCGTGTGCATGTGCCACAGGGACCGTCATTCTGATATTTAGTTTTCGGTTTACGGATCACATTCTGACAGGGAGTGAGTTACTCCATATCACTAGATTTCCCGGTCATGTCACCATGGACCGTGTTGTCCAGTGTATATGAGAGCTTTCTTTTTAATTGATTCAATTGAAGGCATGGACCTAGACTTCTGGAATCGAGGATCGAGACTTCCAAACGCGAACGATTCATGATCGCGCGAGTGCGGGGGACTGTAGGTTCACGCTTGAGACTGCGGTTGAGTGATTACAAGTGCTGAGACGTTCATATTATCACCGGGATGTTATAATGTCTGGAAAAGCGCGGGTATAGGTTGCGTGGATGGTCGCGAAGGGCTAGTTTAGTTTAGGTAGTTTAGTGTATATGAGCATTATATTTTTGATTGGTCCACCTGAAAGCATTGGATTTATGGTACTAGGGCCGAGAATAGGGGATTCCGTACGAAACCGATTCATGATCGCGCGAACACGGGCATTTGGAGGTTCACTCTCGAGACCGGGATTGTTAATTTATAAGTGCTAAACCATTCACTTAGTCACCGGGGTGTTATACTTTTTACGAGATCGTGGGTGTGGTCGTGCGTGGATTTTTGTCGCGTGTGCTAGTATGTATGTAACTTCGCGTGGACACATTATTTTTATAAGCGTGTGGTCATTCGCAGGTTCGCGTATTATTCAATGATCGCGCGTGGACGTCTTGTCTAGTTTTTATTTCTATTGGTCCAACTAAAGGCATGAATTTGGGCTGCTAGGATCAAGGGCGGAGACTTTCGGACGTAACCGATTCATGATTGCGCGAGCTTAGGTTCTTAGGTTCCAACTTTCACGGGTGTTCGAATATTGGCGAGATCGCGGTCGTTCGTATTTGTGATCAGGTTTGTGTTATCGCGTAGGCCACGTTTGTATGTTTGGAATGAGAGATTGTTAGTGTATATGAGAGAATAAGCAATTTGTGTTAGTGAGTGTTAGCATGGATCTAATTGAAAATATAGCAACGAAAAAAGGGTGCCTGCAGAGAGAATGGGCCCTAAACCCACATTTTTTAGGGGAGAGTGGGTACACTTGATCCCACTTTCGTTTTTTTCTCATAACTTTTCAATGAAATAAAAATTTAAATTGCAAAATTAGCCAATTTGAATTGTAAGAGCTATGAATAATATGTAAATCCGAATACTATGCACTGTCAGTAATATGAACAATTTTGGAAATCAAGTCAAAACGAGGTTTTTGTAAAAACTTGTGGTAACTTGGTCCCCTGCCTACTATGGCTAAAGAAACAAAGCACACTATGACTAATACCCACTAATATTCAGCCAATCATCTGTCCTGACAAATTAAATAATTAGACTACCTTTTCAGATGCACAACAAATTTTAATCACAGTAGAAAGTCAAGACAAGTATTTACGGTGAATCAGTGCTGTTTAACTGGATTTTCCAACCTTCAGTACCCCATACCGTAATTTGCTCACGGAAAAAAAACATTTTAGATTAATATATAGTGCCAGGCACTTTATGAAAATGATGTTTTTCTATTTCTATACATTTCGAAAGTGTTTGAGAGGGTTTAATGATAGGGATCAAGTATATCCAGTGTTACAGGGATCAAAGATACCTATTGCATAAGGTGAACAAAATTTATTTTTTGTATGTGTTGTGAAACTTTTTATTCTAAAAATGTTTTTTTTTAGACAAAAGCCCTTAAGAAAGTAATCGTAATTGAAAATATTCATATACAATTAGTTAGCCGATCTGATACAACCGCTTAAAAAATTTGTAAAAAGATCTTCGAGATGGATATCAACACATATTTTCTAAAATATAGTACAATTTTTCCAAACCAAATGTTATACATTAGATTTGTTTTTGAAACATCATAAACGATCAAATATTTCATTTTCTTTTTATATTGTGGTAACTTTTGATGTATAGATCATGAGATATGACCAGGGAATCAAATATCGCCAAGGATCAAGTGGCCTCACTCTCCCCTATTATTTGACCATGGCAGTGGATAATAAAGGTCGCCAAGTTAAGTACTAAAATTGATCACAATGTAGCTTAACTAAAAAGAACATAATTGTATCCCAAGTTTCTGTGATATAATCACTGTAATACTGCTTTGGTGGAAAAGCCCCCGGACCACATCAAGGTACAGTATCATGCCGAGGGGAGTTAATATGCGCGATTTTATGATAAAAATGTGTAATCGAGACTATAAGTCAGATAATTTAATGTTTCTGAATTTTATCGGTAACGAATCTATTTTTATTTTGTTTCTAAGGGTTTTCCACGTTCAATAAGGTACAACTTATTAAAATTGATTGAAGAATAATAGAGATATGCACGAGAAAATGATAAAATTTAATATAAATGACAAAAGGCCCTATAACCCCAACTTCTCGTATTCGGACAAAGGTCAAAAAGGTTCCGTTCGATTTCTGAGATTTTTTTCACATTAGAAAAACTGCAAAATATGATTTGCAACACGGAGCAGAAAAATTATTAAAAATAGGGGATTTTGTGGCCAAAATGACCCAGTACCCCACTTTCCCGTATTTTTCTAGAAACGGAGAAACCTCCATTCAAATACTAAGGTTATTTTCTTTAAAATGAGTTTTAAAATATAATTTTCTGATTGCTACTTCAAAAGTTATGGCATTTAATATATTTTCCCCCCATATTTTCCCATAGGTCCAATTTTAAAAATTTCAAGCGAAGTGGGCGGGAGTCTAGAATTGTCCAAATGATGTGAAATTTGGCATCTGAGCTTACTTTGAGATTTATCACAATATGAGAGGGGGGCCTTTGAGAAAAAAAAATTTTTTTTTTGCGCTGCCCTATTGGAAATAGAAAGCTTAAAAGAATACTTTTCTAACAAGCTAGGGTGGATGTACCAATAGTCGCATGCTTAAGGAAAACTTTTGATAAAAAATCGATTAATAGACCTATGGGCAATGTTAATACATTAAACGAAAGCTTTCAGTCCCTACTTCATAGGAAAAATATAAAGATGGCTTAGTAACCAATTTATGTATTCAAAACTGCTTGTACCACTATAGGAACACATGTACCAATAGTGGTGCAATCGCTAATTTCGGTTCCTATTGTTGCAAATCCCATTGCTTTCTTATGGGACTTGCAACTATAGGTACACTACATCAACTATAGGTGCAAGGGAGCTCAAAATTCTAAGAAAATAATTTTTTTCAATAGTTTTTTGAGCAAATTTCAAGGATAACAGTTTTATTGTCGCATAATTTTAGTGCGATGAATCGATAAAAAATATATGTTGATGGTTGGTATCTTACTTAGGCGTATAACCCACTACTGCAACTATTGGTACACCTCAACTATAGGAGCACCCACCCTATAGATTGTCAAAATTCGTTGACGAGCGTCGGAGATATTAAACATTTTTATTCCACACTTAAGGACCATTCATAAATTCCGTAACGCTTTTAGGGGAGGGAACCCCCGACAAGTTGACATAGGGGAGAGGGGAAGTAAGCTAGATCGTTACGTTTCATTTTGTTTATTTTATTAATTTTGAATATTTGACAAACTTTAAGTATAGGATCACTGCATTTTAATTATTCATTTCATTCAGCATTGTTTTTATTCATTTGGGTTCATGTTATGTATTTTATTCGTTTCATTCTTTGGATTCACTTCGATCAGTTTATTTTTTCGTGCATTTTATTCATATCATTCATTTAACTAATTTTATTCACTGTTTTCTTTCTATGCATTCTATTCGTTTTTTCCAGTTCATACATGTTATTCAGTTTCTTCATTCAAAGTAATCTGGCTATTTTTTCAATTTCATTCATTTCATCCAAATTATTTATTAATTTAGATCTTTTTATCATTGCTTAATTTTTCATTTTATTAATCAATTCATTTTATTTTGCTCATCTTCTTCTTATTTTACTCATTTTATCAATCCTTTTCGTTTTGTTTACTTGATTCGTTTGTTTAACTTATTCATTTTATTCCATTCTTTTAGTTTTTTTTATTAATTTTATTAATTTCATTCATTCCAATCATTTTATTCATTTTATCCATTTCATTCATTTGATTAGTTGTATCCACTAGATTCATTAAATTCATTCGATCCATTTGATTCATTTTATTTGATTTATTTGATTCATTTTATTAGCTTTGTCCATTTCTTTAGATTTAATTATTTCATTCATTCCACTTATTTATTTTGTTCAATTTGTTAGTTTATTCTAATAATTTTATAACTATTTTTAAACATTGTCTAATTTTCCATTTAATGAGCTAATCTAATTTGATTCACGTATTTTTTTATTTTGATTTATATAATTCATTCTATTCCTGTTATGAATTTGCAAACTTTTTTTTCATTTTTCACTTTAATGTTTTTATTTTGTTGGTTTTATTATATCTTTTTGATCGACTGGGAGTGTGTTATGTTTGAGTATTGGCTTTCGCGGGATTGTACAAATATCAAGACTTATTTTTTGATTGCCCGAGGTTTTTGCCGTTTTTGATGGGAAAAAAGTATCCATGACTATAGCGAAAGACACTTAATTTTCCTTGAAAAAAGCCACAAAAACGACCGAAACGTTGGACAATCAAAAAATAAGTCGCTTTTTATTTACACAAGACTGTGAAAGTTCGTTTTATTGATTTTCTATAATTTATTCAGTTTATTCGAGGTTTTATTCGTGCAGGACTAGAAACTGTTGTGTGCCTACTTCATGAGTTCCAACAGTGATATAAGAAATGCCACATTTCACAGCTAGGTGGATTAAGTTGGTTTTATTATATATGTTCACTATAACAGAATCAAAATCAAACATTTCTTTCGAGATAACATCAAATTTCGACATTCCATGCAATATAAAGGTATTTGGCATCAATCGTGATTTTTGAAATTTCATCTTTGCTTTTCTCATATAGAAAGGTTATGTAATCACTCTGAAATTTCACACCCTAATCCCGGCCCGGAGGCCCGAGTGTCATATCCCATTCAACTCAGTTCGTTGAGATCGGAAAAAAGTCTTAAGTGCGTATACAGGAGAGGTTTAAAAAGCCTGGCCTGCAATGTATTGGTACTGTGTGGGACTCACGACTCACTTTCGTGCCTAACCACTAAAAACCCACCATACTCTGTTTTCGCCCTTTTCCCCCACGGAACTACATCGAGTTATTACTTCGTGGGTGGCTCGTTGTGCTTTTGTCGAACCTCTATCTGCTCTATCTCGGAGCCTCACTTGGTGGATGTAATGACTCGCCCTTTGAGTTTTGATTAAACTCACGACTCCTACTTGCTTCTTGTCACCATCTATTACGTCACCATTTAGCTCTCGTCCGCTTAAGCAGTTTGGATGGTAATTCCATGAGCTGTTTCCGTGAGCCATTTAGATCCCAGCCTTATCGCAATCTACTCGGATATTATCCGGCGGTGAGCTCATCCTACCCCGACTGAGAGTTCCCCGACGGAGGAATTTCTCCTGACACCAATACCGACTTTCTTGAGCCATTTAGCTCCCAGTTTTATCGAGGTCTACTCGGATATTGGTGAGTTTCTCTTGGTAGTGATATCTGTTTCGTGACCCAATAAATCTCCCATTTTTGTCACGATATAGTAAGATATTCCACGGCGGCGGTGAATCTACCCTACCGTACGTTTACGTTACCGATGTTCGTTTCCGTAAGTTTAGCTCCCCGCTTCGTCCCGATCTGCTCGATCTAGTCCCTGGCGGTGGACCTAGCCTAGTCAACGGGCCAACCAGTAGGTGTTAAGCTACATCCAGCAATTCCGGGTGGAGCCTAGCTTCCAGTTCACTGGCGCCCCAACGACCCACTGCTATTCAACGCGATCTACTCGCCTTAACCGAGGCGCCAGATTTGTATTATCGCAAAGGACACGAGCGTTTCTATGGTTTTGATGGCGTGGGTGTTTTTATGTCGCGTATGCTAGCCTGTTTATAGCATCGCGGGTTTGAAATCGTTTATATAACCGTGTAGTCGTTTACATATTCGCGTGTGCTTTTGAATGTTCGCGCTAGTCGTCATTCTGATGTTTAATTTTGAGTGTACGCTTCCAATGAACGAAGAAAACAAGCTCTCCCATCTCACTGAGGGTCTTTAGCAATGGCGCCTTGAGAAAAGTGTATACAGTATAAGTTCCGTATTTTAGAGTGGGAGCTCCCGGATGAGTATGTTTTAGGATCGCGTGGGAGCGGACGTTTTTATGTTGGCACATGAGACCGCGTTCATAAATTCGTTAGTGCTTTTCCTTCGTTTTTGAGAAATTTTAAATAACTCACAGAATGTTAGTGCTTTCAGCGAAAAGTTGTATGCTGGGTAAATCAATTTATTCACATCGGATGATTATTTTTCCGGGACCATGAATGTCAAGTTACAGTCCCTGGCCATATTATTACACTCAAACTAAGGAATAGAAAAATTTTCGCATGAGTAAATGACAGAATATGTTTTGAAAACATTTAGTATCTTACGAATTTCATTTATTACTACATGCTTATAGTCTTATGTGTATGCTAAAATTCATCCATACAAACCTGTGCTCAATTATTTTGTTGCGAAGAACTATAACGTTTTCAAAATTGTCATAATGCTATATTTCTCCTTAGTGGAGAACGATTTCGGTAAAAAAAAAATTTTCTCCATTAAGGAGAAAATTGTTCAAAACCATCTTTGCGCGTGAAAATCTTTATAACCAAATTAGTTATAAAATGTTCGTTTCGACTTCGTCTCATCAGAATCCGACACTAACTTAGTTAACGGATTACGCTAACGCCGGATTGATGCTAGCTTCAAAAACGGAGGACACAATTTGTGTTTCTAAGCAAACCCCTATTCAAGCGTGAAATCCCACAAGAAAAGGATATTTCGATTTCATGGTTTTTTTCAGCTTAAAATGAGCCTTTCCGGGGCATCACGCTTGACTAGGGGTTTGTGTATCCGTTTTTGGAGCTAGCATCAATCCGGATCTAGGGTAATTCGTTAACCTTCCGGAAGTCGCGCTAGTGAACTGAGTGCACGCTGCTCTGAAAATCTAGCGAAATCGTCTTAGCGCACCAGCGGCTGCTCGTTCAGAGAGCCATTTGCGCGACTTCTGGAGGGTTAACTAAGTTAGTATAGGATTCTGATGAGACGAAATCGAAACGAAAATACCATAACTAACTTAGTTATAGGTTTCGTGCTCTTCAAACGCAAATATGATTTTAAACATTTTTCCTCTCAATGAGCATGAGCATGATTACCGTACAATTCATAGTTGCTACTCCGCGACTGTCCAGAACAAGCGAAATTACACAAGGAATAAACCAATGAGGCCTGGGAGTAGCCATCCATTCGCAATATGCACGTTTCGCGAGTTCTATACTTTGCAATGTCAATAACGGCGCCGGCCACGTCCTAACAGTCATCGGGGAAGGAAAGGAATGTTAGTGTAGCAAACGTTGCTATGGAGACCATGTATACCTCTGCATCTCCACGTTTGCCACGGGAAGGACTTTTTGTTAGTAGGATGGGGTAAAGAGTCACACAAATCTGGATGAAAGGTGATACAATCTATGCAACTCTAAGAAGTGTTATCATGTGTTTATTGCTCTGGGCAGCCGGCTGCCGAGAATCGTTTGTTGAATTAATTTGGAAATGATTGGTTTGTAAAAAAATCTTCTTCAGCGCCGGATTGCCGACAGTCGGGAGTGTTGCTCATGTTTAATTGGATCCAACGGTATGTTCACGATTTCATTATTCCTTGTTTCTTTATTCCGGCGAATCACGACATTCTAAAAACAATACAATACCATGAAAAGCGATTACCTTTAGTGTTTGGAGACATTGGTCGATATAGATATGGCAATACCTGTGTAATTAAAGATTTCATAATATAAGTATTATTTATCGTGTATAAACTTTGATATTTATATAGTAAATAAAATGACAATTATATATTGGTTTCTTTCTCCGCGAACAATTGAATAAGGTGCCGATTTTTATGATATCATTATTCGCGCGCGTTGTTAAGCTAACTGAAGCGCATTTTAAACGGTATAAAATAAGCACTACCGAAATACCGGAAACGACTAGCTTTGTATATCGAATATGCAACCGATGACGCTAATTTTTACACTAATTACTAGAACAAGATTGGAGACAATAAGAACGAAAAGAAAGTAACCTTTTACGTGAATAATCAAGCTAGAATATTTTAATACTTATGAATAATAAATACAGTTAACCTGACAAGTTGAAAGTATTCGAAACAATGAGAAGAATTAATTTGATTTCATTAAATTAATTAATGAGACTAAATGTCAATGAATATGACAATAAAACATGGTCGGTTTCAAGTCAGACCAAACGAACTGACTGTATTGATTTCGAGAAAAACCTGTTTAAAGCTTGAATCGCAGCATCTTGTAAATTATCATTTGAAATTAATTTTTGCTTATTGCAACATATTTCAAATCAGCTAAAAGTCGAATGTAGCTGAAGAAATTCTTTATCCAGTGCTATGATTATCTCATTTTTTAAGGCTTTGCGACTAGAGGTGTGCGCCGCGCCGCCGGTTTCAGGTAAAGGTCGGCAGCGCGCCAGCGTCACGCCGATGTGCTTACTACTTTTACATGCAATCACAGGCGCGGCGCGGCGGTGTGGCGCACACTTCTATTTGCGACTTAGTCCGGTCACGATACCGACCTTATATTCTTCGTGCTGATATAACTGCTGCAAAGTGGTAAATAGATTCTGATTCTTCTCACGAACTGTCATTTCTCAATCCCTAATATATGAATAAACAGTCATCATTTCACTCAGACAAGACCATGCGTATTCCCCATGCACATTACATGCCCCGTGGATTAGTTTCCTAGTTGGTCAAATCAACACTAAACAAACAAAGAAATTAGTTTGATCAGTCTAAATTTGGCCATCAAATCAAAGAACATTTAAAATTACATACGACAAAATATGTGCAATTCTGAATATAACAAAATAAAACCTACAAATAAAATAACAATGCAATAAAATAAGACCAGGTAAATTAATTGCATCGCCAAGATAGTTCATTTTCAAGATAACACTGTTGGTGAATTACCTTATAACATAGATGATAAGGGACGAAAATAGCTGACCACCGCTTTTAAACAATTTTCCTCTCAATGGGTAAAAAATTGTTTGTGCCAATATTGTTCTCCGCTAAGGAGAAATATAGTATAGTAAACAAAATTTAATTTAATTAAGCGAAATCAGAGTTAGAGACAAAAAAACGCTGAAATTTTTATCAGAATCGGAGAACATCAATACAAGTGCCACTATTTTGAAAAAATGAGTCTTAAGTATAATAATATGACCAGGGACTGTAAAAAACATATCGCATGCAAGTACAAGATAAATATTCCGACTACTACTAATGACATCACTTTTTGTCTAGGTATGCTAGAATGTCTAGTTTTTTAACGTTAGTCTTAATTTTTGGTGGCGCATCTCGAGCAAGTAACTGTTGAAAATATCCTTCTTTTCAACATGAGCTATATTGGTTCGAAAAATTTGTAAAGCAAAGATTCGTTAAACAGATATATTTGCTCTATGATAGTATTCACTTTGCTGTGCTTAAACATGATCTTCGGTATCTCTTGTTTCTTAACACACATACAATTAATAACATAGAGCAGTGTAATCATGTAATTTAATGATTGCACTTGGACTACTATTACCAATTCCTAGATGTTAAAACATTCACTTTATTATAGGGGTGTTATGTTTGCGATACCGCGGGCGCGGATGATAGCTAGATAGTTATTGCATGCTCGAGTTTGTGACCAGGGTTACATTATCGCGCACAGGTCGAGCGATTGTATGTTAACGGGTTTGATCGTATGTGTGTCGCGTGTATGTAGCTTCGCGTGTATAAATTCGTTTGTATAACCCCTCCTTGTATATTCGACTGGGCTTTCGCAGTTCAGAAGTAGGAGAGCTCGAGCCTAGTTGGCGGTTGGGGTAAGTTGGCGAAACCCTCTTTTCTCCGTTTCTACTAGACATAAAGCGCTGTCTCTCGTTGTGTACCTCAAGTAATGTGAAACGCATTATCCAATACACATTGGATTTTGTTGCAAAAATATTATGTTTTGTGGGCGATATTGTGTTTTTGAGCATAATTTGTAAATTTTCCTAATTTTAAACATTTTTTGTTATTTAAGGTGGTTTTCAATCTATTCCCCGAATGATTATATTTTTCGATAGTACGTGAAAAGAGCATTCATTATCCGTATAGATATTGTACTTATCCATACACAAAAGTATTTTTTAAATCCTTTTTCATAAAATATGCGGTTGGGGTAAGTTGGCGGTGACGCACACGGGGCAAGTTGGCGGTACTATTTACAGAGCAAAAGTACTCATCAAATATTTTCATTTGTGGAATTCACTCCAAAGTAAGAGAAACTTTTTCTTGTGTCTCTCGTCAATGCAGGGGACAATTATTTCGGCCAATTTCCTGAAGAATTTCGAAAATTTGTTTTTGAATATGGAATACGCGTCGAAGTCAAAATGGCGCGGTATTTTGACAGAAATGTAATGAGTGTCGAAAAATATACAGTGATATTGGAAAGACAATCGGCACATTTCATAAGGAACACTGATGTAATTGAATTTCCATTTGATTGCTTATTTTTTGGAATTCCGCCAACTTACCCCATACATACCGCCAACTTACCCCGGGGCTGGGGCAAGTTGGCGGCTTTTCCGCCTCACATATTTTTGTCTATGGAAATGAAGACAACGTATCGAACATTTTAATAAAATTCAGGGATGTTGCCCACATTCTGCCCTTTCATACAAAATGTTCTTTTTTGCAAGAGCTACCAAAATTAAAACCTTAAAAATTGAAGACTGAAAACACCGCCAACTAGCCCCGGTCTCCCCTAGGTGGTAACATGCGTATTCTATGCGTCGCTATGCCAACAAATTAGTGATAAACGTCCTTTCACCCAAAGACCGATTCAACTAAACAGGGGCAGGTATAGCGAAGTTGGTAAATTGATTACCATGTACGCGCAGCTTACATGGGTTCGATTCCCAACCCTGCAGATAGGGTTAGAAATTTTTCTAACCCGAAAAAAGGGTAAAAACTCTATAATAAAAATAAAAATAAATCAACTAAACACTCTTTCGGCTATGCGCTTTTTCCGGTCAAATGACCTTTCAGCCAAACGATTCATCAACCATAAAGTACTATGTAGTACTTTACAGTTTAATGATGTAGTTAAATTTTTATTAATGTCTTCATTAAATGCTTGTTAGCTTACCTAATAGTATTACCATATTACTTCCCGTTAAGTTTGTATGGTTCTACGAGAATTTTAGTTTCTAATAAACCCGCCGCAAGATGCCGAAATCTAACTCAATGGTGAATTTTCGTGCTCTTACCCTCACCACAAATCCGTTCGTTTGTGGTAATAGGGTTATATCATGCAATAGGATAGTTTCTGTTCGTTAGTTAGGTAGTATGAAACCCTACATTATTCATGTTGGCGAGTATCAATGCCCAACATTTCAGCATCGAGCAACGGAGACGAAAATCTAATTTACATGAGCGCGCGACTCAGTTCATTTTATGGCTTGCCTCCACACAGCCACCACTAACGTCTCGTTCGGTTCGACTACTATAGGGGGTTCATCATCAGAACACACGACATATAGTGAAGTTGAATGGGGGGGGGGGGGGGGGGCAGTGGAAGGCACGATTACCGCCGAGAACGGTAGTGCAGAGATACTCTTTCGTTTCCGGTGCCATGTCTGGGAATTTTATCTACCATCAGGGAAATTTACGTTAACATGTACTCACTTTGCCTAACAGTTTATGTTCCCGGTCATGTTTGCTCTGTCAGAGACTTTGTTCTGTGTTAACAGTGTCCCATACACAGAGGGGAGTCCCGTAGAGCACAGGACGAATAGCCTTATGCAGTTGATTGCTCGGCGAAATGATTCGATTATTTTTTTTGTCGAGAGATACCTTCTGGGTAAATGACATCATAATTGTGGCGTTGTTAGTTAATAATATTAGATTTTATAAGTTTTAGTACGTCAATTTTATACAATCAACTCGATTTTTTGGGTGTTCATCACATACCGTATGCAGTCGGAATTTCTCTAAAAATGCAATAACGATGACTCCGCCGACGATCAGCATATCAAATACACCGAACGATTTACACAACGCGATTCCAGCGTACATAAGGAAGGTCACCGAAAGAAATTTGTTTGCCTTTATCAACGCAATTGCTTACACTCCGCCCCCGGGCACTTAACCTTTACGTAATCCAAAATCAACCAAATTTTATATTTTCCCATAAACTTCCACGATAACCCATTTTCAGATTAACTGCCTCCACCTCCTTTCAAGGTAGAAAACAGTGAAATCCGTCAAATGGAAATAAATCGAGTTAACAGCTAATCCGAATGCCGCCAGTTTGAACTGTTTCGAGCTAGAAAAAAATATGGAATAATGAAATAACCCATCCTTTAGTTCACTTTATATTTATTGTAAAACAACACGCAACCGTCCTTCGGCGCTGACCGCAACCAGCTGGACTTTTGGGAGGCGTTTGTTGCCAGGTTGAATCGAAACCGAGCTGAGAGATCGTAATCGACCCACCAGTAGCGAGCGTCGTCGTGCTGGATTGAAATGAATTCCAAACATTCTTATCCTTCGCCAAGAAGGAAGAGAGTTCAAGGATTTACGTAAACGTATAGGGTTGTGACGTAAGAGAGAGAGAGAGAAAAAAAAAAAACGACTAACGGTTCCTCGAATGTGCAGCGGTCAACGAGTTATTCCTTTGGGATGCCGCCCTAACACAGCAATTATAGCGTAAAATTTTTCGCATATAAATTTCCAATAGCGTTCGAGGGCGTAACCTCACATTTAGCCGCCAGTGTTCCCTTCCGTTCGGGTAGCCTTACCGGGGCAAACCGGAATTTATCGTACCATTTTAGTAGCTACCTACCGTCGCTGATGTTCGGTACTATGTGGTTATGACACATTTACCACAACAGGTAGCTCTCATGTGTGTCGCTTTATTCACTTATCCGGGCGGTAAATTTTCAGCCATGTGAGGAACATGTGGTGAGGATTCGGGATTTGAGTTATATGTCCCCGATGTAGTCGCTCCCGAGTTCTGTTCCGATACGCGGGGCGTCAGAATTGGAAAATTATGGGGTCAAAATCGTTCGCTCACCCTTCGGTTAGGAATGATGGCAGTGATGAAGTACTTTGTTGTCCAATCGATTTTAATGCGGTAGTCTCTGTGATGCTGTGATAATGTAGTTTGGAAGTACCAGAGCACTAACTTAGTCTGTAGATAATAGAACATAAAATGTCATAACTGCTACTATGAGGTTTATATTTCTTACATTGAAACAATTTTTTTCAAGAATCTTTTACTTAAGATAATGTTTCATCAACTATATATACATACCTAGGAGATAATAGATTTCGTAAAAATGAGAAAAAAATCTGGACTGATTTTGCATCAGACTATAATGCAAAAACACCATTGCTTACTTGAAATGCTTTCACTCAAGGGAATCACTTAAGATCACTAGTTTTTGGTTTATCCATCAACGATATCTGTTAATGATACGTTAACAGGAAAATTGTTCCATGGAGATGACTGGACAACATTTAGTACCGTTACGTAGCATCTCAAATTTGACTGACTGTTTTGAAAGACTTGCAAGGAAAACCATGACTCCTATTACTATTGTGGACATCATGTGTATCAAAATGAAAGTAGCTAAAATTGGTCCTACTTCGGAGCACCATCGTGGCGAATAGCACTTGACATTGTCGTGTCCACTCATCTGTTGTAAGGTGGAACATTTTTTGAAGATGTAAATGGAACTTAATTTTACGATGCTGATCGTGTACAAATTGATAACGTTACTCTGTATATACGCCGATCGCGTCGTTTTTTTGCGAGAGTTGTTCTACTGGAGCTGTAGAGCTAGGTTCTCGGAAGGGCTCCCCGTCAGAATCACATACTACAATTTGCAGACGAGACAGGCAATGTCGCCCACTAAAACACTGCTTTAGGTCAATTGTAGCGGGCGGTGATTCTGAATGTGATATTCATTGTACGGTTCAGGTATGTGCGGGCGCAGGGACTCACGATCGCGTGTATCATCGCGAAGAGCTCGAGCATTTGTACGTTAACGTGTTTGATCGCGTGTGCGTTTGTATGTCGCGTGTGCTGTCGTGTATGTAACTACGCGTGTATAAATTCTATTTTATAACCGTGTGGCTTTCGCATATTTACGTGTCTTCTTGGATAATCGCGCGCGGACCGTGAAGCTAATATTTTATTTTTTGTGTACGGCTAAGATGCTAAAAGAGAGTGACATCTTCCATATCACTAGAGTTCCCGGTGATGTCGCTATGGAACGTGTGGTCTAGTGGATATGAGCTTTATTTTTTGATTGGTCCTACTGAATGTATGGACCTAAGTTATTAGGACAGAAAGTAATGGGAAACCGACCGATTCATGAGCACGCGAAAACGGACGTCTGTAGGTTCGCGTTTGAGACAGAGTTTGAAACTTCGTAAGAGCTAAAACGTTCTCCTCAGTACCGGGTGTTATTCAGTTTGCGCGATCGCGAACCTAGATGTTCATCGCGAAGGGCTTAAACGTTCGTATGTTAACGTGTTTGTCACGTATGCTCACGTTCATGTGACTTCGCGTGTGCAAGACAGGATTTTGTACCCGTGTGGCCATTCCTATATACGCGTGCGTTCTTGGATGGTCACGCGGACCTTCATTCTGATAGTTAGTTTTCGGTGTACAATTCACATTCTGACAGGGAGTAAGTTACCCCATATCACTAGAGCCCTCGGTCATGTCGCCATGTAACGTGGTGTCCAGTGGATATGAGAGCTTTCTTTTTTTAATTGATCCAATTGAAGGCATGGACCTAGTCTGCTGATATCAAGGATAGAAACATCCGGAACATCGTGCGACCGCGGGAGTTTTTAGGTTCATGCTTGAGACCCCGTTGGAAAATTTATAGGAGCTCAGACATTCACTTTAGCACCGGGATGTTATCATGTTTACGAGATCGCGGGTGTAGGTGCCGTGGATGGTCGCGAAGGGCTCAAGCATTTGTATATTAACGTGTTTGTCATAACATACACGTTGACTTTGCGTGTATAGTTTCGATTTTATAATCATGTTGCGTGTATTTTTAATGATCGCCCGCGGACCGTTAATCTAATGCTTTATTTTTAGTGTATGGTACAGATGGTAGAAGAGAATCAGTTTCCCCATATCACTAGCGTTCCAGGTCATGTCGCCATGGAACGTGTTGTCTAGTGAACATCAGCGTCATTTTTGGTTGGTTCAACTGGAGGCATTGGTCTAGGCTGCTAGGACCGCGGTTGGACTTCCTGACGTGGCCGTTTCAAGATCGCGCGAGTGGTGGGTTAATGTTTGAGACCGCGTTTGTAAGTTTATAGTCGTTACGTTTACTTAACTACCGGGGTGTTCGAATGTTGGCAAACTCGTGGCTGTATGTGTAGAGGATTGCAATTGCATGGTCGCGTTTGTGACCAGGTTTGTGTTATCGCAAAGGACATGAGCGTTTGTATGGTTGTTCCTATATGAATATATAGAGTATAGTATAGTATAGAGTATACTAATAAAAGGAATCATAGCATGCTGAATAAAGAAAAAAAAATGCAAAAAGTATGATTAGAAGTGCATAAATTGACCGATACTATTTTGGTATACAGTAATGGAAAAGCAAACTAATAGATGTACAAAAGAATAGATTAATGAAGTTGAATATAAAACACATGTAACACAAAATCAAACTACTTTAACTCGTACAAATGTTAACGACAATTGCATTCTGTTAGACTTTCATCATGCTATGCTGACCGGGAATGGATGATACACGTGCGTCGGTAAATTAATTGTACCTTAATTTATCCAATCCAACCTTCCCGAATGAATAGAATCGAATGCACAAATTAAATACCGGAAAGATTACCCACTATTCTATCATATACGCCAGTTCTGCATCCATTCTCTGAGCCAACTGTCACAAATATTCAGATGAACACATACACAGATCGACATACGACTAGCACATAACAATTGTACACTAGTACTAAAAACTACAATTACTACAAAACGACAACTAACAGATTTCTATTGATGTATTTATTAAATTAATTTAATAATTAAATTAACTTAATAATTAAATTAATTTAATAATTAAATTAATTTAATCAGCCTGTGCACGATGACGAAGTCGGCCGATAAATGAACACACAATGGCCCCCACTATGAGCCCCTCCACCAATACTGCCATTTAGCTGTGGAATAATGCCATCAAACACAGCCCACAGCAAAACTCAAAGCACGTCGATCCGCCAGCCGGTCACGTCAGCGCGCACAAGCTACTGGTTGAGCGTTAGTATGGGTTGGCGCAGAGTGTGAAAAAAAACATAAAATATAAAAAAGACCCATAAGCCCTCTCGGTCTCCTCGACGCGCCACTATCGAAGCGTAATGCAATAACCATCTTAAAGCAATTGTCTGTCATAGGTTCTGCAGCACTTATGCATGCAGTATGCTTGATGATGTTTGCAATACCGTCAAACCCCTCAACCTAGGAGAGCCATTTTTAATTTGACAATTCTAACGTCAGAATCAAAATCAGCGACCCCGAAAACCCCTTTGAAAGATGTTTTAGGCCAATATAAAAAATGAAATTTAGCCAAGCGCAGTCGCCATATTGGATCCGCCGTTTTAAAATTCACATTTTCAACGTCAGAATCCGAATCAGCGACCCCGAAAATACCCTTGAAAGATGTTTTAAGCCAATATAAAAGAAACACGAAATTTAGCCAAGCATAGTCGCCATATTGGATTCGCCATTTTCAATTTTACATTTTCAACGTCAGAATCAGAATCAGCAACTCCGAAAACCTGTATAAAGCCAAAAATAACAGAATTAACAATGGAAAAAAATTCGCCTCGCAAAGGGTTAAGGCCAATTGCAGAGGGTCGTGATTCTGATTGTGAAATTGAGTGCAGGGTTCATATGTGCTGGTGCAGGGACTTTGCGATCGAGTGGGAATGAACGTTTATTTGTTCGCGCTTGAGATGGCGTTGATCAGACTATAAGTTCTATAGAGTTCGCTAAATTATCGGAGTGTTCTAATGTTGGACGTAGTTGTGCGTGGATAATCACGATTGCATGTATATCATCGCACAGGGCCTGAGCGTATGTATATTAACGTGTTCGATCGCGTGGATGTTTGTATGTCGCGAATGCTAGCGTGTCGATTTTATAACCGTGTGACCATTCGTATATTCGCGTGTGTTCTTAGATGATCGCGCGAACCCTGAACCGGGAGCCTAATTTGGTGGGATGGTATGGATGATCGCGATTGCGTGTTCGTGTTTGTTGCCAAAGTTGTACTAGCGCATAGATCTCAAGCGTTTGTATGTTAACGGGTTTGGTCACGTGGGCGTGTATGTAACGTAGTATGTACAAAATTTTCACTGTTCGCGCGATTGTCAGTGTACGGTTCAGACCTGGAGGGGAGTGAGTTTTCTCATATCAATAGAGTATAGGGTTGTGACACCCTAAGCCTTTTAGTGTATACGAGTTTGTTTTATTTTGAGACGAAACTGAAGGCTTCCGAACGTGAACATTCATGATCACGTGGGAACGGACGTTGAAGTAATCGCACCGCGTTGATGAAGTCGTAAGCGCTATCAGATTGACTTGATTATCAGAGCATTGTATGAATACCAGATCGCAGGCGTAGGTGTATGTGGATGAACGCTATTGACCAGATTTGTATTATCGCGAAGGGCACATGCGGTTTTAGGTTAATGTGTTTGATCGCGTATGTGCGAAACAGAGAAGGAAAAGGAATCTAAAAGAAATGCTCCGGGGTGCGAAAATGGTTTGTCCCGCAGCTAAGCAATCACGTGAGCCGGAATGCACAACTTCCATTCCACACTCTGGCGACGATGTTTTTTCAACATTTCCGCGGTTACGCGATTTTTCGCATCATTTGCCACTTTCTCATTTTTCTACCTGAATGACGTCAATGAATTGCATTTATTTGTGTTATTAATTTTTAAATTATCTGCAGTATTCTTACTCTTCGAATAAAAGTTGAACCGCTGATTTTCTAAGCATGTACATTGTTTTATTTAACCTCGAATATAGTGACTTATCGTACCCCCAGATGTTAAAAACTTCTAACAAATACTTCCGCCTTATTGGATTTAGCCTGAAAAATATTTAGCCAGGCAAAAAAACACATCATTCCAAAATTTTCGCCAAATAGACAACCTTTCCAACGAGTGCTTATTTGTCAAAATCAGTGCAAAAATAACATCGCGTGAGCTCGCCAAAAAAACTGACCTACTGGACTCCACTCTATTCTAGTGTTCATCATATGACTCTCGAAAGTTGGCAAACAACATGGAGCAATGGAGAACTAGGAAGGTTTCGATAAGCTCGAAGATATCAACGAAGCCTTGGTTCAAGGGGATGGATGTGAACCGTGATTTCATTCGTTTGATGACAAATCACTACACGCTAAACGCGCATCTCCGACGTATTGGGCTCGTGGATAGTGACATCTGCGGTTGTGGCGACGGCTATCACGATATCGACCGTATTGTTTGGGTGTGCACCGGCCCGAGAAAGATCTCCTAGTGTTCCAGTATGAGATGTTCTGGCAAGTCGTGATGTCCCCTATGCTGATTAGAAACACATAACAGAAATATTTCAAAACTATACCTCGCATTGTTACTTTTTATAAATTTCTGTTGTTTTAACTACTGACGAGACCTAATTTATAAAACAATATATTACAAAAATTGTAATTTGCTATCATCTTGTTATTTCATTCTGATCGGGATATACCCCTTATCTAACTGTTTTTAAAGTTCGTTGATGTCCAGCTTTTCTATCTCTTCTTCAGAAGTTGCTAATCCCTATTGTCTGTGCCAGATGTCAGCATAACTGGAAGTATAGTGCTGGCCGCAGCCTTGAAACCTGGTTCAAAATGATTCCCTGCGGGACCCACAAGAACCTGCCGGTGTCCCAGCTCATGGTGTCCTGGCAGTGATCTTCCGTTTGCACAGAGGCTGCAAGCTCGTTTTCTTCGTTCTTCCCTGTCATCTTTGTCTACGCTCTCCTTCATACCCCTTAATAGTTTGCCTTTTCCTAGTGTTAGTTGCTGAATCTATTGCTCATTTTTTGCTGAAAGTATCGCACTGTTTTTCTAGTAAAAAAATGCCAATTTTAAACCAATGCTCTTTTCAAGGTTTTTTGCATATCGATATGTTTGCCCAACTTTAAAACAGATGTGAAATTTTTCTTAAAAATATTGTTTCCCCTTTTGTATATAAATTGTATTCCTAGTTTTAAGATAGTGTAAAATTTCTCACTCTCTCTTATGTCCCGAATTGTGTTTCTAGTTTAAAGATAGCTGTAATTTTTTCCATTAGTTATAATAAAAAAAATCAATTGTACTCTCCTAGTTCTAAGACTTTAAAATGTGGAAATAAAATTCGTGCCTACTAAATAAACGAACTGATTAAAAAAACCTCTGCAGACAATTGCTTTAACTCTTTATAAGGCATGAATATGAAGTGAGAAGTGTTCCAATCTTATGAAATCTACTGGTTAGGAGTCTGGCAACTCTTATTATTTTTATTGAGATACAGTAAAAAGTGTCAGCTTGGTGAAGTTTTTTGAAAAAAATATGGCGATTTCCTTTTGGACAATAAAATTAGCTCGATTTTGAAAAAAAATACTCTAGACCCTATAAGTTGGTGATGCAAATTTGCAAAAACAGCTATTTTTAATCCGAAAATTTTGTTTATGGATGGTTAAAATTGCAAAGAAAAAAAATAAAATGAATAAATGAACGTCTGTAATCTGTGGTCTCGTTTTTCAACTTATCCTCAGAATCCATTCTAAATTTCTTTTTAAATTTCTGATCCAGCTCGATATGTTTTAATATTTGCACCAATCTCGTTGGAAAAACATCAAACACTACAAAAAAATAGAAATAGTAGAAATAGCGTATATGATAAAACAGTGGGTAATCCTTCCTAGGATTCGTTGGTCACCGACGCTTAGTTCGTGCATTCTGGAAGATAGGATTGGATAAATTGAGGTACGATTAATTTATAGACGCACGTGAATCATCCATTCCCGGTCAGCATAGTATGATAAAATTCCAACAGAATGCAATTGTTGTTAACCCTCCGGAACTCGCGCTTATGGCCCACTGAACGAGCAGCCGCTGGTGCCCTAAGTCGATTTCGCTATATTTTCAGAGCAGTGTGCACTCAGTACACTAGCGTGACTGCTGGAAGGTTAATGACAAATAAACATCATTTGCTGGAATTTAAACGAGTTCAAGTAGTATGATTGCATGTTACATGTGTTATTTTCTTCTACTTCATTAGTCTGTATTTGTTGTATTTCTATTAGTGTGCATTTTCACTAGTCCCGTATATCATACATTTCTAATCAATATTTTTGCTTCTTTTTTGCTTTATTCGGCATGTTATGTTTCTTTTTATTACTATATCTTAAATTAAATTCATACTAACACCCACTAACGCAATGAATTGCATGTTCTCTCATATATACTTAAAATATCTCTCATTCATCAGGTACAAATGCTCGCTTCCTTCGCGATAACGCAAATCTGGCCACTAACGCGAACATGTCATTGTAATCAACCTCACATACTTATGCCCGCGATCTCGCCAACATTAAAACACACTGGTAATAAAGTGGGCGTTTTAGCGAATATAAATTTACAAGCGCGCTCTCAGCCTAGACTCATGCCTTCAGTTGGACCAATAAAAAATGGCGCCCATATTCACTAAAAATAAAGCATCACATTCACAATACGCGCAATCATTAAAGAATACACGCGAATGTGCGAATGGTCTCACGGCTATCAAACCGAATTTATCCACGCGAAGTTACATACACGCTAACACACGCGACAAACACTATGACATACAAACGCTTGAGCATCGTCCACGCACCACTACGCCCTCTATCTCACAAACATGGTAAAACCCCGGTGATTGTGTGAACGTTTCAACACCTATAATGTTTAAAACTTATAAACGCGGTCTCAAGCGCGCGGACCTTCAAACGCTCGTGTTCGTTTGATCAAGAATCCGTCATGTCCGGAAGTACCTACTTAGCAGCCCAACAGTTGGAGCAATAAAAATTATGCTCATATAAACTCCGAGCAAATACTCATGGGTTCAAACACTACATAGCCCCTTGAAAAGACCTTAAACATGGTCCATGCCAAAATTCACTACCATCAAGACACCATAAAATGGTCTCAGTAACCCATAAATATACCAACATATGGTATTTTATATGGGATCTACCGGACCATGGTGATGGTGTTTTCATGGGTTGAACCCATTTCAAACACCCATGTCAAACCCCATGAGCATGGGGGTATTATGGGCTTTTCGTTTGCTCGGGCAACACGTTCCATGGTGACATGACCGGGAATTCTAGTGATATGGAACAACTTACTCTCTTGTAGTATCTGAGCCGTTCACCGAGAATTAAGTATCAGATTCATGGTCCGTGCGTGATCATCCAAGAACACACACGAGAATAAGCGAATGGACACACGGTTATAAAATCGATTTTATATATGTGAAGTTACATACACTCTAGCACGCGCGACACACAAACGCACACGCGAACGAACACGTTAACATACAAACGCTCGAGCCCGTCGCGATAATACACGCGATCGTGATGAAGTCCCATATCTGAACCGTACAATGAATATCACATTCAGAATCACGGTCCGCTGCAATTGGTCTGAAGCAGAGTTTTAGTGGGTAACATTTCCCGTCTCATCTGCAATTGTAGCAAGTGATTCTGACGGGATTTTAGCTCTACAGTTCCAGTTGGACAATAATGGAATGAGAAATATGTGGATGCATAGTCAGACGTAGCCCATATGCGCATATTATTATTGTTAATTAGCCAGATTCTGCATTTTAGAACGAATGCGATTTCCATTCTCAATGACGACAGCATACCCGAGCGAATACTCATGGGTTCAAACACCACACAGCCCCTTGAAAAGACTATGAACATGGTCCGTGCCAAGTTTCACAACCATTAAAACACCATTAAATGATCTCAATAACCCATAAATATACCAACGTATGGTTTTTCTATGGGATCTACCGCACCATGACGATGGTGTTTTCGTGGGTTGAACCCATTTCAAATACCCATTTCCAACCCCATGCGTATGGGGGTATTATGGACTTTAAGTTTGCTCGGGTAATCACACGGGTAGCAGATCCAATTCAAAGTGCATTCGTCAATACAACAATTATAACATTTTGTCGAAAATATTTTGAAATATTACATTTCAAAATTAGTCTGAAAGGTCGGAATGTTTTCAAGTAGCCAGACACGATTTGTTAAGCCTATTTATACAATGGGAACTTAAAACACGAGGTTGTGTGTGACAGCGTCCAAATCAGGATCCCCGTATATAATGGGAATATTGAAGTACGGGTACACGATCTGGCTCTGTGTACTTGAGATGTGACCATTAATTTTTTATTTATTTCGTAGAATTGGTATTCGTTACGAATGATATATGAGTCAAACTACTTTACGGGTATTTTCAATAGTGTTTGTGATGATAATGCGGGTGGAGCGATATAAAACACAAGACGGTACCACTACACAAACAACTCTTCGTACATATCAAGAACAAATTAATACGCAGCAGTACTGCAACCACACAATAAAATTAAAAAGATCATATTTACAAAACGGCAAGGAAAATTCTTCATTGGAAATAAAATCCAGTTTACTGTCTACAATACCATTACTTGACTTACCAAATTTGTGGTTGCTGTTCAGTATGTGACTGCAAAAGTTGCATCTAGCACCTCAAAATCAACACTCGCTAAGTAATGCACAACGGAGATCCCACCAAAGGCAGTTAAAGATTACGCTACGCTGAAGTCTTTCCGATGCCGAGAAGAGTTTCGCAAAGTCACAAAGTTACCAATGATCAACAAGTCTTGCGCTAAGTTGAATCTGTGGTTCAAATGACACATGAGCAGGCATTGCATTTATCGCTCATATGAGTAAATGCGCCCGGATAGTTTGCTACTGCGACAATAAAAACTCACATTTTCACACGAAGTTATTGGCACTCACACAACTTCTCCGGATAAATAAAACGTGTTATTTCTCCGGATAAATAAAACAGTCGGAGAATGAGTGAATGAGTTTATCATGGTATCCTTTTTTTGCTCGATGCTTTCCTGTCGTTATTCCAAAACACGAAAAAACAAGTCTATCATACTTCTTTGCCGCTTTTCTTTGCAATTAAGTGTATTTTTTGAAGTTTTTATTGATTTCCACGAAATTAAAATTTTATCACCTTCTCCGGTGAGAAGGAAAAAGTCAAATAAATTTTATCCGGAAAATCATTCTCACGCTATTTGTGGAGGCGGAGAATTTTGCGACTCATCTTATCTCGGAAAAGTTGGACATCGGATAAGCTTCTTCTCGCGTGAGTGAGAGAGAATTACAATGCCTGCACATGAGACTTTTAGGTTTCGAAGAAGTGTTGGAAATTCCTTGTTTTATCCCCTTTTACTGACTGTTTTAGAGCTTCCTCGAGCTGTATATTTGACGACCTCTCAAGAGAAAAAATTAAAGAAAAAGAACCTGAGCATGATTTGTTTTAGTGAGTGAGGATAGCTCTTTGTTGTATATCTGTAACAGAAAGAGTCCCTAAGAGCGCTTTTAACGGAATGCCTTAAATGATTACCTGAGACGAATTTTGAGAAGACATACCATTTTGTCCCGTGCAGTGCAGTTGCCATTTAAAATCTAAGTCAGGGGTCCTTGTAACAACCAACCCCGTGCTTCAGTTCATCCACGCATAACAAGCTCGAATCGGTGACAACACCGTCTATCTCAACTTTGTGAGCGGGCATGTAGGCGTGGTGGTCCCTATTAAAAAAAACAGAATATCACAATTCTGAGCTTAGCTGGGCAAAATATCTGTCACTGCTGAATATTTTTGCCTTAGATATTTCGAAAGCTTTATGATGCTTAGCGGATTATCTTTGATCCGAAGAACATCAGTTATGGTCCTACTGGTTACAATGTGTATGATTTTTAACTGAAAGGTAGAGTTTTTAATGACGAATTTCGAACCTTTGTCAGAAATAGATCATAAAAGCAGCTTGTTTCACTTGCTTTTGCAAAAGGATGGATGGATAATGTCTGGGATATAATGTAATGGTGTAATGATATGCACCGTAATCAATAATTCACAAACAAAGTCACAGATCCTAAAAATGGTCTCCTCAATATATTGGTCTTGATATACAGATATATAAGTCCCTATCAATCGGAAAGAAGTCTTATAATGCCATGAAATATCGAGATCTGGAGTAATCTTGGAAAAATGTCAAAATTTGGTTGACAATTCGAACTAAAGTAATTTTGACTTTTTTAAAAAAAAAATCGCGAGATTATACAAGATCCAACGTTTCATACATTTCGAAGACTTCTTGCATCAAAACTAGATTAAAAACTACGTTTCCAAATTCCAATATTTTCCAAAAAAGGGCACCCAAAAAAAATTCGAGGTGAAACTAGATCTTGACGTTCCATGGCCATCTAAGTCATTTTGCATCAATACTACGAGTTCTATTTTTGGAATATTCGAAGAGGTCTGAGTGTTTTTGCACGGTTAAAAATTTTCGCTAAGCCCTTTATCATATCTGATTGAGCAGAAATTTGGCATAAACTTCTTTCGAGGGGTTTCGATGGGTTATCTTCCCTATGTCGAGAAGAGTTTCGCAATATCACAAAGTTGCCAATGCTCAATGAGTCTTGCGCTAAGTTGAATCTCTGGTTAAAATTAAACAGGAGATTTTTAGGTTTCGAAGAAGTGTTGAAAATTCCTTGTTTTATCTCCGATTACTGACTTTGTGCCAGAGATTCCTCGAGCTTATATACTTGACGACCGCTCAAGAGAAAAACTTAAAGAAAAAGAACATGAGCATAATGATTTGTAGTAGTGAGTGACGTAGCTCTATTTAGCATTTCTGTAAAAGAAAGAGTACTAAGACCTTTTTTTAAGGGAATGCCTTAAATGGTTACTTGTCACGATTTTAAGAGGACACACCATATTGTCCCATCCCAGTGCAGTTGCCATCTAAAATCTTTGCTCACCTGACTAAAGGGTCCTTGAAACAACCAATTCCGTGCCACAGTAGATCCACGCATGACAAACTCGAATCGACGACTACACCGTCGACCTCAACTTTGTGAGCGGGCATGTAGACGTGGTAGTTCTTCATAAAAGACAGAAAATCACAATTCTGAGTTTAGCTGGACAAAATATCTGTCACCACTGAATATTTTTGCCTCAGTTCTTCCGAAAGCTTTAGGATACTTATTTGATTATATTTGATCCGAAGAAGATTTGCGTAGTTTGACCGCTAAACCGACCCCTTAATCATATCTGATTCATTAAAAATTTTGCATAGACTTCTTTCGAGCTGTGTGGTTATAAAATTCGATGGTTACTTTTTTCTCATACATGCCATTCGCACCCTAATGTTCAGTCTTCTGAATAGATGCTTACATAAAATGCGCGGCAGTCAAACACGAACGAACTTCGCCTGAATCTTATAGAAATCGAGTCTTTCGATACTTTTACAAGTTTCCAATCATTCGAAATAAATATAACGGTTGGTGAAAGGTTGAACGACAGAGGCGGTTCGAATTCCCTAAAAATCATAAGCTAAGTAAACTGATCTACACATGCTCCGTCCGTCGAATGATATTAGAGACAAATCTGCAGCGAACTTATATTTAAAATTTCACATAACTACAGTGTTCTGTTGATGTTCCATACTGATGGCTTTGCCAGGAATGGGCTAAAAAAATCATTCATTATTTCATTAGATTGTCTTACATATACTTAATTTCATATTCACTGACAATGCTACTAACGTAGACAAACGTCGCAAGGGGCGCTAAACTCAGTCTCCGCCAAGGGCGCCAGAAGACCACGCTACGGTTCTGGGTACCACAACCCTAATCCTAACGAGCTCAGAGGTAGCCTTTAACGGACAAATCTTCTAGGTCTATTTCTCACTGATCAGTATCAAGCATAACACCACTTGTGCTGACGCCATCATTGAGTGGGAAGCAACCAGCAGCGGGTGAAGCCAAGAAGTCAAGGCCAAAACTAGAATGTTATTGTGTACTTACTGAGGTGCTTCTACATTTTACACAGCGGAGCGCCCCGAATGTTATACCCATTTTAAAAAGGAAAAGATGTAACGATATGTCCGAATTTGCATAAACATAACACGATACTTGGTGCTGTTTCCATTCAGTTGCATGTCAACCGAATGTTTTCTCTGTTCGTCGCCAAATGCTTCGGGACAGAGGGAATGCGACGATGATATCCTAATTAGTGAACTCATCAACAAGGCACACTTTAATGGACGCACGAGAACGAGAAGGCGCCACAACAGATGTGTTATCATTTTCTTGCTTCTCGCAAAGAACCATTCGCCTGCTGGTAACGGCCCCAGCAACTGTTCAGTAATTCAAATTCAGTATAATCAACTACGGATAAGGTCAACTGCTGGCCAAACAAACGGAGGCCAACTAATAGATGCCATATATAAAACATCGCCGATGCACTCGAAAGCTGAATTGCAATCCAGCACTGGCGCGATGTTTTGCTCCAAGATAGTACTGTTGGTGACGGCTCTGTTACTAGGTCCTAGAACTTCGGAAGCCTTCGGTTGGAACTGGATATGGCCCTTTACAACGACCACTACTCAATCCAGTTCTACCTCGTCCAGTTCTACAGGTAGCAGCAGCGGCTCCGTAGGTTCTAACTATGCTATTTCGATCGGAAACCGGGAAAACACTGTTGCCAACCTGACCGACTACGGAACGTCGATCTCAGGTTTACAAATCAATTTAGCCCGATTCAACGGAAGTGCGCTGGTTAGTACCGGAGCCGCCCAGAACGTGCTAAGTGACATAATCTACTCGGTCACGGAAGAGTACCGGACGCAATCGGAAGCTGTAGTTGGCAGGCGGTTAGCGTGGATCGAGGCAACGGTTAACCACGCGACTCAGTACGCTAGGGAACTGCAGCAGAATGAAATGAAGGCATTGCTGAAGGCGTTTTCGGAAGATGTTCGCGGAAGTGTACGGGATCTAAGGGAACCCGTGCGGGACTGTTTGGGCCGGGAAGTGGACGTGGAAGACATGATACAGTCCGTGACCAATCGCAGTCAAAGCGGGTGTCTGCAAACAAGAGTTGGGAATCTGTTGCAAATACGGGACAGTGCCAGAAGTAACTTAACAAAGTTTTTGAATAGCTCGGGAGATGTCGAGGATCTCGTAGAGCATTGCGTTGACGTTCAGGATCAGTTCGACGATGAGATGAGTGATATGTACAAATTGGCATGCATTTCTTCGGTAAGTTCAAGTGTAGCGGTAGAATATTCTTCAGATAAAATATTTCATTTTTTATAGGTCCTTCTTAGAATGCAAACGGATACGTTCAATCTGACGTTCACCGTTAACCAACTGACGACGGAAGTTGATCCGGTGTTGAGTCAAGCTAGTGCTAGCCTGCTGGAGTGTGCAGTCGATCTGGTATCGTACGCTTTTGAAGTTTCACTGGGACTGCGTCACTGGATCAACATTTGCAGTTCGAGATGAATTCGAGTTCTGCTGACAAATTTGCTCAGAAATTACTGATCTGGCAAGGAATTTGCAGTTGGGTCCGAAAATTACGTTTTTATAGTAATCAAGAAATTGAATGCAGTATTCTATCAGAAAAACATTGTTTTTCAATTCGAATTTCGGGATTTATCATGTCACATCGTGCTTTAACGAGTTTCTATTGAAGTCAGTTTCAAAAACAATGGAGTGGAGAAACGCGAATAATTTATAAGGTGTGGAATTTCACGAATTAATCGTTTTTATTAAAACGGAATTTAGATATTTGAAAACTTTTTGCAAAATTTTAGTTATGATCATTTTGATTTAAAATTGTATTTAATAAATAATATTTTATAATAAAATAACATTTTTTGGCTGTCAATTGGTATTCAATTTAAAAACAAACTATTTTTACTATTCAGATATTTTATTTAAAACGGTTTTAAAAACATGTTTAAAATTGATGTTAGAATATTTTTGTACAGGCAGCTTCTCCGTGATGCATTTTAGAGTTGTACTACTGGAGCTGTAGAGCTAGGATCTCGGAAGGGCTCCCCGTCACTACAATTGCAGACGAGACGGGAAATGTTGCCCACTAAAACAATATTTAAAACCAAATGGAGCGGGCCGTGATCCTGAATATGATATTCATTGTACAATCAATATGTGATGTACTATGATATGTGCGGGCGTTTAGGGAGTTTACAATCGCGTGTATCATCGTGAAGGGCTCATGCGCACAGTGGGACCAATCCAAAAAAGGAGGGACAAAACCAATTTGAGGCCTTAGATGTCATTTTAGAGCCAGCATTTCTTCGTAGGATATGTTCATAATATTATTCTGCAACTTTTTAAATAGAATATTTTTTGGTTGGAAAATTAAAAAAAAAATTTTTAGAGGGTCGATGTCTTCGACAAAGTTGTAGAATGTTATGTTTTGAATAACTTCTTCTAAGATACCACAGACATCAGACCTCATTTTTGGGGCAAAATTGTTGTTTTTTTTTTGTAAATATGACCTGAAAATCAGGTTTTCGACTTTTCTATGCTAAAAACCTTAATTGATTAATTTACAATGTTCTACAAACTTGCTGGTATCCCTAAAATACATATTTTAGTTGAAGGAACTAATAACGTAAAATCAACATTTTAACTTCTAAAACTATTTTTCATATAAATTTGATCTATTTTCATCAAAAAATTCTGTTCTTTTGGGCACTTTTGTGCAGCCAAACTTTGGCTATTCCGATACTCTACTATTCCTAGAATAAATTAAATATTACACAGAAACAGGATATAGTTGGACGCACTGTTTGGGTGACCATTCATGAAAGACGGTTTATAACATAAAATGTGTTTATATTATTTTTAATTTATATGCATTATTAGCTATTATCAAAATCTTATATTTTACACGCACCTACAAGCAAGTAGAACAGATTGAGTTGATCAATAACGGTATTGTAACCGTTATTGGAATGGAAAAGTGAAAAAATACAAAAAAATTAATATAAATTTTGAAGTTAAACTGTCAATGAACAACGATTTCGGCCCAAAAAATAAATCTACAGTATGTATATGGTTAATGAGAAATTTTGGTTTTTACCAAATTTTCCTCCTTAGGGTGAAATATAGCATAATGTATATGGTATTTTCAACAAAATTGTTCCAAATACAATATTTGACAACTTTGCTGAAACCTATCCATTTAAACAAAATTTGATTTTTTTTAGTTCGGGATTTCTACTTCAGATAAACCAATAAGGTTAGTTCAACAAATTCATAAAAGTAGAACAATATCTTTTTGAGGTCTTAGATATTATAGAACCTAGGTGTCTTTGGAAAAATATTCACAATATAATTCAATCATTTCTATTGTTTTAGATGGTTGAGGACAGCAAAGTTGTATAATATTCAATTTCGAACATTTTTGTTGAAAATACCTTACACATGCTGTAGATTTATTTTTTAATCCGAAATCGTACTTCTTTGGCAGTTTAATTACAAAATTTGTATTTTTCTTAAATTTTCCATGTTGTAAGCGTAATTGATCAACTCGATATGTTCTACATGCTTGTAGGTGCGTGTAAAATATAAGATTTTGGTAATAGCCAATAATGTATATAAATTGAAAATAATATAAACACAGTTTATGTTATAAACCGTATTACCCAAACAGTGCGTCCAACTATATCCTGTTTTTGTGTAATATTTAATTTATTCTATAAATAGTAGAGTATCGGAATAGCCAAAGTTTGGGTGCACTAAAGTGCTCAAAAAAACAGAAATTTTTGATGAAAATAGATCAAATTTATATGAAAAATAGTTTTAGAAGCTAAAATGTTGATTTTACGTTATTAGTTCCTTCAACTAAAAGTTGTATTTTAGGGATACCTGCAAGTTTGTAGAACGTTGTAAATTAATTAAGGTTTTTAGCATAGAAAAGTCTAAAAACTATATTTACATTATATTTATATTTACAAAAAACAACATTTTTTCCTCAAAAATGAGGTCTGATGTCTGTGGTATCTTAGAAGAAGTTATTCAAAACATAATATTCGACAACTTTGTCGAAGACATCGATCCTCTAAAAAAAATTCTTGGGTACTCTACTTTAGTCCAACCCAAGTCCAATATTGTGAACATATCCTACGAAGAAATGCTGGCTCTAAAATGACATCTAAGGCCTCAAATAGGTTTTGTCCCACCTTTTTTGGATTGGTCCCACTGTGAAGCGTTTGTACGTTGACGTGCTCGATCGCGTGGCCGTTTGTATGTTGCGTGTGCTAGCGTATGTGTAACTTCGCGTGTATAAATTCGACTGTATGACCGTGTGGCCATTCACATATTCGCCTGCATTCATGAAAGATCGTGAATCTGATGCCTAATGTTTGGTGTATGGTACGGATGCTAGAAAAATCAGTTTCCACATATCACTAGGACTCCCGCTCATGTCGCTATGGAACGTGTAGTCTACTGAATATTAGCGTCATTTTTTTTGGTCCAACTGAAGGTATGGGCCTGAGATTCTAAGACCGGAGCAAGAGATTTCCAGATGTTGTCGCGTTTGTAGGTTTCTGGTTGAGACCGTGTTTATAAGTTTATTAGTGCTAGAAAATGCACTCAATCATGTTTTCATGTTTGCGAGACCGCGGGCTTTGGTGTGCGGATAATCGCGAAGGTCCTAAGCGTTTGTATGTTAACGTGCTGAATGCTAGAAGAGAGTGAGATTCTCCATATCACTAGAGTTCCCGGTCATGTTGCCATGGTACGTGTTGTTTAGTAGATATGAGTGTCATTTTTTCGATTGGTCCAACTGAAGGCATGGACCTATGCTACAAAGGCCTAGGGTAAGGAACTTTCCGACGTGGCCGATTCATGATCGCACGAACATAGGTGTTTGTGGATCCGCGCTTGAGACCGCGTTTATAAGTTTATAACCGTTAAAATGTTCACTCAATCACCGGGGTGGGTCGCGGTCATGAATCTGATCCTTCATTTTCTGTGCACGGTTCAGATACTGGAAGAGAGTTACCCCATATCACTAGAGTTTCCGGTCACGGAACGTATAGTCTAGTGAATATAAGCGTGATTTTCTATGATTGGTCCAACTGAAGGTATGAGTCTAGGCTGCTAGGACCGCGGATAGAGACTTTCGGACGTGACCGTTTCACGATCGCTCGAGCGATAGTTTGATACTTGAGACCGCGTTTGTAAGTTTATAGGTGCCACAACATTCACCTTATTACCGGGGGTGTTTTAATGTTGGCGAAATCGCGGACGGAAGTATGTGTTGATGATTTCAATAGCATGTTCGCGTTTGTGACCAGGTTTGTGTTATCACGGAAGCCACGAGCGCTTGTATGTTTTGAAGGAAAGGAATAGTGTTAGTATATATAAGGGTATATGCAATTGATTGTGTTAGTGAGTGATAGTATGAATCTTATTTAAGATATAGTGATACAAGATAAAATAATATTCCGAATAAAAATGATAAGGTGCAAAGATTAAGCAAAAGTGTATAAATTTTTTCATGCTTGATGATATTTGAAATACCGTCAAACCCATCAACCTAGGGGAGGAATTTTTAAAAGAATACCGTAAAGCGGGGTGACTTTGATCACTAGAAGCTTTTTTCGTAGATTGCTTATTTTTTCAGAATAATTTACCAAATCATTTTAATTTGAAATGAGTTTTACTCTAAACTTAAAGCATACTGATTTGATAAATTTTTTGAATATACTGTTCGATTTTTGGGTACAAAAACTACAAAAATCGAAATTTTGCTTTACTTGATTTTTCCGAAGATTCGTAAAGTGTCTATTTGCTATACACCAAATAAATCTTAGATGTTGGCAATGGTATTCAGTTTACAGCGGGTTTTTATTTCCCTTAGGCTTGGATGTTCTAAATTGTTTTTAGGAGCGTGCTTATTTTCAAAACTTTTTTGTGGAACTAGTTTGCAATTATTTCAAATTATTTCAAGCTGAAATTCGCAATATATTTTTATATTCAATACTCCAACGTGTAAAAATGGATGAAACTCTTTGATAATTGCTAAACCACTCAAATAAAACAAAACAAGCAGTAAAAATGTTCTCTTATTCTAGTTGGGCTTGAATTATACGAATTTTGGCCACTCAAATTTTACAATATATGGAAATACCTTGTACAATATCAATTAGGACCTTTCCAGCAATGAGTATCTTGTCCGAATTTGTTTAAACAAACATTTGTATGAAAAACATTGACATCAAGAACTTGATGTGGGCGAATATGCAGGTTATCAAAGTCACCCCGGAATACGAAAACAGACTTCAAATTGAAATCATTTTTGAAAAAATAGCAGTAAGCGGACAATTTTAGAAAAAAAAATCCAATCTTGTTCTTCATACGTACGTGGTTTAAAAATATTAAACCTGAAAAAAATATTTTGCGTCTAAAAATATGTAATGATTACTTCGAAAAGTGATCAATGTCACCCCGGTTTACAATACAATGAAAGCAATTTTGAAAATATGTTAGTTAACAAATGCAGATCAATTTCAAAACAAATAAAATGAAACAAAAATTGAATTTATTAAAATGAATAAGAGGAAATGAAACATAAAATGAATGAAATGAATAAAGTGAGTAAAATAATTGAAATGAAGCAAATAAATGAAATTGATAAAATGAAGAAAAAATGAATAAAATAGACAAATGAATAAAATGAATATGCTGCATAAAACAAACAAAATTAATACAATTACTTAAGTTAGTAAAATTCACCAAAAAATTTAAATAAAATAATATATAGAATGAATATCTTGAACAAAATGAATAAGACGAAAAAACAAAATGAATAAAACGAAACAGGGGTAGTTGAACAGATAATCAAGGTAAAAATAGAACTTGATCTTACGCATGATTCACACATACAGCTACATCATACGAGACAAGTATTTCTAATAACATTCAACTCCTTAACCGAGGCAGAATGCTTCGTATCGAAGAACAACATGGAACACGGATGTCGAATATAGACACGCCAAACCCCAGATCGCCGTGTATATTGATCTAACGGAAATTCTTCTACACAATCTGGTACCCCGTGCTAGTATGGATTATATTGAAATATTTACTAACAATATTCCAAGGTATCCCTAAGCCAATAGCTAACATATTTAGGTAAGAAATAGATCAGAAAAAAAGACGGTTATTCGAAAGTCACACGATAACGCAAAAAGTATCAAACATTTCGCTGCGAAAATCAGAGCAACTCTAGCGATGACGACATGGACGCAAACACGAGCGAGGGAGAAGGTAGACCGAATGATCAGCAAGCGGCAAAGGGTAAACCACGAAAGAAAATATAAGAAGCAGTCAGCATTATTGAAACGCTATGAATTGTTCCTTATTTCCTTGATTTGTATATTATTTCCTAAAAAGGCGAATGACACTTGGGGTTAAAGCCTTAATAAATAAACAAACATAAATGAAACAAATTAAATTAATACAATGAATAAAATGAATATATGAAATGGAATAAAATATTAACAATGTGAATAAAATCAATAAATTGAATAAAATTAGAAAAATAACATAAGTTAATAAATAAATAAATAAATAAATCAAATGATACAGTGAAGACCTAGCAGATGAGCTAATTCGAGTATGTTAAATACTTTCTTGAGCATAGTTTTCTTGTTTTAAAGACGCAAAATATGCAAAAATTAAAATTTTCTTTTTTTTAAATTTTGCGCAGGAAGAATCCCTTAAAAAAATTTACGTTAAATAATCAGAAAGGGTTATGAGGCTATGGCTAGAGACTGAAGAGGAATGTTTGAACAGCTTCGGTTCATTAAAAAGAGAAACGAAATAACCCCATTTTGTCAGCTCCAAATGCACCAAGCGGCTGATAAAAACGGATCTTCACTGTATACTGCGGGTCGTCGTTTAAACAAAGTCCTGAAATTTGAATGATTTCCAGTGCGTACGTTCTATCCAATATCTTTTTGTGGCAGCAGTGTAAAAATTCATCTGCAGGTGTTTCAAAATTATTAAAGACCTCATTCAATCAGCGGGAAACGGAAAGGTCCACTTTGTTTTCAAATTTAAACAGGACTTTCAAGGTCACGAATTTCAAGCAAAAATATTTATTTTGCGGTAAATATCCACCGGTTTGAACCAACCAAGAAGTTTGAATATGAGTATCGTCCTAACAATACATAGAAGATTAGCATGGGCCCAGCGCAAGGTTGACACGCAAAATCGTTCCCCATTTTTCCAACTTGCTTGGTGTCCTCTAGTTGATGTGCAATTTATGTTGGAAATGAAATATACACTTCTCTAATCAACAATGGTTAGAATAGCACAAATCAATCTCCAGCATTAACGTACAGCAACTATGAATTTATCTCGACTTATGCAGGAAGGTAAGGCTTTCATAGCATGTGTCCAAGAGCTGTATTTCCATAAAGGAAACTTCTATTTTGGAAAGTTACTTAACACTACCTTCATTGCTTGCATCAAGGCAGGCATGACTAACCCACGTGAAATGCATCGTGCTTGCATTCTTACAAATAAGGCTTTTGACGCGGAGCTCACAACTCGCGATATCTGTGTTGTCAAAGTTACACTGACTGTCGGTAACGTAGACAAAAATATATATATTGTTCAGCATATCTAGTGCATAACGAGTCAGCTACTTCTGATGATTTCAAAGGCGTTGTATCATATTGTAGCAGAAATGGGGTTCCGCTTATTATCGGCAGTGATGCGAATGCTCATCACATCATTTGGGGCAGCTCAGAGAGGCTCTGAACTGATGGAGTACATAAGTAGTACAAATCTCCATATTCTGAATGTGGGAAACCGACCAACTTTTGCGAGGTCTGGGAGGGAGGAGGTGTTAGACATAACGCTTTGCTCTGATAGAATTTCGCATGAGCTGGGAAAATGAAACTGAACCGTCTCTATCCGATCATAAATATATGTTTTTCGATCATTTTGATGTCATCTTCAATGTGGTAACATATCGTAATCCTAAATCTACAAACTGGGACCTGTTTTAGGAAAACTTTGCGAGTACTAAATTTCATGGATATTTTCCAACAATTAGTCAACTAGACGACTTAGGTGATGCCGTGAATACAACAAACTCATTAATAGTAACATCCTGCGAAGAAGCTTGTCCATTTCGTACTGTTAAAAGGACTAAAGGAACCCCGTGGTGGAGGGCTGAGCTTGAAAGAATGAAGAAGGTTATGAGAAGAGCTTGGAACCGGCGTCCTCAAAAACCAGAGACGGAGTTTATGTGATGGACGAAAAAGATGTCTTAATTGTCTCTTCGACGCACACTTTCCAGGTTGTATTGATCCGGAGCTGAACAATGTTCACAGATCTCGGACTCGTGGGCGTTAGCACGCACATTGGTTACCACTGAATCGGTCAAGTCGGTCGGTCAATTGACAGCTTTGCTCCATACAAATCACCCGGAAAAGATGGAATACTTCCCGTGCTACTACAAAAGGGATTTGATATTCTCAAACATGTCTGGAAAAAGATTACGCTTTCTAGTCTTGCTACCGGCTATATCCCGTAAGCATGGGGAAAAATAACCGTTAAATTTATTCCCAAAGGGGGGCGCTCAAGCTATGAAGAAGCCAAGAGTTTTAGGCCTATCAGCTTAAGTTCTTTTCTTCTGAAATCTTTGGAACGGATAATCGATCATCACATCAGGAACGTTAGTTTAGTTGAATATCCACTGCACAAAATGCAACATGCATATCAGTGTGGGAAATCCACGATCGTTCTGCTTCACGATGTTGTTTACAACATTGAGTAAGCTTTCGCGATCAAGCAATCTAGCTTGGGAGTATTGCTAGATATTGAGGGAGCTTTTGACAATGTGTCCTTCCAGTCTATTCTGGAAGCGACGCGTGGTCATGGGATATCTGCATGTATCTCGGGTTGGATAAACGCAATGCTTAGTAACCGCAATCTTCTCTCGTCACTGCGACAGGCTGAGATACGGATGTTGAGTATTTGCGGTTGTCCTCAGGGCGACGTTCTGTCACCTTTGTTACGGAGCTTGGTTGCAGACGGTTTGTTGAAGAAATTCAATGAGCTTGGATTTCCAACCTACGGGTTTGCTGACGATTACCAAATACTAATTACTGGATTTTGAATCGGAACAATGTTTGACTTAATGCAACAAGCATTAAGAGCTGTCGAACAGTGGTGTCGACAAGTTAAATTATCAGTTAACCCAAGCAAAACTTCAATGGTTGTTTTCACGAAGAAGCGAATAACAACCGGGGTTCGTCCCTTGCAGTTCTTTGATTCTGAGCTGCTGTGTGCAGATCAAGTCAAATACGTTGGAGTCATATTGGATTCCAAACTGAAACTCACATTGAATGCAGAGTCCAGAAAGCCTTCGGGCAGTGCAGACGAACTTTTGGAAAGACCTGGAGTCTCAAACCTAAATACATCTATTGGATTTACACGACAATTGTACGTCCAATACTGTCATACGGATGTCTTGTGTGGTGGCAGAGGGGAGAGGTGGTGACAGTCCAGTCAAAGCTAAACCATCTGCAAAGAATGGCGCTCATGGCGTTGACTGGTGCTTTCACCACGACTCCGACTGCTGCTCTTGAGGCACTTCTAAATATCAAACCATTACACATACACCTCAAACAAGAAGCACTATCATGTGCATACAGACTGCAGGTTACTGAGCTTTAGAACAGTAACCATGTTGATCTTGCTACCAGTCATACGCGATTGTGGTCACAAATGGTTACATGGGGCGAAGATATTCTTGCTCCCAGCGATATTACACTCACATGTAATTTTTCTTACAGGACATTCCATGTGAAGATCCCCTCTCCAGAGGAGTGGTTGTCTGGCTATATGGAAAGACAACAATAAACGCAAGTGTTCTGTTACACTGACGGTTCTCTGATAGAGGGACGTGCTGGTGCTGGTGTCTACTGTCGTGAAATGAGATTGGAACACTCTCACTCACTAGGTAGATACTGTACTGTATTCCAAGTAGAAATCTTTGCGACTATGTGCGGGGTACAATCGGACCTTCAACTGAGTTTGTCTGGTAAAGTTATAAACTTCCGCTCCGATAGACAGGCTGCAATCAAGGCCCTTAGCTCAGACAAATCACGGTCCAACCTAGTGATCGCGTGCCGAACCCAAATCGAAAAACTAAGCTTTGTCAACACTATCTACCTTGTCTGGGTGCCCGGACATTCTGGTATTACTGGAAGTGAATGGGTTGACGAATCGGCCAGAGCAGGTGCAGCGATTAACTTCGTTGGTCCTGTGCCCGCCCTGCCAATTTCGACAAGTTGGATAAGGGAAAAAATACGATCCTGGGCTTCGTCCGAGCACCGCAATTATTGGAGAAATCTACAAACGTGTCGCCAAACAAAGGCGTTTCTAGAATAACCGTACCCAGTGATTTCGAAAAATCTCCTACATTTTTCGAAGCTCCACTGCGGCATGCTGAACAGGGTTTTAACCGGCCACTGTAGACTCAATTATCACATGGCAACTGCTCAGCGCGCTGAGTCTTTTTCATGTGATCTTTGTGAATCCGACTACGGAACCTCATATCATCTGATATGCAACTGTCCAGCAGTAGTGCAATTGCGATTTTGAGTTTTCAGCCGTCCTTATATAGACGAAACCATGTTTGGACGACTGAAACTCAGAGACATACTAAAGTTTCTTATCCAATGTGGTAAAGAGCTTTAGGCTTATTCGCAGGCAAGTTGAACTACTTGTGAGTTTAACTTACCTGTTGTTTATTTTTGTTTTGTGCTGTTATTTTTCCCACCCTTCCAATTCTACTTCCCCACACCTCCTTGTACTTTCTTTCCGCTCAGGAAATGATAAAAACACACGGCAAGGCACAAATCACCGACTACATACGGGGAACGTGCCATTTAAGCCAATATATTCTGATTCCTGATTCCTGAAGGGCGATTCTTACATTATCTGATACTGTTATTTTAATCTCAATTTTTACTCCCACATACAAAAAAAAGTTTAAAACGATACTGCGCAACCGATAAACCTGTCGTTAATGTATAGGATAAACAAAAGTGGTCCCAGAAGACCACTCTGTGGAACATGAATCATTTGAGCTTCCAGCAGTAATCTGTTGCCCATGTTTTTCTGTGAACACATCCGAAAGCAGTTTTTCATAGGTCTTATCTCTCTTAAGCACCACTTAGTCAATTTCCGTTATTTTATATCGGTAGCAGTCAGTTATTCCCTTCGTTGAACGATTTCGCTTGCTTCCATTTAAACAGTAGCAGACTATAAGCGTTTTCTTCGGAAACGTGATTCTTCAAACAACAATCCACTCGAATTACCGACATAACCTATCACCTCAAAGCTTGCTCGAAAAACGGAAGCATATTTATAGGCCTGCGATTCACTGCTCGTGCTGAATTGAAAACCTTTGGTCATGGAACTAAGCATGTCTTCTTTCGTCCTTTACGAAAAATTACCTTGTCGGATAGCGAAATCAACTGTGTAAAGTGTTAAATTGTACGTAGATGAGAACATTAGCATCACAAATCAATAACTAGAATGTTAGAAGAAAAATTAGTATATGCTTGTATGAGGGCACAGTTTGCTACATGAAGGCCAACTGCTCAAGTCACATGTAAACAACTGTTCAAATATTGATCGCCTTTTACAATTCAGTCACACAGGCCACAACTATTGATTTGCGACTGGATAAAAACCAGACCAGGCCATGGATTGTACATCATAAAACAACTCAGCAATGGGCGAACGTCTTCATCATTGGATTTGCTCCTTGGGGATCCTGTCACTTGTGAGTTTATTGCCAGTGTAGATTACAAATATCGAAAAAAAATCTTTTTTGCAGGGAATTTTTGCAGAAGCAACCCCCATCTTGCTTCCATGGCCAATTTACTTGCCGAGCAGTAGCGGAGCTTCCAGCAGCAACGGAGCTTCCAGCACAACATCCTCAACATCAGCTCGAGCTCCAAACAACGTTACACTCTCAATTGGAAACCGCGTCAACACCGAAGCCGGCCTCGATGACTATGGAACAACCATCGACGGGCTGACCATCAACCTGGCCCGTTGGTGGGGAAATTCATCGTTGAATCCAAACGGGACTGAAGTTCAAATCGTTACGAACCTGAACGATACTCTCACGATTCGCTTCGGTTTTCGCTCAAACACGACTAAGAACACGGCCGTCGACACGACGAATGTAACGAAGGCAACAGGCGAGCGCAAGAAACGTTCTGCTCTACAAATTCCTTCGATACCGGATATCCCATCTTTTCCCGCCAGCCTTACCGTTCCTTCGATCCCTAGTGTCCCCATTCCACGCCTCAACTCATCATTCATATCGATTAACGACATATTAATTCCTCTACCAGATTCCCTATCGAATCTGTCCCTAACTCGCCAGCTCGATATCTCCGACGGTAGCTCCGACTCCTCGCAGCAACCTTGGGAATTCATCCGTCGGATAGCGGAAAGGCAACTTTTCCCAATCGAATCGCTGGATCCACTGGTAGAGCTTCTATCCAGTCAGTACAATTCAACGGCTAAACCGGCCTTCGATACCAGTTTGAGTGTGCTTTCCGACCTGCAGCAGTTCGCTTCGTCGGTGGTAAACACCGGACTGGATTTCGTCGATAGTCAGGCTTCGCAGCATATCGGAAACGCGATAAGAGCATTTAACGGACTGACCAGAGCAGGTCAGAGTTGCGCTGGGGAATTCCCCGAGGATGCCGGACAGCGAGTGGCCCGGAAAGCTACCGATTGCGTTCGGGATCGACTCAACGAGGTTAACGACATTGTGGATCAATTTCGTGATGTGGTTTCAAGTACAGAGAATGTTTTCGGTGGATGGTTGCGGCAACTTAGCGCGTGTAATGCCAGTGCTTTTGCCAACGGGGATCGGTCGGAGCAAGAAACCGCTCAACGAAGATGTTATGTACAGGTAAATAGAGTCTCTCTTATTACTGTGGGGAATTTTTAAAACAAAGTATAATCTGTTACAGGCCACCGCCGAGTCCGTCACTAAAAGCCTCTTCGATCTTCCCATACGTTGGGCTAATTTGGCCGTTCGAACGAACAACGCCGTTAACAATTTCCAGCCCGATGTGACGTTGTGCGTCGCCAGCGTCGGAACCGAAATAGCATCCATTTCGACGGACTATTCGCTTAGAATAGGTCTGTGTCAAATCATTCCCTGATAATAATTAGGTCTAATAAAGCGAGAGATGAAAAAAAAAACCTAACAAACTTACCCAGCCTCAGCTCGCCAAAGTTGCCACAGCCGATCTTTTTGCCGACTCGAAAGTTCGGCCCGACCATTAGGACGCCGGACGACGAACTGACCGAGTGCCGGGCGGAGTACATGCTGCTGCCACCACCCCGGGCGGCGCCGCCTCCGCCGCCGCCCCCGGCCGTGGTCGATGTTCCGGCACCGGGAACTCCACTGCAAGTAGAAAAAGAAATAAAAAAAAAACAGCAAATTAGCAAAAGTCAAGTCTTGTACACGTTCGTAACATATGCCAAAGATACATCCCTGACCTTTGGTATATATGAATGTAGGTGTAGGTATTTGCACAACCGTTACCCCGTTGTGTGTTTAGCATCGTGCGGGGGGATAGCTGGTGGGACATATCTTTTGCTGAAAAGCAAATGCTGAAAGAAATGCGAAGTTTCTTATCTGGGACAGTTCTACGGTGGGCTGGAAGGATTGCATAACATAACACAATAAGTGCAATATAGTGGAAACACGGTTCAAGGCGAGACAAATAAATATAAACCCACCCCTAGTCGGTGGACAGCGTCGTTAATATAGGAGTGCATTTGTAGGACCGATTGCTTTTCGAGAGTGCAATAAATCGAAAAAAAGAAACGTCAGAGAAATCGAGTGCTGGGAGCGCCAGCAGTGTTGGGCGGTTATTAATTACAGTGCGATAATAATAATAGTTGGAATGAAATGGGCCAGAATGTGCTTTTTTCATTAGTTGCACAACCGCCCACATTCGTTAGGTCTAGGAAGATAGGGTATGTCGAATGGAACAGCTCCAAATCAAATAGCGAATTGAATCTAAATTGCATGGAACTTCAAAAATTTGAGGAAAAATCTCTGTAAATTTATTAGTGTAAAATTTCGGATATTTATCGGATAAAACTCAAGCTTTGGCGTTTATGCATCATTTTGGCCCACTACCTATCAGAAATCGAAATAACCATCCCCAGAAATCATTATTTTTAGTGCCAGGTTGGTTTCAAGATCCGATCGATCCATTCTTAACACTTGGTAGCTCCAGAATTGGAGTTTATCAACAACAGTCAACATAAGCATTGGACCATTGCACTATATTGGTTATAAATTGGCACTACAGCAGCATTCAATATGCATACAAGCGCCGGTAAAATTTAATAGTACTGGTACCTCTACATATGTATACAAGCTGCAAGGAGCGGCGAAGTGTGTATGGTTAACATATGCATTTGGTGCCATTGTGGAGCAAATATAAAACCGATACAATGCTAATGTAATGCTTAATCGTTTATGTTTGTCCTATTGATAATTATATTCGATATATTCCAATGCATTCGAACTCATCTCATATAACCTAGGCGGTAAAAGCTGCGCGCAACATACTGTGCATAACGAGGCAAGGTAGCGTTGTTCGAGACTCACTAAAGGTAATTTTTATAAAATAAAAACCATACTTTGTTCAGTTCATCTCATATCACTAGAAGAGTTTCAATTACAGTTCTAAATGTTATTTTAGTTTTTCTCTCCTTTTGTTTATTTTTTAGAATTGTCCTACTGGAACTGTAAAGTTGGGTTCCGGGAAGGGCTCTCTGTCAAAATCACTACAATTGCAGACAAGACGGGAAATGTCACTTACTAAACCACTGTATGCCAATAGCAACGAGCCGTGATTCTGATTGTGATATTGAGTGTACAGTATAGTGGGACATGGTTATATGAAAAAAAAAATAAAATTTTGCTCCGAGTAACTTTTTGGGTTCCATTTAACTCCCAGAATAACTCTGTAAATTTTTAGCTCGATCGGTGAAACTATATTTTTGCGCCCACGGTTTAAAGTTTACATGAGATGGGAAAATTGTCTTTTGTAAATTAATTCTTTCAAGAGTCGCCCGTTACCTCCTAAAAATAAATAGATGCATGATTTTTATAGGAAATATATCAAGGAAACAAAGTCTAGAAGACCGCAAAACGATCTGATACTTGTGGAAAAAGTTATTAAGTAAAAACCGATTGATGCCCTGAAGATTGATGAAAATTTCACTTTTCATAGCATTACTGCTTCTGACGGTCGAATTATATACAAAAATTTTAACTTTCTCTTATTATGTACAAAAGCCTCAATTTATCCCTCAAAACTCTTGCGAAGTGGCCAAATAGTATAGATAAATGATTTAGACACATTAAGAGAAGATTAAGACAAAATTGCTTATAATTGTACAACCAACAGCAGTGATGGTAGAAAAACTGAATATTTTATCAATCGTCAAAGCATCAATCAGTTTCTGCTTGATAACTTTTTTCTCAAGCGTCCGATCGTTTCGTGGTTTTCGAGACTTTGTTTTTTTTGTTAACTTCCCTATAAAAGCCACATAACGAATTATTTTTAGGAAGTAATGGGCGACTCCTGGAGGAATTATTTTGTGAAAGTTAATTTTCCCATACAAAATCCCATGTAAACTTTAAATAGCGGGCGCAAAAATATAGTTTCGTGGATCGAGCTAAGAATTTGCACAGTTGTTCCAGAACCCAAATGGTACCTAAAAAGTTACTCGGAGCTGGAATCTATTTTTTGTCCCACCCTAGTGTACAGTTCAGATGTGCGGGCGTAGGCACGTCATGATCGTGTGGGAAAGAGCGTTTATTTGTTCGCTGTTAAGACCGCGTTGACCAGATTATAAGTGCACTAGCGTTCACTAAATCATCGGGGCGTTTTTGTGTTTCCGAATACGCATTTTCGTAATTTGTGTATCATCACGAAGGGCTCGAGCGTTTGTATGTTAACATGTTCGATCGTGCGGGCGCCTGTATGTCGCGTCATGCCCGTACCGTGCGGTTAGCCGAGTTGGCCCCCGTCAAGAGCGTTAACCCGAAGGTGGCTTTAAAATCGTAATCTATGTACTTTATTCAACTGTAATTCATAAATTGGAAATAAATGAGTCAAAATTGGTGCGTCATTTCCAGTTACAAACTGAAGTAGTGTTCGAGGAGCAAACTGAAAAAGAAAGCCAAAGGCACCAGAAGATCACGTTTAGTCCCATTCAGATTTATTCACAATAAATGGTGTTATTCCGAAATATAAGATGAATACAAAATTGATAACAAAAGTGTTTGAGTTGCGTGACACGAAAATATGAAATGCTGGTGCAATAAGTCCTAGAAACAGCAAACCCCGTACTTCAGTAAAACTACGCCAGAAAAATTCGAATCGGTTGATCACGCTGTCGATCTCAACTTTGTGGGCGGCTATGTAGACGCGGTAGTCCTTTATAAAAACACTTCTTGGCAGTAATGTTATTTGCAAGCTTTTGATAGAATATCACAATACTGAGCTCATCTGGCAGTGGCGTAGCCCCCGGTTTGGAGTTAAAACCCCATCCAAAAGAAAATAATTGAATTGAAGAATTTTTTTGTTGATGTTGATTGGTTTCATTTAATATTAAATTAATGAATTTTATGTTTATTATCTGGTCATAACATGGAGGAATGCATTAACACTTCAAACGAATTTAATTTCCGACTTAGCGTCTTCAGCAAAGTTTTCGAGAATGTTATTACAAATAACTTATTTGAAGACATGACTGCTCAATACGTTCAGGGCATCGAGATGTATTAGTGTGTAGATGACCAATCTCTTCTGCTATTTATAAATAATGAAATGCTCATTTTATCCAAGCCATGTGTCTGAACCGTCCTTTGTAGTGAGAAGGACTCCATTGGCGTTTCTGCACATGTTTTTGCACGAGTGTTTCACGTTCTTGAAGAAATTTCGTTACTCGGTAGAGATGCTCCATCGCCTTGTATTTCGAGGCTTTTCTGTATCGTTTCCCGTTCGCTTTCGTCCGGTACAGCCTTGCTTCCTTCTTCTCCTTAACTAACCGATGGCACTCGCCGTCAAACCAGTAATTTCCTCCATTCGAAGCTCTCGAACTTAGTACGGTCTAAGGTGATCTCCAGGTGGCCTTGTCGATACCTTTGCAGGCGATGGTGATGGTGCTTCGGACTAACATTCTTCGGAAGGCTGCAAAGGTCACACCGCGATCACCTATTTATACAGTGCTTCTCGGCCTATCTGGACGTTCAATGACGAGCTTAATATTCCGCCGCGGGCAGCTATCATAGACACGCTCCAGCTGCGCGTGAAATACTTTTTCTTCGTCCTTGAGTCTCGCTTCGTGAGAACAGCGCACATTGATAATGCTGCAGTTGAAGAAAAAGCCTTTGATCCACACTACGCATATCCTTCCGCTGATCACCTGAACCTTGATCACGCGTTGCCGCATCTTATCGAGCTCGTTTGTTGTACCGTCGCTCGATGTCCGTTTTTCCACACCGCCATGGAGATATACAACCAGTAGTCAACATATAATGGGCCTAGCCGATTATAGACCCATGTCGACATGCTATTGCATTGGGTTGTTTTGATTTTAACAAAGGCTGATGGCTAACAGAGATCTGGTATTTAGTTCTGCCCATAGTCGGGTTATAGCGCCCATGTTCGCTCACATTTCGCCGCTACTGCAGAATGCGGTAGTGCTCAATTGATGCAGGTCTACAGATTAAATGTCATAAATAGAAGCGCCAGCATTTTTAAAAAACTTGAAGTCTCAAATTTGCGCCCATCTGAGCATTACTTTGGATTTTTTAGCGCGGACATATGACACACTTATCCTTATCAGGCTTTCACACCTTCTTAACCCTTTCATGCCCAACTTTTTTCTAGTGCATGTAGGGATTCAAAAAAATTTTTTCTTGAAAACGGGGAGGTCAAGAAACTCGAAAAACATTTTTTCATAAAGGTTGGTGCTTTCCTTGCAGTGCTAGAAGCTGCTCAATTTTTACCTTCCAATGCTCAGTACAATTCTCCTAGAGTATTTACAATAGTCCAACTGCGTGGAAAACGTAACCAAAATTAGTCTAAATTGACAAGTTTTATCAGTTTTCACTAATATTGTAACATAACGAAGGTATATGAAAAATTCATTTTCCGTCGTAAACGTAAACGGTCACTGGCAGCACTGCTCCATCACAGTTCAATCAGATTAATTGCAATAACATCAGTTCTAGAGCTGATCATTATAACTGTTAATACTCAAATGAAAGCTAATAGTCACATTTATTTTTATTTATAAATGAATAAATGAATATCAGGCTTACTTGTTTTTGTGAGCAAATCTTGCCTCAATCAAAAGATATAGCTGTTTAAAAACATTGTTGTCCACAAACAACATGGGCATGAATGGGTTAAGGTTGGTTCCCGCTGGTGAAATGAAATTGTTGAAAGTTTCGCTACGGGCACTGTTTGAATATTTGGTTGTTGGAAACTTTATAAAAACACCGAAGAAAACGATTTCCAAAAGAATTGCCCAAAGCTCGTTCGTATTTGACTATCGTTCATTACATGTAATTTCCAGTCGCAAATCTTGAATTGTACATTCGTGAAATCAGCAGACGATATATCAGTATACTAAGAAGATAATTTTTAGGAGTTATGACCTGGTTGGTGGATTGTTGACTATGACGTATCAGAGCTCAGAAAAATTGACATACCCGAGTAAGCTAGAAAGAAGAAGGAAATTCAAATCATGCCCGCCACATGGAAAGGAATGTTTCGCTTGGTTGCCTCGTCCTTCATTCGTTCGGTGAAACGCATTCATTCAGTTATTTTCGGTTCAAATTCAACTTCAATTGCCAACTGACTTCTATGCTAGCTATGAGTTGAAATTATCAAGAAAAAGATGCACCGAACATAGACGCCGCTCTTCACTTATGTTCGAAAATGTAGATGCCACTTTTTGCCTTTAATTTCTCCTCATATAAAAAATGAATGCTTTTGTTGGTGAATGAATTTCATTACCTCTTAACAGAAGGCATCCCATTATGCGTGAAACTTCAGTCAACTTGGAAGTGAATAAATGAGAGAGGCGTTGAAACTGAATGCTGGTCTTGGTAAATTCTGTAAATGAAATTGAGATTTCGCACTACAATGGCGCATATCGCATAGATTTGAATAACCAGTTCAAGTTCCGTAACGACTTTCCGATTATGTTCCAAACATTACTCACCCATCTCTTTGCAATTGCAAGTGAAACACACATGCTTTTATGATCTGTCACTAATAAAGGTTTCCGCATATTCATTGTGCCTGTTGCTAAGAAATTCGTTGGCATCCAGCTATACACTATCGTAGGACTCGCCTTTCAATTGATTATACCTTATGTAATTTCTGTCTCTTGCTTCGTATTCTTTAAGTTTTCGCTTTGTCCCGGGTACTATGGACAATAGAATAGAATTGATAGAAATGCTGATGGGAAAATGAATGTCGAATAAGATTCGTCATCAAAAAACTCCGATTTCCCGTTTAAGAACATTACAAATTGAACTCGGTCGAATCGTATCTGACCTTCTTTAGGGTCAAAGATAACCCGCTAATATTGTAAAGATTTCGAATGAACTGACTCAGAAATGAGCTGTGTCTGATATCTCGAAAGTTCGCTCAAAATTGTGATATCTTGTCTAAAGCAAGCAAATGACGATACTTGCGAAGTCATTTATAAAAGACTACCGCGTTTACATACCAGCTCACAAAGTCGAGATCGACGGTGTTGTCAACGATTCGATTTTATCATGGGTGGATTTACTGAAGCACAGGATTTGCTGTTTCAGGGACTCTGTTCTAGTAAGCAATTTTAAATGCCGATAGCACCGTACGGGACAAAACTGTGTGTTCCCTTGGACTCGTAGCGTCCTTTGGCGGGACTGCTTTACCTGATTACGTCTTCTCTGACAAGGTTGGTCTGCCTGTGCAGCTATTTGTACCACGCGTCATGCTTTGATCATACAAATACAAGCCAAGGGCCATCGCAACAAATAGACGCGGTGTGGCAAGTGCGCCGAGATTAATAAAAATGACTTTTGCATGGAGACTGCTGAGAAGTGTGTTTATTGTAGGGAGAGTCCCCATGATATCTTACCCTGCACCGCATACAAACATCGCCTAGTAAAGGCTAAAACTTTTATTCTGAGAGACCGCTAAATATAACAGTTCGGAGAAGTGCTGATACAAAGCCGTGGCAAAAAGCTCCTGGTCTAAGAAAATTGACATCAAACAAGAAGTTTCTAGCGCTTTCAGGAATACCAAAAATTCCAAGTGACATATTCATCAGAGATTCAACTTAGTGCAGGACCGGTTGGAGCTAGGTTGGATACCGGCAATTTTGTGATATGTGGGAGCTCCATCCGATACCGAGGACAGTTCAATTCTCACATTATGGCATGGGGTTGTCTTCTCGATGATACTCACTTACTACAGGATTTTTGCTATATTTCAAGGATGTGGCCTGTTTTACTACCCATTATCTTATATATGTCCTAATCTATGTAAACTGAGAAAAGAGCAATAATGTTTGGGATAGTTTTCGTTTTTTTGTATATGCAGTTTTTTAGTGGAAATTTCCGTGTCGTGCTACTCAAACATGATCCTTATCTACTCTTATATCCACATTATCTTTAAGAATAACACCAATTATTCTAAATAAATCTGAATGGGACTGACACTGCCGCAGTGTGAAGCCTTTGATATAGTCTCAGTTTGGGACCCCTTTTCAATTCGACTGTCGAACAGTACTTATAAACCAGAACTAAACTAAAGCCGGTTTGGTCCTGGCTCTAAGTGTGTGTCGGATTCTGATGAGACGAGGTCGAAACATAAATTCTATTTAGTTGTGTGTTTTGTGCCTATAGCGCACAAAAGCGGTTTTACCCAATTTTCTTCACAGTTCCGATGCTTAAATTGGGTGTAGGGTTAAGGTACTAAAAGAGAATGAGTTTCCTCATATCACTGGAGTTCCCGCTCATGTCGCCCTGAAACTTGGTATCTTGTATTTCTCTTCAATTGTCGTTATTATCGCTAGTATTCGTGTACACTCAGGTTTTTTTACGCGGGGGATACGTACAGCGTTAACTCGGAAATTCGCGTAAAACGTACAGCGTTAATTCGGAAACTCTAAGCTTGTTCATAGACCCTACTCCACCCTTTTCTAAACTTTCTTACTTCTAATCCTTGCTCTTTCTTGAGCACTATGGCTCTTAATATTTGAAAAATACTTCGCCTTCCAGTCCCTTGCTAATTATATGTCGTTATAATATAAAAAAAATAAATTTGTAAGCGCTAAGACGTTGACTTAATCATCGGGGTCTACTTTCTACTTCTGCCGCAGTCAGACGTACAATCGAGCCAAGTGAACAACAGGCCTCTCGATCTAGTGTGCATTGTCTCGAGAACAAAGGAAACATCGGACTATTCTTGTCATCATGAGTAAAGTTGACGAAAAAGCTCTACACCGACCCAACGCTGCGGTCGTTGATTTTAAATTTTGTTTAAAACGACCGAGTTTTAGTGAAGTGGAATACCTTCTGAAGGTAAAAATGCAACTTAGACTTACGGAAGTGTTGTACCTTCAGTATCATCATCTTCGCAGTGCAGTGTTAATATCATTCAACACGTTAGCACAAACCAAGTGTTTCGTTTTGAAAAACAACTTAAAACACGTGGTTGAAAGTGACAACGTTGGAATTAAGATTCCCGTATATATTGAGAAAGATTATATAGATGTAAGGTTACATGACCTATCGCCTCGTACCCCTCCTGAGCCAATTGCAAAATGCATGTCGCAATACGGAGAAGTAGAATCCGTTACACCTGATACTTGGAGACACTTCTTATCGGGTACTCCTAACGGCGTTTTTGTAGTGAGGATGCCGGTTGAAAGGCCTATACCCTCCTATTTGACAATAAAACTCAAAACTCACGGAACTACAATTATGCAAACTACGCTATGCACCCATGAGGGGCAAACTCCTACGTGCAAGTATTGTAATCAGACAGATCATCATGGACAACCTTGCGTGGAAAATGCAGAGGAAGACGCATCTCAACCGATTGCCAACTCATCTACGGCAAACCAACCCAAAACAGAATTTTCAATACCAATGCCTGAACCACAAACGGTGGCCAAATTTGGCAGCAGTTGCACAGACCATAATGATAACCACAAAAAAGCATCTAGTACCGCAAAATCAACTGTAAGCAACATTAGCAAGGATAACAATAACAGTGACGGATTCACACTGGTCAACAATAAGTGCAAGAAAGAGAAGAAAACATCTGATCGCGGACACCAAGCCGGCTTCGAGCTGGACGTGAAAAACAAAAAAGAATTAAATGACCCCTCAGATGCAGATTGCCAGCAACCCCCCGCGAAAGAAGGTCTCCGCTCGCAATAAAAAGTAGCGCGCATGAGATCCAGTATTATAATATTTGTTTATATTTTTATTTACATTTTTACATTTGTAAACAAATAAAAGATCCACAGCTCCGTTAAGCTACCGCTATGAGCCGTGTCAAATAAACAAATTATAAAAAAAAACGGGAGAATTTCATAACAGCGAGATCATGGGCGTAAGTATGCGTGAATGATCGCTTCAACAACCGGTTTGTAATATTGCGAAAGACTCGAGCGTTTGTAGGTTTTTGTGAGCGTTCGTCTTATTGCGTAGGCGTCGTGTACGCTAGCACGTTTGTAATTTAGCGTGTTTAGCATTTACATAACCCCGTGTGGTCGTTTGCATCTTCTCGTGTGATTTTGAGTGCCGCCGAGAAAAAAAAAAAACAGCAGAGGAAGAAACAACACAGTAATTAGACATGTATTAATTACAGGTTGGGTATAAATGCAAATGAGCCAAACTGCATTCCACGGCCTGTGACCTGCGCGATTGTTGCTAAGAAACATGCATCTTTGACAAACCAGGCGCCGTAATTGTCACACAATGACGAAAATAGGAAAAAATCCGATGCGCATTATTTCCGGATAAGGTAACCCGTGCAATATTCCACAATCAATTTTTATTAAAATAGTATTTCGATCCATTAACTGATGTTCGATTCTCTTCCGCTAAAATAAAGTGTTATCCGGAAAATGAAGTGTCAAAATACCACCATTAGCAGCAAACCAAAAAATACAGAAGAATGAACTGTTTATCTATTACGTGTTATGAGCAGGCAGCCATCACAAAAGGAACGGAGTGAAAAATATTTATTTGATAAAAATTACTTTTGACTTGTATATTTATAATAAAAGGCGTTATTTACGTGCTGCACCAAAAAAGAAAATAGAGTTGTCTGCCTAAAGTTACAGTAAACTACAAGGCTGTTTGATAGAGTAAGAACTCCACCTTTGAATTGCAATATTTGAACTATTTATTGACTGCGTAGTATGTCAGACATTATTAACGGCTCAATTTCTAAAGACAAATATGTTTTAGTTTTCATCATGGTCTCGTTACGCAATTGATAAAACCAGAATTACTCACACAACACGATACGTGGAATCGTTTTCAACTACCACGAAACCATGTTACGAATCGGTTACCCTGCTAAACAACGAAGCAACTCGTTTGTACGACACAGAGATAAAAGACATTCCAAGAAAGCGGCAAACTTGCATTTGATTGCAGATAGCAGGTGTTGTTTACAACGCTAGTGTAGAATCTCGTACAATTACATTATTACAAACTTTCTCTCGCTGCATTCTCCGGGCGCGAAAGGCACCCCATCCGAATGAAAGGAATTCGAGATATTCGTGATTATACACGTTTCTCGCCCCCGTAATATCCTGCAATCTGGTTAAGTGCAAATTCTATATGATGCGATTCCTTTTCATTGCATATATTTAAAAAGAGGGGGAGCGGGAAGTGCACAACGGAAATATTTTCCAGCTAAAATGCTACGAACAAGAAATTCCATTGTAGATCTAAATCTGTAGCGTTAGTCACCACGTGGGAAGGATAGGTATAAGCGTAATACAGTAGGGTGCGTGTGGTATTTTGTATCTTGATTCAATCTGATTGAATGTTAGACAAATTAACCGCGCGCTACAGTAGTGACATTTTTTGGATTTAGTGTCTAACTGGTGGTCAAGACGATCTGTCAGCTACTGATGAGACAAGGTCGGAACACACAAGTCTGATTTATCAAATTAATTTAATTTAATCCAATTTGCTCCCTAGGGACAATCAGAACAACATTCTGTTTTTTTCGAAACTCACCACTGCCCAGAACCGAGGGCAACGGATAATTGTCAACAACATTTTGTTGCATGATATCGATTCCACACAATGTACACGCACCCGTTAAAACCATCCTAAATTAGCAGAGGGATATCCGGCTTGAGTTCATAGAAGCCGGGTCGACTTTTTTTGGTCTGTGCTACAAATAGCAACAATATGGGACTAGGTGGAACAACAACCTGCTAAATTCAGTATCGCGTGAAGCAGTCGCGTAAGGAAAACGTGATTGATGGACATGATTTCTGGTTGCTTGTTAGACATGACAAACATGGATGTGCATGAGTCGCGTACAGCCATGTTGCTTTCGAGTGAGTAGGAGTTGCACGGTTTTTACATGTTCGTTTGTTTTAAATACCCTCTGTAAGCGATTTGAAACGTGCGTGATTTGTTTACGCTTTCTATTAGTACAAAAGGTGACTTTCACTGCGATTATTCTGATTGTAATAGGATCAAGGGGCAAGTTCGCTGTAAACAAGCAGCTTAGCTGCAAGTAATTCCAGCGTTGCATTACAAACTTTGGATGCAAGTTGAATGAAAGTATGAAAGTGGATAATTATTGTGATAGAAGAGTTGTCCAATTCCGTAGGATTTATAGGAGCAGAATAGGGACGCAGGTATATGAATCTGTTTGCTTGCTGATTAGACTGCAATTGACTGCACGAAATACGGTAAAAACAGAAGTTTCCTGGAGACACACGGAATCATTTTCTGATTGGTTATCGAAGCATTGTCGTAGCCAAGAATTTCATTTGGAAAAAGTATGATGCAAAGTTTCGAGAATGCTTAAATCGAATATAACGTTTTTTTTAAATTTTCAATTTCAGAAGCAAAAGCAAACAATCTAGTATAAATTCCCATTACAAATCTGAAATCTGAAATACAAATACGAAAGACAACTACAGAACAAAGATCATATCCTCCATAGATAGCTTGCTTCATCATCTTAGTCAAGTCGAGCAACTTTTTTCACTCAATGAATTCTATTAATTTCCAGTCCAGTCTGTTTCCATCAACCAAAGACGACGGTCACCATATTCAGTATGCTTTCTGCTTCTACAGCGCAAAGCGAATGACAAAATAATATATTTTGATCTTGCGTGCATTGTCTGAAAAACGAAGTAAACCGTTATTTTTAACCTGCCCGCAGACGAAGAAACAAAAAAAAACACATCACATAAAATATTTACTATAAATTTTGTTTAAGCTATCCACATACGGAAAAACATTGCTGCTGTGGTCGCGTGTGAACAGCTAATCCATAGAGAATATTTTATGGGGCATGTATTCTGTTACCTGAACTCTTGCCGTGGTTATTTATCGAGATGAAAGGAGTCCCATAAGCAAGAAGCGGTACTTCGGTCAGACACTGTGGCTTTTGACTGACCGATATTTTCACGTAAAACCGATCATTTTTGATGTGAAAGATTTGTTGAAAGTGAAAATGGAGCTTAGGCTTTCGGAAGTTGCCTTTATCCAGCTCGACCGCCAGGCAGCATTCACTGTTGATAACGTTCAAATATATGGGCCATGTTACAAGATAAATATACTTTAAACAAGTGGCTGAGTGTGACAACGGTAAAATAAAGATTCTCATAAATATAGACGATGGAACAATAGAGATACGGCTACATGATCTCACACCGCTTACTAGTAATGTGACAATTCAAATAATTATTTTGTATTTCAGAGAAGTAGAATCCATTGCGGCTGATCAAGTATTTTAAAGTGTGTTTTGTTAGCGAGAATGTGGGTGAATCGATCCATTCGCTTCTACCTGATTATGCAGTACAAAACACAGTACAACAGTATCATTACACAGAGAACTTTTTGCACATGTCAAGGGCAAATAATATGTACTATGCTATATTTCTTCTTAGTGGAGAACAATTTCGGTAAACTATGTTTTCTCCTTTAAGGAGAAAATTGTTTCAAACCATCTTTGCACGTGAGGAGCATACAACATATATCTAAATTAGGAATAATATTTGCCTTTCGACTTCGTCTCATCAGAATCCGACGCTAACTTAGTGACAGGACCAACCTAGCTCCAAAAAACGGAAACACAATTTGTGTTCCTGAGCAAACCTCTAGTCAAACATGATGTCCCGCAAGAAAAGGAGCTCATTTTAAGCTGCTGAGAACTAATGAAAGCGAAACATTTGGTTTGGCTAGCCTAGTGCAGGGGTAGTGCTAGGGGTTTGCTCAGGAACACAAATTGTGTCTCCGTTTTTTTTGAGCTAATGACAATCCGGCGCTAGCTTATTTCTGTCACTAAGTTAGTGTCGGATTCTGATGAGACGAAGCCTAAACGCAAATATTATAACTAATTTAAATAATATGTGCAAGGTCTGAGAACAGACGACATATTACCGATAAGCCTGTTCAGATATTGCTGAGAAAAACTCATCCTCAAAAAAAAATCCAACGCCATTACTTTAACGATAAACGGTTCCCTATTTTGTGGCCGCAAACAATAATGACAATTACAAAAACTGCGCCAACTACCTCAAAATCAACAGCCAACACCATCAATGAGGAAGCTACTACCACAGGCAACAGACGTTTAGGCTCGATTCGAAACGTGTGTAAATACCCGCTACTGAAATTTCGAATAATCAGTCTCTGCAGACGCAATGCAGGACAGAATGCAGTTGTCAAACACGCGTCGCAAATAGCTGCGTAGATGGCAATGGTGAAACACGTATTTCCAACGTTTATCAATTTGAAAGTTTACACAGGTTTTTTAAGAAATTTTGTTCAAGCCTAAATGTCTGTTATTTGAGCTACTACCAAGGACGGAGAGCTCACACAGGGAAGGACAAGAAGCAAAGAAGAACATCTGATAGTAAAAGTCACCATTATGGCGTGGATGTGTACAAAAACACGAGAGAAATGAAGGGCTCTGAAGAAGTAGTTGACGGGCAAACCAATGTTGCCCCGCCGCGTAAAAAGGATTCCACGCGCGAAGTCGAGCGCAAGAGTTCTGACGGGCATTAATTATTAATATTCGCTTTATTGATTTTTTTTTAAATTTTGTTTTGCATTTTTTGGTAAATATATAAAATACACACAGCTCTGTTTAGCTAACGTATTAAGTCGCGTCAAATAAACGAAATATTAAAAAAATCCCGTTCAGAAGATTTTTAGCTCCATGCATTCAACATTAATCAATATTCCGTTTGGAGGGACGAAATCCCGACCGAACTTCTAGAAGTTGGGAGTGACCGAACGTGCGAAGCAATCCACTGCGCGAGAGAGATAGTCCGGGTAGAAGAAGAAATGCTTTCTGATTCCTTTTTAAAGGAAGGGCCATAAATTCGAATGTAATAACTATTGAAGTAACGTCTGGTTGGAAAGTTTATCAACTAAACTCTATTAAACTACATTCTTCTTCTAATTTATCTGCTGCCACAAAAATGTCAACCAATGCTCTCGTCACACTTGACTGAATTTCTACTGCGCTGTTAACCTCGAATTGCACAGTTGTACACAACCAAAACGTCGTACGAACAGGATTTACTAAAGTTTTGTATCTATTTTTAATGTTTTGAGAGTTGGTCATAATTACAAAAAGCTCAGAAAATGAAAAGCAATGCGGTCGCCCACCAAAATCAAGGGACAGAACAAAGAAAAATTTGCTGTCAAGTGCCAAAAACAAGGCTGCAAAATGAGCATGCAAATTGGCACGAAAATTTGTGCGTTTTGAAGAAAAATAACGAAATTTATCATAAAATTAAGCGAGCACCAAAATATACAACGAAACAACTCGAAAAAGTACCAATTTGCTACAGTACACTTCACCGTAAACACTTTGCGAATGTAAAGTGTGCCGGCAGCCATTTCAGTGCATCTTCTCGGTCCAAACAAAGCTAAAGCGGCCGATGCAGATGTTTAAACCAGTAAACGCTTGCCGAAATTGAAACAGTTGATCGAAAAATATCACGTAAGCGACGAAATCTTGTTTTAAACGGACTTTTCAAGCAACCATTTTAGCGGAAAAACGACGAATTGACTGAATCAACGAAAATACTGTTTGTGCGAGTAAAAACGTGTCACAAGCACGGCAAATCGAAACTTTTTGAACTAGTTTCAAACGTATGGTGTTCGACAAGGACTGAGAGGCGTAATTTAATTGTCAAATCGAGCCACCAAAGGAAATGACAGCCCAAAACTTAATTCTAAATGTTCGTCGCACACTGCTCAAAATCGAAGATAACGGGCCATTAAGTGCACTGTAAATGTGTTTTAAACAGTTTGTAATTAAAATGAAATATCATTAGTAGGACTTTTCAATTTCTTCTCTTGTTTTTAAATGGCGTGCACTGCAATTTAGTCTAAAAACATTCCGAACGCATATTATATCAATCCTGTCTAGACTGGGCCCATCGGTTAAATTCTTTGTCGGCGAATACCAAAGCAGGTTTCGAGAAGGACGACTAATGATGGAAGAAACCCCATGGCAAATCCTTGATAAGTTTCGAAAATACAACGTACGAACTCATCATCTGTGTATTTCAATGTAGCGTACGATTCAGTGAAACGACACGAACTGTGACAGATAATACTTGAAGGTGGCTTTCTGATAAGACTGATTAGGCTGATTCTTATGCCGCTTGATGAACCAAAATCAAGCGTTAGTATAGCTGGAAAGACGTCCGCGGCTCGGAATGCGCTTAATGGAGCCGTGCGTCTTTTATCTATTCACAACTAAAAATTGTTAAAACAAACTTATTTAATGTTGCTATGCTTCAATCAATAAACAGTTCTACTGCATCGATTGTATGGTATTATATTGTATTGTTTATTGTTTATTTACTTTAACCTCGATGGATCTTTCGATTTTTGGCTATTTTCGGTAAATTGAAGACTAAGAAAAAAGAAATATATGAGAATTGAAAGACGGATTGGTATTCTAGAGCGAATCACCGGCTGGCATCGCTTGCAAAACATGACGATTAAAGAGCTAAATCATTCCACCAATTCTTCATCTGACCACTGTTGCTGGTGAATGCTCCCTTCATCATCAGTTTGCGCTTCAATAACGTCCAATACTTTTCAATTGGACGAAATTAGACAGTTTGTATCTCAATGACGGTTCAATTCCGTTTGCTGAAGCACACCCTTTTGTATACGTCCAAATTCATAGTATTATACATCACAAAAAATAACAGCTTTGTTGCAACAGATACAGATTGCTTGCCAAAACATAAGTTTTTTTGAGAAATGTTTGAATTTTAGCCTCGGGATTTGTTTGATATCGGTTCTTGCAGCTAGGTTTTATCGCCAATCAAAACTCAAACGTGACACGCAGGGTTTATCGTAGATTGTGTACAGTGTTGATACGTGCGATACTGAATGTCATAAGTACACAAAGTGGTCTGATAATAGGATGAGCCATGTTTCAGGATCACGAAAAAAGGAATCGGATGTTTCAACTGATTTTTCACCACTTGAACACCGTTGAGGATTGACAAGTCTAATTTTAACGCCACTGAAGTCCACAGCAGCACCTGTACAGATGCGTCGCAAAGAAAACTCATTTTAACCACTGACAGGCATCTCTGGCGATACAATTCTTAGGTAAACGTTACCCATGTTTCTAACCGTTTCACATGTACTTAACCCATTATATCCTAGCGTATGAAATTTCATACGCAGAACTATCCATCGGTTTACGCGTATTTACTACAGAATTTTGGCATCTAACTGCTTTTTTATTGCACTAATGGGATCATTGCACCTCATGTTTCATTGTGAAATAAGACAACTGCCATTTTTTATAATTTTGTTTACATTTTTGAATCATGTATAGTTGGGGCAAATGGCGGCTGAAAAGTAAGCAATACATTTAATTGAATTTTATTGTTGGAATTCATGCTAATAATTCCATTATGTGACAAAACGTTCCTACAGGTGTAAAAGAAGTGTTGTCTATCAGAAAATCCGAAGAAATATGTCAAAAAACTTAAAATTTGTTGTTTTTATTTAAGCGTACGAATTTTTTTGCACGAGATATTTTCATTCTCAAAACCATTTTAACCGGTGATTTTATTTTTCCCATAATCCTTGATACATTTTTTGGTGGAATTGAAGATATCACTGCATTTGGCTCACTTTTTGAATCCCCTGGGTTATAATGGGTTAAGCTGGCTGGTTAACTATATATATTTTTAGCTTGATTTGCGAGCTTTTCTTGATGGATGTCTTCGCTTGAGCTTGTGCGACCACCCCTGGCTGCTACTCCGTTACCGATCTGGACTAGCTGAAGTTTCACAGGGAATCAGTAGATAGTTATGCTTGGGAATAGCGTAACTTCTTTCAATGTGCAAATCTTGGTAATCTTAAAGGAATGTTAGTCCGATACTTGCTTTTGCTAGAGACCGTATATACTACTGCGCACTCCACAAGTGTCACGGGAGGAGATAATTGTTAGTAAGTATAGAAGTTGGATTTTACATCTTCTTTACCGACGCCAGAGGGGTGACTCCAGTATCTAGACTAGATATCGATCTATCAACTCATAGACCGGAGACCAACGGCTTTACTTCCTAAGGAAGACGCGACCACAGATTTTTTCACCAGAAAAATCTCAACGACCTTGGTTGGGATTGAACCCAGACCAACTGGAATGTGTGGCGGTCACGCTTACCACTCAACCACCGGCGCCGTCTTTTCTTGATCGATGTTTTCGCTTGATATAAAAACACCAAATAGACTGATTATTTCTCAATTAGCACACGGGAAAGTACATGGTAGAAGATAAAGAACGAGGCAATTCGAAAGGAGCTTATTCGCAGATGGACGGTATGATATTGTCGACGAGTTCATATATCCTGTAACACAAGTAACATGTAATAACGATGTTAACCGCCAGCTAAAAATCCTGATTCGGCTGTGTATCGAACTTTCTATGTTTTTTATAGTCAGCTAAAGATCGGATGCCTACGGACACGCACAAAACTTGTTCATTATCGATCGCTGATACTCCCTGTTCCTCTGTACGGACATGAGGCATTGGCGTTTTAGAAAGCAAACTATCGAATGGACGATGCGCTTGAGAGAAGAATTTTGTGTTCGATATTTGGAGGCACAGTAGAAAATGGAAACAGCAGAGCCACATGGACAACGAGCTGTACCAAGTACACAACAATTGTGACATCGCACAGTGTTTCCAAATAGACAAAAACGTGATCGAAATTGTTTTGACTACGAAAAAAGATTTTCGAGCTATAGTGTTTTCAGCAAAGTTTCTTTATAAAATATTCCTCTTTTATTCAAGTATTAGTTACGTGAGTAATCCCCCTAAAGGTGAGAAGCAAATTTTTGTTTGGTCATTTAGGAAAATAATAAAAAAACTGTATTCAGCAAAGTCGTAGGAAATATAATAAGAATCAACTTTGCTGAAGGGAGTATGTTGGTTTTAATAGACATTTGTGGAGTTTTCTATGATACACCCCTGAAATTCACTTTTTTCAAGTTAACTTTTCTGGATGATTTTGTAGAATTTCAAAATGCTCTAAAATTTTGTCCGGTATAAGAAAATACACAAATTTTGTCATGCAAGTTGATTTCTATCTCTTGTATCTGTGGAGTTATCGAAAGATTTAGTTCCAAAAAAGCAACATTTTGGTGTGAAATAACATTTCTAACCGCAAATTTCTGCAGACAAAGCCAGATTCATTCGAATCTATAAAGCAACCGCTATTAAATCCATGGATAACCATTTGTCGCATGCTGTCTCTTGCATGCAAAAACATATATTCAAAAAACGAATATAAAACTCTTTTATAAGGTCCTTCATTTAAGGGTAAAAGGAAAAAGTATGAAGCATATAGTTACTTGGGAGAGAGAGCACAAGCATATGATTTTTAGCTTTAATGAGATTAATCACTAAACTAATACTTCAATAAAATGGGGAAGAATTTATAGACCAACTTTGCTGAAGGCACTATAGCTCGAAAATCGTTTTTACGTGGTCAAAACAATTTCGATTACGTTTTGCCCATTTGGAAACACTGTGCATCGGAAGGCTGATAACGTACGACAGTATACAGTGGCTGGGCATGTAGCGCGAATTTTGGAAAGAAGGCGTTCAGCAGAGAATTTGGAAGAGATCTGCAGCCATTCAACAGTCAACTTAAATCTAAAGGTTCTGCAAACCCAAAGACTTTCCGTACGGTTTGTTTTTCAGAATTGCCAGCCAGTTATTTGGTTTACATAAATACACAGCGTAGTCTGAGCATCAGCAGTACCACGGGCCGGTATTTCTTGATAACTGCAGTCTGATCAGTACCGAACTCTACTTCTCAAAGGTTCAGTTCATGTAAGTACCGATATTAAATTAACTGAATTGGACTAAGCGAAGGCACAGCACTAAGCTTGTGTCAACATGAGCAGAAATACAGAGGCAGTTTATTTTAGGAAGAGAAAGAATCATCCCTCCTGAAGTGTAACATTTGTTTTAACCAGTTTTTCAAAAGTGGGCACCCCTTTGTTCGAGTGATCGTATTGATGCGCTCCGATTTTGGTGAAACTTTCAGCTTTTGTTTATGCATATGTGGGGTGCACTTTGACCAAAAGTCAGTATAGTACTTTACTGCCGTGATACGGATAACAGTTCCACCTGCATAGGAAACCCATAGCAAATGAGACTGTTAAGCGGATCACGGCAGTTTAGGGATCATTCATATATTACGTAACGCAAGAATTGCCCAAGTTTGACTCCCCCTCCCCCCATGTAACAAAATGTCACAAATTTATCCATCCCGCTCCCCTATTATGTAATTTTTTTCAGCAAAAACATGTTACGTAACGTTGTAGCTTACTCCCCTCCCCCATATATAACAACATGTCACAATTTGTCGGACCACCTCCCGCCAACCCCCTGAAAGCGCCACGTAATTTATGAATGGTCTTTTAATGAATGGGGTAAAACGGGCATCAAAAAGTAATTCAAAGATCTCTCCAACTCTGGTTTAACTTGATGAAATCAATTTCTCTTTAGTTTTTTCTGAAAGGGTTGAAAATAAAATGAACCTTTTCGATTTGTAACCGACAAGTTGAAAAATATTCTTTTTTACCTTGAAAAAATGACATTCAAAAACATTTTAGCTCTTTGCAATAACCTATTTGAGGGTAGGTACACTTAGGACAAGACCAGCCCAAAAATAAGCTTTATTTCGGAACACTGCTCAATCGAATGGTGATTGGCTTCAGAAGTCCCATGCCAAATATAAACTTGATCGGCTGCTTCTGATTTACCTACAAGAATTTTAAAGTTTGTATGTGAAATATCTAAAAAAGCGACAATTTCAACGAATTTATTATCCCAAAATCTTTCGATATATAATTTATGGTTTGCGGATGATCATTGCCGAAGACCGCAAATTGATCCGATTTTGATGTAAAAAGATATTCTAATATAATATAATAGGTTGCTTCTTTTTCTTGCACACGCTAAGAGTAAAATATTTTCAAAAATTGCTCCCAAAGCCCTTTCAGAAAAACAATTAGATCTTACGAGTTAAAATATATTTAAATTTTTAAATTTAAATTTTTCATTAAAATCGAAGAACATCAACACGACATGTGACAACGTTTTGAAAAACTCATGCAGTTTCCAGTTTCATCGTATAAGGAATGTAACAGTGACTTCATTCAATTAGCTAGTTACCGACGATATCTTTATTCGCTGAACCAACTTGAAATACACGTAGCGCAAAGATGAATAATTAATTGAATACCCCATTTAATTTGCACGATAACACAATCGAGGTAAAACTACACGACCTGTCACCGCTATTTGGTATTTTCGTAATGCAATACCGAGGTACGATCACATTCCAATACGGAGAAGTGAAATCCCTTACAAATGAGAGTTGGGGAACATACCAGAATTTTTTTCATCTTTCGCAACCCTGGCTTTTGGAACTCTCTAAGCTCAGACTACTCTGTGCACTTATGAAAACAGATTGCTACATGCCAGTGCTGTATGTGTTTGTATGTATTTAGTAGTAAGCCACTATCAGTTTGAGGCACTACCAGTAGATGCGAGTAGACTGAATTAGTATATCAGGTAACTTTTATATTATTGTTTTTAACGAAGAGTTAAAAAAGTTTTGGGCGGACCCGTAAACACAGGCATTTACGCGCATTTCGCGAAGAGCAGATAATCTCTTTCCAGCAATAACATCCGGCCGCATAGTAAAGAATTTCGCAATACCAGCTTAAACCCGCCTGATGTAAGAAAGGCGCGTTCTGCTAATTTCAGAATTTTGGGATAAAAATGGAATCGAAAATCTGGTGTGCCATGCGTTAACGATGTCAACCGTCAACTGCGAATAAAGATTTCTACGGTTTGTGTCAGATAAAATACCGTAACCTTCGGACGCGCACCAAACTTATTTTGCACAAACCGTTGTTTCTCCGGTTGCTCTATACGAGTCATGAGATGTAAACATTGAAAGAGATAGACTATCGACACATCCTGTAATAATTTTATTTCGTTCTGATCGGATATAAGCATCAGTTCAACATTCAATCCCTCTTTTACCGCTTTCAACGTGCCGCTGTAATCAAACTGTTGGTGTTTTTTTTTGGAGCGGCATTCCACGTGTAGATTGGCTTGTTTCGAATCGCGACCCTTTTTCTCTCAATTACAATTAACCTATTTTTCGATTACTCCGCACTAGTGGTACTACCCTATCGTGCAATCGAGTTATAGTGCTACGATAAATTTCTCCCAAAGGGGTACCCGTCGGACGCACCGTAACTGTTAGGGCTCAAACAGAATGTTTTGTTACTGAAAAAATATCAAAGCCCGCGGTTCGAAATGTCCGTGAAAGAATGAATTGTTTTCAGGAGCAAACGAAACGATGTTGTCACATCAGCTTTGAAGCTTTTAAAATTCAGCCTGAGGCTGCGTTAGGCACGGAGCATTCTGTTTGACCCTTAACAAAGCTGAAAGCGATTATTTTCCTTTCCCTTGTACTTTAATCGGTAAAAAACATGTAAAGACAACCAAATTTACTTCACCGCCGTAATAAAAAAAACACAATTCACCCAACTAAATCCATAAAAAAAAGCATTCCGTCGCGGGGGTTATCCTCCGCACAAACGAATAACGAATCTACAAATGTAATAAAATAAAATAAAACAAAACGAAAACACACACATAAAACAGAACGTTACCAAATGTAGAGCCTCATAGTAGTGCTGCTAGGGGTGCTTCTTCGCTGTACACCAAGCCGGTACTCTCGAGAGTGCAAGTGTCGTCGTGGTTACCAGTACTGACAACGACGACGACTGTTAACGTTGCAATTTTTAGCACATTCGCACATTTTCATTCACAATTACTTCAAAACACTACTTTTGCTTGTTTGTTATTATCATCATCAGCAGTCGATGGGGTTGTTGTTGCTGTTGCTGTTTCTACCTTATACTAACGTGTCAATGTTCAACGTGCACATTGTGAAGCGACTGCATCGCTCGCGCTGCATTGGAGTGCGTGCGCGTGTATGAGAGTGTGTCCAAGCAGGCAGCGGCGGCGGCCAAACGGCAGTAAACATGTGCGCGAAAATAAATCGAATTATAACGCGTGTTGTGTAACGGTGCCGCGACGCGAAGCGAGCGTCGAGTTGCATACGTGAGAAGCGAGACAAAAGGAAAGAAAGGAAAAAAAAAACACAAAACAAAACAAAAACAAACGTCAGGTGCAGATTGGTGCAAAGTTGTGTCGATTTTTGTCGTTTATTGCATTACTGCAACAGAGCGGTGTGATCCAGCCAGCAACGCGTGGGGCGTGAACAAAGTTGAGTACAGCCGAAATGTTCGCTACTTGGATGGCCGGGGCGGTGTGAAATGTGAATGACCCTTGCCATAAATTGTTCGTCTTAGCTGTCAAACGATTTTGTTTTAACTCATTCAAAGTTGGGTGTAATCAATCCATCTTGTTTTATTGTGCACTACCACCGGTGTAGCAACAGTTAAAAACGAAGATGCTGTTCCAGTATTCAGCTACACATTTTGAAAACAAGATGCCAAATCCAATAAATCATTTATTAGTGTTTTGATAACGACTGATGTACAGTTTGCACAATTCTAGACAAGTACGTGAAAAAGGCATAAGTCCAAATGAGAGTCTCTCTTTGTTTTCTTTCTCTTACGTCAATAATTCGGCCACTTTTATGTTTGCTCCTTTACATTTAGCAAAATATGCTAGACGACATTAGAGTCTTTCGATATTTATGGAAACAATGTTGGAAAGTTTTGTGATGAAGCCATATAAATAAACACAGAGAAACTCTTAATTGTGCTTATGACCTTTTCAAATGTTTATCTAGAATTACGTGATCGACGTCTGAGACAATATTATGTAGAGTGATTAAATCTGTTAGCACAGGTTTGTGGTTCATCATGCGTTTAATGTGCATATAATCCCTTCTGATTTTCCTTTGGAATGTCATTCCAAGATCGACCGTCAAACATAATGAATCGAACTGTAAAACGTGTGCTGATTACGTTTTTGGATCCGGGTCAATAAGTAGACCTGGCTCCAAAAACTAAATTATAGAAAGTCAACCAACATTTTGGATAAACTGCGCGTATTATGTAATTAATGATCAAATTCACGATTAAAATTTTCGAACAAAAAAATAGTTCTACCAAACAATTTTCAAACATTTACCCAGTTCTCGGACGTTACGCTTTATTTCAAGAAATCTCGTACGATTACTCTATTTATCTTATTTAATGTACTAACTTTCATTTTTGGAAACTGCACTATGTCGTTATTATTACACTAATTCAAACATGGCTGTATAAGTCTATTTTTTTATTCTATACCGGTGTAGAACCATGTGAAAATGAAAACCCAATAATATTTTCTGACTCTTTTGAACGTTTCGATTGAAGATTGTCGAACATGTCTGAATTGGATTTACTTTCGGTGGATTTTGGGGAACCACAAGTGCAAATCGCCTGCCAAACCAGGTTTTCTTGTTTGAATTTAGTTTCTTTTATTTTCGTTAACCATATAGATATCTCGAACTGTTTAAAGTCAACCTTGGCATACGGATTATCGTCCATAAGGGACCATTGAAAGTTTGAGCCACATCAAATGGCATGTGGTAAACCAAACCAAATTTAGTGCTGGCGCCCTTTGTTCGATTAAATGTGGTACAACATTTTTCTAGCCTAAATATGACTCATATTACGCACTAAAATTCTTCCATATTGACTTACTTCTTATTATTTCAAACGGAAATCGACTATCGACATACTCCATTAGGCCCCATGAGAAACTGACATAGACATCACTTCGATAATTGCTCAATAACTTCTTCTAGTACAGCTAGATTGATGTATAGTCTTCGACAAAGTTGTAGACAATAAAATTATAAATTATTTTCAATCGCGGTAAAAACCTGACGCATACAGTACCACCTAGCGGTGAAATGCAAACTAGTGCGTTTCCATGTAAATTGTTGAATAATCGCCAACAAATTTAAAGCACTTTGGACCGGTAACTAAATTTGTCTTATTTAGCTCAACTGTGGAGCAGTCGCCTCTGGAGGGACTTGGGATCGAGTACGAAGTGTGTCAAATGAGTTTTCAAAAAATCGTACTTTACTGGATCGTTTAATATACACGTTCAGTCCAAAAGGAAACATTATTTGTGTTCGCATGCATGCGACTGAACACGGATGATGTCCCGTTAGAACAGTAGTGCTGACTTTTGAGAGCGACATCGTCATAACGGTTAGCACGCCAATCCGGTGCGGTGAAGTCGGCTGCTCCATACAGTTGAAACGAAGCAGAAACGTTAGTTCTAACTATATTTATATTTATTTTATTTTTTCAAATGATTTGAATTATGGAATTTGTTATGCGACTTCGTCTCATCAGAATCCGACACTAACTTAGTGACAGGACCAAGCTAGTGCCGGATTTTTTTTTATATTTTGATTATAGAGGTTTTAACCTTAGGGTCATTCGCCTCTTCGGGTTAGAGAAATCTCTTTTGGAAAAATCTCTAATCCTATGTGCGGAGTTGGGACTCGAACCCAGGTGAGCTGCGCACAAGGCAATCGATTTACCGACCTCGCTATGCCCGTCCCTCTAGTGCCGAATTAACGCTAGCTCCAACAAACGAAAACACTATTAGGGTTTCTGAGCAAACCCCTAGTTCTGCGTAATGTCCCACAAGAAAAGAAGTTCTGATGAGAATTAATGAAGTCGAAACTTGGTTTGGCTTATATAAATTGTTTTATGAATTTGATTGGTTATATTTCTATTATTAATATTACTCAAATTTTCAAATTTATTGTTTTGTATCTGTCGCGTAGCACTTATTTTTGAATACACTCTTTTTCGTACTAGTTTTACTAAGGGCAATCTTTGCGTGTGTAGCGAGGGTTACCACGACATCGAGCACGTTGTTTGGTCGTTGGCTGAATATCTTTGTGCCAACCCCTTCTTGTTGGCCGAGGTAGTATACTTGTCGTTCCAGTTCGTGACATCTTGGCAAGCCGAGATCTATCTTACATGTCGCCTATCTACCATTTTTGGAAAACCATTAATATACTGGTGTTTAAATATTTCATTAATTTTAATATATCAAAAAAATTGTATTTTATTTGTAATTTGTTCATAAATTTCGTTCATTTTATTCGTTCTATTAAATTTCCCCGTTTATTTAATTATATCAACTTCATTAGATATATTTATGTCCTTCAGTTTTTTTTAAATTTATATAATGAATTTTATTAATCTCACTTTTTATTGTTTTATAAAGTATCACGCATTATCGATTTATAAATGTAGTTAGTTTTGTTCATTTAATTTATTTTAATTATTTTATAGAGTTCAGTAATATTATGAACTTTACTTATGATAAAATTATCATTTAACTGTAATGCATTAATAATAAAATGTATACTTGTTTTATTAATTTCGCTGCCTTATCAATTTTTTAGCTATTATTTTCATTGATTTCATCAATTTTATTAGCTATGAGTGTATTATATTTATAATTGAAGATTAATAAGTCTTAATAATTTATTAATTCACTAATTCTACTATTTTCATCATTGTTATTAATTGATTCATTACATTAATTTACTAGTTTCTGTGCACTTTAAGTTGTTAAGCTAAGAAAATGTGCCTACTTTCACCACATTAGTAAAAATATCTCACTATTTCATTAATTTCTCGGCCTATAATCGATGGAACGCGTATAAAATGTCATCAACAGCTTTGCTCCGTTATTAGGAACAAATATAATAACACAAAGGCCATGGAAATGGTGAAATGTCCGTGTTTGAGCACAACGCAAACTCTTATCGACTGTCCCAATTGGCACCCTACTATTTAACCTACTGCGTTGAACAAAGATGGCAGATGCTGCTCTAACCAACGGCTTCAAATGGGTAGCGTGATAATAGAATCATGGCGAAAGTAGGATGATTACCCTAAATAAATTTGAAAAATTAAACTAAATTCTATTAATTTCAAGAATACAGACGATTTATTATACCACTTGAGACTTTTTTATTCATTGAAACATTTTGTTTATTTTTTTTTTTCATTTCATAAATTTTATCATTGATTTTAGTAGTGCTAATAATTTAATCAGTTTAGGCATTTTATCATTCACACTAATTAAATTATTTTTTTTGTCTGTCTAGCAGGAGGCAATGATTCGTAGTTATGCTGACTAAGCACGACCCCCATCAGCAGAAGACAAAAGTTAAGCCCATAGCCCCTGTTCTAATGATCACCCAATTCTAGTTTTCCAATCTGTATACTTCACATCCTTGCTCTCACTTGAGTACTATGGCTCTAAATTTTCATAAATTTCCCTACCTAGTAATCTCTGGCTAATTGAAAATCGTTGAAATGTGTAAAAAATTAACTTTAAAAATTTCTCTAGTTAATTATTCAATTAAATGAAGAAATTTGATGAATGTTGTTTCTCATTTCATTTATTGAGTTTAACTATAAACTATAAATTAATAAATTGGACAAATTTTCGGATGTTGGTAATTGAAATTTTTTTTTAAATAAAATTCGTTATTTATTTGATTTCTTATTTTTTTGTTCAAATTGTTTATTTTTTTTATTTTGCTTTATTATTTTTATTTCACCAATTGCTTTTATTTAATTATTTAATTTATCCTATTTATCATTTTAATTTTATTTATTTCAACATCTTATTTTGTTCATTTGATTTAATTTGATTAATTTAATTTGAATCACACAATTTGTTAATTTAAAGAATTTCAATAATTTTATTAATTTGAAGTTAATTAATTTGATTAATTTTGTTCAATTTATTTTAATTATCTTATTGCTTTCATTCATTTCATTAATGTTATTTATTTAATTAATTTTATCCGCTTTATTCGTCTCATTATTTTAATGCATTTTCTTCGTTCTATTAATTTAATTTATTTCTATATTTGACTTCGTATCGCTTAATTTATTAATTTCATTTGTTTTATCCAATTCATTATTTCATTGATGTCGTTTATTTCTTCATTTTATTAACCATCTATTTTTTTTCGAGAGTTGTCCTACTGGAGCTGTAGAGCTAGGTTCTCGGAATTTTATTAACCATCTATTTTAATACTTTATTTTTTTAATACACTACTTTTATTAATTTAAATTTTATTAATTTAATTAGGTTTATTAATTTAACCCATTCGTGCCCATGTTGTTTGTGGACACCAACGTTTGTAAACAGTTATAACTTTTGATTGAAGCAAGATTTGCTCGCAAAAAGAAGTAAGGCTAATAAATGTGACTATTGCCTTTGAGTATTAATAGTTACAAGGATCAGCTCTAGAACTGAAGTTATTGCAATTAGTCTGATTGGATTCGGCTGGACCAGTGCTGCCAGGGACAGTTTACGGTGACGACGGAAAATGAATTTTTCATATATCTTCGTAATGGTGCAATATTTTTGAAATTTGATAAAACTTATCAGTTTAGTCTGACTTTGACTACGTTTTCCATGCAATTGGACTATTGTAAATAGTCTAGGAGAATTGCATAGAGTATTGGAAGGTAAAAATTGAGCAGCTTCTAGCACTACAAGGAAACCACCTATCTTTATGAAAGACTTTTTGTGTTTCTTGATCTTACCGTTTTCAAGGAAAAAAAAATTTGAAACCCTACATGCACTAGAAAAAAGTTGGACATGAAAGGGTTAATCCATTTTATTAATTCTATTATTATCAATAACATTATTATTTATTTTACTATTTACATAATACAAATGTACAAATTTAGCGTTACGCTTTTTTATTTATTAATTTTCTCATGTTTCCATTCTATTAATTTTGTGCATGTTGTGTGATTATTAATAATATTAATTAAAAAGTCTCAATTTTTGGAAATTTCATTATTTTAATACTTTTATTCTTATATTATTTAGCATATAAATCTGTAACCCTGGGGTATTCATTATTTGTTATTATTTATTTATTATTAATTTAGTGTATGCTTTATATTTATGTTCATGCGATTTCAATCAAAAAAAAATTGTACATGTTCTACCAAATTTATTTATTCTCGATTAGGATTGTACCTAACAAAAGCTCTTCATTCGTACAGAGATTCTCGGAACGCTCAGACGCTCTTCCCATATCGAGGAGTCTAACACGATTCCACTTTTGTGAAGAGTTCTGAACTATTCTCATTTTAAGGTTCTCCTTTGCACTTCTGTTTCCAACCATCCTGCTTTGTGTTTGAGACCAGCGAAAAAAGGAACATTCAAAGTCCTGACATTCCATGTTCCGAGTTTCCAATCATTGTCCTTTTTTCGTAGCCGGATCGGTTGCAGAAAGTATCGTTCGTTTTTTTTCTTCACCTAAGAAAAAAGGAACACCCTTGACAAAAATTTCGCTCAAGGTAAAAGTGATGCCGAAATAAAATCGATTTCTCGGCAGATATTATACACATGATCCTTATCGGGCCTTTTGTAATAGCGTTCTGTACCAAAGGCGAACATCATTAAGTCTGTTAGAGATTTGAACAACCATGACGCAACGATATTCGACCGAGACCGAAATTTTGAGAATTCACCCTTTAGAACTTAGTATGGTGCGAACTAGTTTAAAGCACGCAAACGATATTGCTAGCCGGGGGTGTTTTCCACGAAGGAGTAACTAGTCTACGTACCTGCCAACCAAGACGAGAGCGATGGTGCAGTTTGGGATTTGAGCTTGAATTGCGCATCAAAATCAGCATCAGTCGTGTCATTATTTTTAGTTACTTTTGAGGGATTCCATGAAAAACCGGCCGACCACAAAATATGACCATCGTCGATTTGATCGGAACTATGAAGTTGTGTTCGATTTATGAATCTCCATGATTTTCGCTAACAATTGCAATATTTTGATACAAGAGCAATTTTTCAAAAGGACGTAGACATTTTTAAGTGCATTGATTTCATTTTTTTTTGTTCGATTGCTGTGTTTTATACACTAAAACTTTCTGAGAACGAGCTACAGGGAATGAATATTTCTGTACGAAAAAATACACACTGAAAAAAATGTGTCATTTTTCACAAAAACAAAAATTTGTGTAAAAAATTTCAATTGTAGAAAGCCCATTTTTCCAATTTTTTATATTTTTTCGTAAAAAACCCAAAGGGAAAAGAAACATTTTGAATGTGATTGATTGATGGAGAACTTTTCGGTAAAAAGTTTTTCTAGCAATAACTTTATACATGTTTTAAAATTTCATACTAATTGACACACAAATCGGTAATTTCTTTACAGAATATAATTCTAAGTATCATTTTAAATCAAAATGCATTTAACAAAAATCTTCCGAAATGCGATAGTTTTCGAGATATTTGGAATTTTATTCCAACAAAAATAGTTAATTCGTGTGATTACACTCAAGTTTTTTTTTACGCGGTTTTTTTTTGCGCGGTATTTTTTTACGCGGTTTTTTTTTACGCGGATTTTGAAATTTACGCGGTTTTCATTTACGCGGATTTTGAAATTTACGTGGTTTTCATTTACGCGGATTTTGAAATTTACGCGGTTTTCATTTACGCGGTTTTTGAAATTTACGCGGTTTTCATTTACGCGGATTTTGGAATTTACGCGGTATCCATCAATGAGGTTCCCTTTATCGCGGATTCTTAAATTTAAGTGGTCTTCATTTACGCGGATTTTGAAATTTACGCGGTTTTCATTTACGCGGATTTTGAAATTTACGCGGTTTTCATTTACGCGGATTTTGAAATTTACGCGGTTTTCATTTACGCGGATTTTGAAATTTACGCGGTTTTCATTTACGCGGATTTTGAAATTTACGCGGTTTTCATTTACGCGGCTCGTATCCCCCGCGTAAAAAAAAACCTGAGTGTATTCCCTTTTTAAAAGTTATTCGCGTTACCCCATCATAATGCCAAAAATCTAATGTTTATCGTTTTAGAGACGTGAAAGGAACTTTTGCAGTGTATTTTGATCATGGAGAAGCTTTCAATAAAAATGTTTTCTTAACAACAACTTTTGACATATTTTTATAATTCATACTATTTGCAGTCAAAAAAACAATTTTCTTTTTGAAAATGATTCTAAACGCCATATTACATCAAAATGCTAATAACAAATTTTTTTTGAAATGTGGTAGTTCTCGAGATATTGCTAATTTTGTTTTAACAACACAATTTTTTTGTTTCATTACGACCTTTTCAGAAGTTATACGCGTTTGTCCATCAACTGCATTTTTTTTTGGAATTTAAATTTTTAACACAAATTTTGGTTTTTGTGAAAAATGACAACATTTTTTCAGTATATATTTTTTTCGTACATATCTATTTATTCCCTGAAACTCGTTCTCAGAAAATTTTGCTGTATAGAATACAGCGATCGAACAAACAAAAATTGAAATTAATACATGTAGAAATGTCTACGCCCTTTTAAAAAATTGCTCTTGGGTCAAAATAATCTTACTGATTGTGGAAAATATCTAGTCTTCCATGTCGGTGAAACGTGTAAAGTTTCATAGGAATCTAAGATGGTTGGTGACGATTTTAAATAGTTTCGGACGGTTCTTCGTGGAATTCCTCTTTTGATTCAACTGTATACTTCGACATATCCATGCAGGAAGAGATTCATGGACAATCGATACCCATAAAATGTTCTACACTGATGGATCAAATCTCGACGAGGCCACCGGGTTCGGTAGTTTGTATGGAAATATCGTTTCATTCAAACTCAATGATCATGCTTCAGTTCACGTTACAGAAATAGCTGCTACTCAGTAGTCTTGGGATAATTGCCCAGCGATCATTACTTCTTCGTTTCGGACAGCCTTAGTTTTATTGATGGCAATCCGTTCGGTGGAACTTGCGAAGCACTCCCCGTATTACCTGGGGAAAGTATGGAAGCACTTGCGTGCTTTATCTGAAAAATTATACTCATATCTCCCCTTTGGTCTATCTTGGACAATGAATTCATTAGCTAAGCTGAGTATAATAAAAGTGACATCTACGCTACGCTTCAACGATTATTCCGACACTCGAAACTTCATAGAACTCGTAGAGCAGTGGGGAGCGTTGGATGTGATATCTGCGCTTGTGGTGATGGTTACGACGTCATCGAGCATGTTGTCTGGTCGTGAGCCAAATATTTTGACGATAGATTTTTGAGCTGGAAGAAGATTACCCAGCTCACTCGGGACCTGATAGCTAAGTCGGTGCCACATACTGATGGGATGAAGTCGATACGCAATCAATGAGTCAGTTATATATCAATTATCCAAAAATGATTGAAAACGTTCGTATCAAAAAATTACGAGGACATAATCAACTATAAAAAATCCCAACTATAATATTCCTGATCGTGTTCGGTTGTAGACTAATATTAATATGAATATTCGGAATGATATACTACAACAGAGGTTATAACTACTAGAGGGCGCAATGCGCTAATGTCCATGCATTTAGTTGCCGCATCATCGATATGACAAGGGTTATAAATGTGAAACTAATGTGCTACCCACATGTTAATACGAGACAATGTCGCTAGCTGCGGCAGGTAGTTATAATTTCTTTTTGAACAAATAGATTCGTATTCTGGTTGTGAAATCATACAAACTGAAAATGTTATTCTTGATTTTGAATGAACGGCAAATATGCATAGTATTCCGCATGAATCCATAATATACTAAGCTAGGTTTGATCAGGTTTCTAACTAATAATCTTTCCATTTTGATCTACTAGAATTACTGCTGGAAATATATAACGAGGTAATGATTTACAAAGGATATTTCTGACATTTGTCATTGTAAGGGAAAACGGACCTGAACACCGAAAGCGAATCAAATGAACAACACTCATACATTGAACAGTGTTTCCAAACCGAACCGCAAAACACTACCTATTCAGGTTATGTACTTCGAATGTAAGTTGTCGGCATCTTTCACGTCCCGTTATTTATCCATCAAATGCCAGTCCCAACTGCACTGCACTGGCAGATATGTATGGTCGACGACAATAATAATTGGTACTACAGAAACATTCACACGAGTGGCCAGGATAAAAACTTCAGCGACAATTATCACGAAAACGAGAGTGTCTGCTGTTGCTGCTGATGGGTGCGCCAATTGCTGACACATTTCGCCTCTCGTCCGACATCACTACCTCCCACTGCCCACGAGCGGTGTGGGGAACAGTTCAATGAATTGTTGACTTCCCTGTGACTACCGGATAGTGTTGCCAACTTGGCAGTTGGTTCTTGAGTAAGTAATCCAACAGAGATGATACCTTTTAATTTCACTGTTGATAGTACCATGATGCAAATTAAATAGCAAAAAATAACTCAGAGCAGCTCTTAAATGTCACGAGCCTAGTTGGCTGGAGACGACTTCATGATACAACAAGATGATCACTGCTTGAGACTGAATGGTAAGGCAAGTAAGGAAGTTATACTTTGGCAGTTACTTACTAATTTTTTACCAGTTTTAGAGAGAATTAGAGTGTATAAAATAGAAGTAAGGTCTTAAATTTGTAATGAGTACTATAAATTTTATTGGAAAGAATAATCAACATAAATTATCACTCTCATTTTTTTGTAAGAATGATGTGTGCTTTTAAACTAGCAAAACAGCCGTGCAGATGAATAGCAACACAAAGAAAACCTATCATCAACAATCATTTGTACATTTGCTTAAAAAGCCATCAGTCTAAACTAAACAGTGAACTAAAACAGCAATCGCAGTCGCGTGCTAAGTGGTGGTTGGAAAACTTGACCCGGATGCAGTGGCCATTACCTGCAGTCAGTAATCTTCTTCGGGCGGAACCGCATCGGAACACACGACATTCGTGGGCTGTTTTTCTTTTAGCGTAGCGTGGTTGATGACGTCCGGTGATTGGGGCAGAACTTATGACTGCCTGGGTTGACAAATTGTGCAACCGTTCCCCGCGGCCCGGCTGCGACCGAAATCCACTTCAAAACAATGTCACACGCGTATACCCCAACCCAGTCCCCGGGACAAGTTCCGGAGAGTTTTACTGTGTTGTTTCACTGTTGTGTGATGATCGTTTCACACCGTGGAAACACTGACACCGATCTGGCTCAGGCGGAAGTTATCGCGAAACTTCTGAAGCGAACACGAAACGGTTGGCAGAGATAACGAATCCCGCTAATTGAATAACCATGCAACGGATGGGGCTCTGCTGTGTTGATGGCGCTGTCGACGATGCCTTATGAGGACGGCGACGTTCGAAGGAGATCGGTTTGAACTTTGTTCATCTCAGTTTGTTCACCGAAACTAATTAGGAAGAATTATCGGGCGGTGGGTGACATGTTAAAAAGTCACTTTCTGCTGATGCTGCGACTAGTTACACGGCACTGTTGGTATGTGTTGAAAGGAAGTGTGATGAATGGGAGATGATTGCAGGCGATACGCCAACGATCGACGAAACGACGTGAACGAATTGATTAGCACGAACTGGCTGATTCAGGGTTCAATTAAACTGTCATTAATCATGGTTGGGTTGTGACTGACTGTGCTTCTGTGCTACAGCTTTACAAGCCCGACGAAAAATTACTACTACTCGGAAGCGATTCTGAGCTGAATGCTACTGGTAAGTCATAGCACAACTGATACGGGTTTACGTTGAATAGAAGTGTCACAACGGTAAACATCCGTATCCGATGCCGGGGTGGTCGGCAGTAACTGTACACTGGCGGCGCAGTGCATCACGTTTCTGCTATGCAGCGCAGATACAACAGGTATATTGATGCTTCTAGGGCGAAGCGAAAGTGAAAGAATCACAACACCTGCGAGATAAGAGCTGGGTTGTTTCTGCACATGTACACGAAAACATCAAAGCGGCGCTAGTAGGGAACAGATGCATAGATTCGACTAAAATTGTTTACCCAAATAAGCAATGAACTTTTAGTACTTTTAGTAGACTTTTTTATGCTGGTATTTGACCTGAATGTTACTGGTAGGCGGCAATTCGATAATTCCGTGAAAAGCGCGTAAGTGTATTTGCTTGCGGGTCCGGCTAGTTGGGTCCACATTAACTATCGAATTTAGAATCAATTTGACCAGTATCCTGTCAGAATACAATGCACATTTGTGGTTGTGGAAACAATGCATAATTTAGATACTTTGCTTACTATTTTCATCCAAAATTAATCCAGTCATCCTTTTGAAGAGGTCCTATTTTTTGACGTGTGTTCGGGAAAAGTACGACTTTGTTCGGAATTCGCATACAATTTTTGACCTCAATGGAAACAGAAGTAATTCCATTTACCACAGATGAAAAAAGATTAAACAGCATTTCTATATAGTTTCCCATGATCCAAAAATGATAAAATGAGACCAGTCAAGTCGATTTAAAAAAAACGTTTTAAAAAAAGTTCAAAGTTTGATCTTCAAAGAATATGTACAAAAATTTGAACGCCGATACGGAGATACAAACGTTTTGAACAAAACGAACGAGTTCCAGAATACGAACGCGCAAAAGGCGGCAACAGTACATTGTAGACTTGTAATTCCCGAAATCAGAACAAGTGCAGCGAAACGAAACACTTTTCTGAAAAGCACATGCTTGAATCTATGTGAATCTCACCAGTTGTTCAAACACTATTGCCTAAATATCTATTCTAGCACAATGGCGGGTATAGCGTAGTTGGTAAACCGATTGCCTTGTACGCAACTCATCTAGGTTCGATTCCCGACTCCACACACAGCGTTAGAGAATTTTCTAACTCGAAATTAAAATTAAAAAATATATATAAATATATATATATATATATATATATATATATATATATATATATATATATATATATATATATATATATATATATATATATATATATATATATATATATATATATATATATATATATATATATATATATATATATATATATATATATATATATATATATATATATATATATATATATATATATATATATATATATATATATATATATATATATATATAAATCTTTAAAATGTCAAAAAGTTGGCAAGGAAAAGTGTAAGGTTCTCCGTAACTGGAATATGTAAAAAAGGCATTATCCGAAGCAATTTTTACTATTATTACAAGACACCTTTACCCAGTTCTATCATATCAGGCACTTAGTATTGAGAACATTGAACAAATTAGCCCAAACAAGTTAAACCGCTTGGAAAACAATTTACAACACGTCTTTGATGGCGCTAGAATCAAGATCCCCGTGTATATGGCCAATGGAGAAGTTCGAGATACGACTACTCGCTCCGGCACCGTGTACTCAGGGGTAGTCTTGGATGCGTTTATCGTATTCTCGTTCAGGTCGTTTGAAGAAGCAATTGTTGGCAAATACGTCAACAAACGGATTTAACAAGTTTTTTTCACATACGCTCGAGTTAGCATATTTAGGAGTGGAAGAAATGTAACGATATCTAAAGAAACTATTTATTAAAAAATAATCCGATTTAATCCACCTAGCAGTGATATGCGATATTTCGCATGCATATCACTGTTTGCACATGCCTTAGTTTGCAGCACTAATGCGAAGTACGTACTCGAGATAGGGTAAACGCAGTTTCGAGACCTTATTCGTGCATGAAAAATAAATTAAAAAAATAATCTGTTTCATAAAATGATCAGACTGATTAATAATTCTAATAGATTCATAAAGAAATACATAAAAAACTGATGATTGAAAATAATAAAATTATCAGATAAAAAGAAATAGATATAATAAATAAAATAAATCAAATTTAATAAAATGAATGTTTGAATAAATCCAGAAAATGGCGAAAAATGAACTAAATGCTTCATTTGAGTTAAAATAAGCTAAATGCATACAAGCGGAAAACTAACTAACAAAAACTACAAAACACATTAAATGAACAAAATAAATGGAATGAGTTATAAATATAAAATAAATGAAAGTGATGTAACGATCGAAATAAATAATTTAAACGCATAAAATGACAATTGTAAATAGAATGAACACAAGAAATAAAAAAAATAATAGAATTTTATAATCAGAGTTAATACCTAAAGATAATAAAAGATCACAGTAATAAATCTAATACAATTTAAAAAATAGTTAAATAATTGAAATGTATAAAATCATGTATATAATATGTATAGAACTATTAAAATGAATACTGTGTAATTAGAATCAATTTAATGAATAAAGATAATATAAAGCAAAAAATGAAACCAATTAATGCACCAAACGCGTAAAGCAAATAAAATGAACTAAATGAATGAAATGACCGAGGCAAATGCCAAGAATTTAAATGAAGAAACTGAAGAAAATAATAAAAATGCATAAGAAATTAAATAACAAAAATGAAATCCATAAAATGCATTAAATAGATAAAATGAAAAAAAAAAATAAAAGACTTGATAAAATAAATAAAATAAACAAAATGAACAAAATAAATACTAAATGCATTAAGTGAATAAAATGTACCAAATGATAAAAATTAACATAATAAATAAAAAAAAAAGAGTCGAATAAATTAAATAAGTAAACTGAAAAAAAATGAATTCCTTCGAAAAAATAAATAAACAAGGTGAATTCAGAACCATCGTTTCTGAAAGTTCTGAAATGTTTGGGCAATCACCTTTTCTTCTATATCGCGATTATAGAGGGTTTAACCTTAGGATAATTCGCCTCTTTTTGTCTTTCTCATATAGAAAGGTTATGCAATCGCTCTAAAAATCGTCAACTTAATCCCGGCCCGGAGGGCCGAATGTCATATGTCATTCGACTCAGTTTGTCGAGATAGGAAAATGTCTGTGTATGTATGTATGTATGTGTATATGTGGAAAAAATATCACCTCTGTTTCTCAGAGATGGTTGGACGGATTTGCACAAACTTAGTTTCAAATGAAAGGTACAACCGTATCATCGGCTGCTATTGATTTTTTTTATTGATTGGACTTCCGGTTCCGGAGTTACGGGTTGAAGAGTGCAGCCACACAGCAAATTCCCATATAAACTCAATTGAAAAATTCTCAAAGGGAGGAGTAAAGGAAAATTTTAATATCGAATTTGTATTTTTGATGTGGGGTTGACCCCCACCCTCCTCACATTACACACCTTTCCTGAACCCCCTTCCGCCTCAAGTCACCCCCATCATGACCCCCCCCCATATAGCCACCTCCTCTCAAAGCCCCCCAACAGATCCCCTTCAAACGTCCACCTTATGCACCCTCTTCAAACCCGCCCCTCTCTCATCCCAATCACCTTCACCCACTAGACATACCTATATAGGCTGGGGGTTGTTCGGTTGTGGGTTATTTATCCGATTCACACACACACACACATCCGCATGATGAAATGCGGTTAGCCGAAAGACAACATTGAGTTAATGCTAATTAAGCTTATTAAATATTATATATTTTTGTTTCAGCTAGGAGCGGATCCAGTATAAAATTTCCTAGTGGGACTGAAATTTTAATTTCGAAATGAACACATTACGTAATACGCAATAACCTCATTTAATAAAAATCAGTGAAAAATTTGGTTCGAAATGATTTCGAGTTTGAAACTACTTTAAAATTGAAAGTAGTTTAAAATTTCTTAACAAGTTGAAAATTTTTGGCGGGGTCCGGACCCCTCGGATCCTCCTCGTTGATTCCCCGCTGGTTTCAAGCGATGTTTCAGCGTCGACACATAGCATTTCAAGATCGTGGCTGTCGATCCATTGTATGTATGTGCAAATCGTACTGAATATGTAATATACCATTGCACCATTGTACTGAACATAACCAGCTATGGAATCGTAGTTTGGACAAATGAGAAAGGCACAATTGTACCACTAAGTGGACTAAAACAGGTTTTTTTTTTTTTCAATTTTTCGTTTTTCTGTTCTGGGCGACAAACAGTGCAGTGATACCAAACTCAAAAAAGACAGTCAACAGTATTTGCAGGCTTTCAGTGACGCTTTCGTGCTTAGGCACTCTCAACAAATTTTCTTGAAACTCATTGGGAGAAAACTTGAGCGAAGTTGTACAATTTTAACACGTGTTCTAAAACGATTGAAATTTTATAAGGGTATGTATTTTTCATACGTTTTAAATAAAAATTGATACCGTTTTTCAAAGTAATCAAAAAGTTTCAAAACTTGGTAGTGCTTGAGCACAAATGGCAAGTTTTTGAATTCTTTCGAAAGAAGCTTTTAAAAATATTGTTTTATAAAAATGCTCAAATTTTACGTTTTCCTAATTTAAAAAAAATTATTTATACATCGAAGACTTGTTTTTATCAGCCCCTTTGGTGTAACTTTGCTTGACAAAATGGGGGCAATGACAAAACATATTTATTTATTTTCTTTATTAAACCGAAGCTGTGAAAATATTTAACATTATTCCATATACATAGTCTCATAACTCTGGCTGGTTACGGAATCTTGTCGAAAAGCTGACAAAATTAGGGGCTGATAAAAACGGGTTTTCACTGTATTAATTATTTTGAATTCTTTTACAGTGTCCTCCAACTCTACCAAGTTCCAAAAAAGTTCCAAAAAAAATCTCAACGATCTCGGCTGTGATTGAACCCAGCACACTGGGGTGCGTGGCGATCACGCTTACCACTCAACCACCGGTGCCGTCTTCATGTACTTGATGTATTCTTTTAGTTCATGTATTTTATGCATTCTATGTATTTCATAAATGTTAAATATATTATACATTTTATGTAGATTTTTATTTTTACATATTTATTGTATTTTATTTATTTAGATTATTGTATTTATTTTATTTATATTATTTATTTAATTTTATATACTTTTTGCATTTCATGCACTTTATATATTCCGTGTATTTCATATACATTTACGTTTTTTATGCATTTTTTATTCTTAACGTATTTTATGTATTGCATGTTTTTTTTATTTCGATTATAGAGGTTTTAACCTTAAGGTCATTCGCGTCTTCGGGTTACAAAAATCTGTTATGAAAAATTTCTAACCCTATGTGCGGGGTCGGGACTCGAACCCAGGTGCGCTGCGTACAATGCAACCGATGCATGTGTTTTATGTATTTTTTATAATAGTTGTATTTCATTTTTTATGAATTTTAGATATTTTATGTGTTCAATTTATTCTATTTATTTCATGTATTTTTTATGTTATTTATTATATTTACCACTGATTGAATTTATTCAATTTATTTGCATTAATAATTTTTGTTTTATTTTATTTATACTGTGAAAACTTCGGAATTTATGGCAAAAGGTCGCTAGACAAAAGGTCGAAAATACAAAATATTGAAAGGACGAAAGACAAAAGGTCCAAAAACAAAAGATCCAAAAAACAAAAGGTCCAAAAAACCAAAGGTCGAAAGGACAAAGGGTAGGAAAACAAAAGGTCGAAAAATAAATTTCGAAAAGCAAAAGGTCGGATAAATATGAAGTCGAAGCCAAATTTTTGACCTTTCATTATTTTGAATAAAAAAATACTCTTCAAGGTACGCAGAATCAAATATCACAGCTAATATATTCATAGATAAAACTTTGAAGGATTGGCATCGTTCAAACACATGTGAATTTGTATTTTTGGCAATATCATTTAAGCCTCGAAAAACATTTTATAATATATTTAGAATTATCTTTTTCTCTGTATATTATAGTGAAACAGAAAAAATATTTACCTATATCATATATAGAATTAAAAATGTCGCATTCCAATCAGTTAGTTTTTAAAGCAGGAGAGTATTTGTTGTAATTAAATAAATAAATAAATAAATGAATATATAAATAAATACCAAAACAAATAAATAAAAAATAAATAGATGGACACTGCTGTCTTACGTCACCCCTCTCAATTGAGCCAATACTAATTTATAACCCCTATGGTTGAGTAAACCGGGCAAACGAGTGGATCATCGGTTTGGTTGCAAGGGGCCGCCGCTTCCGATGGCGGGTCAGCGGCCACCAGCGACTTGGGGTTGCTTCGGCTCCTGGGCCTCAGTTATGCGGTTACACCGCATTACGCTGGCTATGCGGTCAACTTTAAAGCAGTCCCATCCTAGCTTTATCGAACAAATTTTGTGTCTGGTACATTCGATAAATTTTTTGGACTATTGAATATTTCAGTACTATTTTCTGTACAATTGATTGCGACAGGCTATCCAAGTATGATGTGTTGTACCCCAAATTGTAAATCATCATTGAGAAAGGAATATAATTAGCAGATCGATCATCATTTAAAGAACAGCTCATGCTATAAAGAAGGAAAACACAAATAAAAATGCCACAAAAAATGAAAGGGAATAGTCAACTCAACTTGAACACAAGACAGTAACAAACTAACAACTGCAATTGAAAAACAACGAAAACAGTAATTGATCGTCTTGGTTGGTTGCCCTCAGCTATGCTTCTAATAAAAAATTAATGTTAAGATAAACTGCATGTAAAAAGAATCCCCGTGAAAGTCTTATTGTCCCTTACGTTTAATTCCTTTCAATATTGTATCCATCCGCAGTTTTATCCTTTTCGACCTTTTGTCCATTTTGACCTTTTGTCTCATCGAGCTTTCGTCCTTTCGAACTTTTGTCTTTCGACTTTTTGTTTATTCGACCTTTTGTTTTTCGACGTCTTGTCCCTAAACCACCCCTACGCGTGTTTTGAGCTGCCAAAATGGTGACATTGACTAAATTAGAACATATTTTTTGCTTTCTTTTTTCTGATATGCAAGAAAAAGGGAAATGTTTGAATTTTTGCGAGTAACCATATTTTTTTTATTAAATATTCGTTATACGTCTAGCGTAGTCCAATGTCTAATTTGCAATATCCTTTTGATAATATGAAAAAATATCATCAAAATTAAAAAAAAATCATTAGCATGAAGAGTTTCAGTGTCCTTGAATGATCCATTACAGAAAGTTTTTTTTTGCAAACGGAAACGATTTTAAAGATTTTCGGACGGATCTACGTGGAATTTCTCACTTTGAAATTTTTAAACAAATTGACTAAAATTCAATAGTAATTCTTCAAAAGGGCTAATGAGATTTTTGTAAACAAACTTATTTCGCTCATTTTTCCGCTACCGAGTTGAATTTTATGAAAAATACACATGAATCAACATCTTTACCCTTGGTAGAATCAATTTCAAATGCTTTCTGTGTTGAAATGATAACAAATTAAGAGAAATCAGCAAAACAAAAGATTGTTTACAAATCTTATTAGCCCTATTCAAATGTTGATATGGAATTAAGGTTTTCAATTCAATTCAACATAGTTTTCAATACTTTTCCATGCTTTCATAGTTGGAAAAACTGTTCCATAATTTTATCTTGAATAAAAATCTTGCTCGGAAACATGAGTAAATCCTTTTAGCAGAAGTCGCAATATGGGACACGGGCGAGTTTAATTATTGTTTTCAGAAGATCGACACTCCTAATCTAGTCACACAATCGTAATGAATAACTGACCAAAACAAAGCACGCCATGCACATACGCTTTGGTTCGTTGACTCAATGAACCTTGCGATCCATGCGAGGTTATCACCACTCGAAGAGCTACGGTGTCCGATTATACGAATGATGCTATTAGACTAATAGTATTAATGGAAAATCTTTTTGCTCTTCTGGATAGTCAATATGTATATTTAGATTTACATCATTATTAGTTATCAACAGAAAAATATGACGCTTCAGTGTATTGTTCAGATAATGACATAATTTTAAAAGATGTCTAGAAAACATTAACGTTGGCAGTCTGATCGCAGCTACAAATGTCCTGCCAAATCCTATATTTTCGAGCAAAATTCCAAATTTGTTCATGACACGAAATTATATGATTTGGCAGAACATTTGCTGCTGCGACGAAGTGGTCGAGCTTTTAATTGTTTTTCCAAAAATGATCTAGACTGTCTTTTGAAAATGGTCAAACTTTTTTTAATTTTTTTTTCAAATGGCTATAGTCTAAAAATGACAAATCCTACAAAAAATGTTGTACGAGTGATTTTCACAAAATTAGTTAAATTTTTGAATAAAAATATTGAAAAAATTCTTCAACGACTCCTACACTGAAAAAAAAACTATTTTAAAAATTTAAGGTCAATTTACAAAAAACCCATCCTTGATTTGGATGAAATTTTGTTCCAAGATAGGTAATTATGTTCCCTACCTACTGTCAAAAATTCAAGTTCGGCACTTTCAAGGAAAAAAAGTTATTCGAAAAAAAACTTTTCCTTGCTCAAACTGATTTTTTCAGTATATTTTTATAGAAAACTAAACCAATGAAAGTCATAATCATCTCAGAATCCAATAAAACTCAGATATACCTATCCAATGGTGAAGACAAATTTGAATTCGGTGACCACACAGCTATGATATGGCAAGTAAAAGAAGCGTTCCCATTTTTTTCTCGTAGACTTTGTTTCGCTCTTTTTACTATAACTCACGGTAGACTACCCTATTCTCCGTACTCACAAAAGATGTACCTTTCCAGTGATGAAGACAGATTTAAAATCGAGCAAGTAACGGATAAGATATGGCCGATTAAAGTAAGCGTTCCCATTTTGTTTTAGACCCCCTTGGTTGTCCGCGTGACTTTTTTCACCCACTCGGTATTCCGAGTGTTAAATATAAGTCCGCTACAGATTTATTTCTATTAACATTCGTATTTTGCTGCTTGGGGAGAACAAAGCGCTGTGCAGTATAAAGAAGTAAAAGTATTTGTGGGCTGTATACAGCCGTTGGATGAATTAGTTTGTGTCGTTTCGTGCTTCTAGCAGAAACCATCATTTTCATTCCCAATGGATGGAAAGTAGCACACACATACGCGGGAAAACCAATTTTAAATCATCTGATCAAAGCTCGTTCGTGTTTGATCCGCACCAATTTTAAGCATCGAGCCGCAAATCTTGAACAGAAAGAATTGTGATTTCGGTCGGATTATGCAAGTCCATCAATCTTGTCAGATGTCCGGAGACAACACCGAGAGAGAAGGTGATTATTAGGTGCGTGAATTAGTTTGTGCAGCTCCGTGATAGTGACCAGCGCCAATTAGAACAAAAATCTCCCAGCATTTTCTTTAGCAAACAAATTTTCTCTAATCACTGAAAAGAATTAAATTTAAAAATCATTTCCTTCACCTACTATTATTTTTATTTTCGATGGATGGAAAGAAGCATACATATGAAAAAAACCTTTCGTTCACAAACTAGTATTGTTTTGATTTGCGTTCTACTGAATGAACAAATTAGATGTTTGCGCTATCTGATTGGAGAACAATTTTGTAACTAATTCCGAAGAATAAGCTTGTGCGATCACCCCTGGCTGCCACATAAGGAGATAATTACGCTTGGGAGTAGCGAAACATCTTTCAATGGGCAACTCCTGGTAATCCTAAAGTGTGTATTGATCAATACCGGCACCGGCCAGGCCCGAACGCAGATCGCGGCAGGAAAGGGAAGGAATGGTTAGTCCGATACTTGCTTTGCTAGAGATCGTATATACTACTGCGCACTCCACAAGTATCACGGGAGGAGGATATTTGTTAGTAAGTATCCACACTTATTTCAGTTCGGTAATTTCCGCACCGCTGAACAGTCAGTAATTTTTTTCAATCGATAGGTCAGCAAAGTGGCTTCAATTCACTGATTTTCAGCGATATATTTTCCGAGTTCCTGAAAAACAAACGTCACTTCTACTGAGATCTTGGTAAAAGCTTTGTTAACTGAGTGCTCGGCTATGCAAAACTCGGAAAAAAGTTGGGATTCGGTAGAACAAAATTAAGTGTGTAGAATAGACTGCCCAGAAAAATGATGAATTTTTGAAAACTCAATCGGCCCACCCCTGAGTCGATTCCTAGTCCCACCAGGAGTACTTGCACCAAATTTGAAGCAAATCGGACAAGTCTAACTACCGGACCAACGTGCCTGAAGTTTGTATGGGATTTCTCAACAATTTACATGGAGAAAACTCACTAGTTCGTATTCGCGTCACTAGATGGCACTATATGCATCGTATTATCACTGTAAGTGAAAATAAGAAAGATAATTTAATTGTCTACAACTTTGTCGAAGACTGCTAGTAAATCCGGCTTTGTTAAAAAGAAGTTATTAAACTTTTAACGAAGTGATGTCTGAGTCAGTTTTGCATGGGGCCTAATAGTGCATGGTTGTGTATCAGTACTCGAGTTCCGCGAACTATATATTTTTGTGAAATAATGGTTAGATTTAGCTGAATAGTATGCTTACAAGAATTGTAGTAAATAATACGAGTTATGTTTTGGTTAGAAAATTTTAGTTCCACCTGTGACCGCATAGAGGGCGCCACCACTAACTTTTCCTAGAAGAGAGATAGAGTATCAAGATGTTCGGAAGAAATACTCAAAAATGCCTGTTCTACAACTTTGTAGAAGGTACCAAGTTTCTATCTCTCTTCGTTGAAAAGTTAGTGTTGGCGCCCTCTATGCGGTAACATGTGGAACTAAAATTTTCTAATCAAAGCATAACTCGTATTATTTACTATAATTCGTCTGAATATACCATTGAGCTAAACCAAACGATTATTTCACAAAAATGTTTAGTTCGTGTGAATCGAGTACTGATACACAACCATGTACTGTTAGGCCCCATGCAAAACTGACTCAAACATCACTTCGTTAAAAGTTTAATAACTTCTTTTAGCAACGCCGGATTTACTAGCAGTCTTCGACAAAGTTGTAGACAATTAAATTATCTTTCTTATTTTTACTTACAGTGATAATACGATGCATACAGTACCACCTAGCGGCGAAAATGGTCTCTAGTGGGTTTTCTCCATGTAAATTGTCGAAAAATCCCATACAAACTTCAGGCACGTTGGTCCGGTAGTTAGACCTGTCCGATTTGCTTCAAATTTGGTGCAAGTACTCCTGGTGGGACTAGGAATCGACTCAGAGGTGGGCCGATAGGGGTCATTTTTTTCCTGTCACTCTAGTGTAGAAGTTGGATTCTACTTCTTCTTTACCGACATCAGAGAGGTGACTCCACTCTATCTGGACTAGATGTCGATCCATCAACTCATGGACCGGGGACCAACGGCTTTACTTCCCTTCCGAAGAAAGATGTGACCACAGATTTTTTCACCTCAGAAAAATCTCAACGACCTCTCGTTTGGAATTGAACCCAGGACAATTGGAATGAATGGCGGTCACGCTTACCATTCAACCACCGGCGCCGTTCTTGTGACTAATTCCGTAGAGTTTACTAAAATTTACTAAAAATAACGGAAATAATAGATTGGTCAGTACAATTCAACCAACGGACCACGTGAGTTTTCGCTTGAAGCTGCACCTCTTTGACGATGGAAATTAACTTAAATAAGCTTCGGACGTAAACTGAACCGAGTGCAAAATCATTCGTGTGCTACACTCGTGCTATACCGCACGCACGCTCGCTATGTCTGGACGCGGTAAAAAGAAAAGGAGTAAATTAAACCAAAATTTCGCTCGGTTTGTGTCGGTCTCCAGTTTCTTGTCGGTCGAATTCACCATCTACTGAGAAAGGGCAGCTACGCTGAGCGTGTCGGTGCCTGAGCATCCGTCTAGGCCTTAGTTTTATAGTACTGTATGGTAAAATGAGTATTGATGCAGATAAGGTACAGGTAACAAGGGTAATATGCCACACAATTTCTCCTGATTCCGAAAGTACAGGTAACGATTTTAAGGTTGATAATCAAAAGTTCAAAGAAACGGTTCTTAGGTAGAAATTGCAGAAACACGGGTGGAATGACCTATTATTGTATATTAAGGCGTGTTTTCGGAGTTGCTATGGGATTGTGAGTAGCTCGCTTTGTCTTGTCCACTTTAGTTTATATTATCCACCAGTAACGACTACTCGCTCATTTGAAAGTTTACATTCACGCTTGTCATGAATATATACCAAATTCGATACTGATATTTTTTGCAACTAGCAGTTGGGAAATTGGATTCTGAGATTATTATGACTTTCATTGGTTTAGAAAAATGCAGCGTGATTACATTCACTCGGATCCTAAATTTTTAAAATCGATGTTTTTCAGTGTAGGAGTCAATGAAGAATTTTTTCAATATTCTTATTCAAAAATTTAACTAATTTTGTAAAAATCACTCCTAAAACATATTTTTGTAGGGTTTGTCATTTTTAGACCATTGGAAAAAAAAATGGTAAAAAAGTTTGACCCTTTTCAAAAGACAGTCTTCGTCTCATCAGAATTCGACGCTAACTTAGTGACAGAACTATCAATAATTCTCATTGGCTTAATCAGAACTCCTTCTTTTGCGGGACATCACGCACGAACAGGGGTTTTTTCAGAAACACAAATAGTCTTTTCGGTTTTTGGGAACGAGCGTCCATCCGCCGGTAACTTAATCCTGTCACTAAGCTAGTGTTGGAGTCTGATGAGACGAAGCAAATTCCATAACTAATTTAGCTTCACTTCATTTTTCGTTTTCAAGAAGATTTTGTTTTCTTTTTAATTCGACTCTCATTTCACTGCATCGACAGATATGTACATCGTTAACTATGCACAATTTATTGAGGCAGTATTAGTCAGATTACCAAATTATGGCAAACATGAGCACAAAAGAATTGTTTGAGCTCCAACTTTAGCAACGTTATTATCATTTTGGCCAATCAGAGCGCTGCAATATCAAACTTTTTTTTATCGGTCGATGTTCAACAAGAATAGAAACCGGAACAACTTTTTCTGCTTTTGTTTAAGAACTCTGAAATTGAGTTCAGTTTGTGGCAATTTTGAGCATGGCTTTCCACTGAAAGTATGACCCGCTCCGCTCTGCTCTGCCCAACCAAATTGTAAACAATCCAACAGTTTTAAATTGGTTCGATGGAACGTAAGGCCATCACAGAGATAACCCCAGGACAAAAGTCTCAATTACTGCTACGGTATTTTTCTACTAGCTGTTTTCTTTTTGTAACTCTACAGGCCGATTAAGTCGAACACTTAATTTGTCAGAGAAACTCAAAAACCGCTCCCCGGCCGTCAAGAGTTAAAGCGGAGATAAACAACTTAATTTATTCAAAATTAGATCCCACTCGCGAATCGACGCATCGCAACTACGCCGCAAATCAGTTCGCTTGAATGTTAATAATTCATTTCGACTTGTCACAACCCGCGCTTCCAATCGGTTGCTCGAACACTTTGGTAATGATTTTTTTTTCATCCATTTATCAAGTATCAAACTAAACAATCGCGCACATCTATTCCACAAATATTATCTCATTGCACGCTCGTCGATCACTGCCGCTACTCCAGCAATTGATTCAATCGGTTATGCGACCAAGAAAAGTAAACCGTTTTACTGAACTGGGTTCGTCGATGCTGACGCGTACGCGTTCGCGGCTGACCGGATGTGCTTTTTATTACACTTTTCTGTACGAAACTGAACCCCCAAAAAAACCGATCACACCACGTTAGATCACCTTGATCGACGGCGGTGATGAAACATGATGCAGCCCATGGCTGGCAAAATTTCACTGCACCGCAAATTATCATTTACTAGCACACTTAAAAACCAAAAAAAAAAGAAGCTAAGTTGTGGTTGCTTCTATGTCTTCGTCTTCCTTTAGATTCATATTCTTTCTTTTTCCACGCTTGCTTCAACGTTGCAATTCGCCGCCTTTTTGATTTTAGTTTCCAAACTTCAATTTGCTTCGCCCCTCAATATCACTTTTTTCATTAATTTTCTTCAATTTCCTTCACATTTTCCCGTTCATTTTTGCCACAAAGCACCAAAAAATATTGCCTAGCGTAAACTACCCTGCAGTCCAGATCGCACCGCACAATTTCTCCTAATCACATCAGCAGGTAGTGGAAGAAAGATGAAGCTGCTGCTACCGACCGAAGACACCGCACTAGTCAGTGAAGTCAAGCTCCCGACTCCGAACGACGCAAAATTTCAATTGCAACTAATTTGATTTCTCGACCACCGCCACCATTACCACCTCATCAACAGTCCGGCCGCTGCCGCTGCTGCCGTCATCGGTTTGTTCAGTGGTCAATCGTCAAACCGTCGTCGTTATCTATCTCGCAACTGACAGCTCCAGTAGCGCAACAACAACAAAAAAACACACGCGATTGCACCCTGTCTCCCGATTGCTTCCGTCGGCGTCGTCGCCGCGGTTGTCTTCTTTTTCGTTGACGTTTCCGCGGAAGACTGTCGCTGCTAAGTTGCACTGATTAGTGCGAAGAGAAACAAATAACTGTACTAATGTATAGTGGAGCGTGCTGGGGCACTGCTGGTTCCAACTTGCGAACTTGCGCTTGTGTGGAACGGTGACCTTCCGAAGCTCAACTAAAAGTGAGCTGCTGCTGCTGGTGCTGCAGTGGGCTCCCCTTCAACGACTGGTCGAACGTCCGGCCGCCAGCAGCCGACTAACCGACCCATCTGCGAATGTGGACGGATAATGGCCGTTGTTGGGGAGTTGGGGACTTGGTAAAATTACTATGTATATACACAACAAAGCAGCAAGCGATCCGTGGTACTGCACGTTGGTAGGGTAGTGGCAGCTGTGATGGGCTTGGATTTTACTAATGAAACGGAAGGGAGGCACAATACCATATTAATAAAAGCACTATAATCCTATGAGTTAGAGCAAAAAGACTCATATCGTTAGTAGTAGTAGTATATCATTCAGAATTATCAAATGGAAGAGCATAAAAAAGCTCAGTTTATAGGTTGTTGTGATCGTAACTCAGCAACATAATTTCGGTGGTGTGGTTTTACTTTTCCGTAGAAAGAAAACACAGCATAATATTAATAGAAAACTCTAATAAGTAGGGACTTCAAATTTTTAGTTTGTTTCCAACTACCGAAACCAGTGGTCCCCATATTCAACCTGTCAGTTCTCCTTCTTAAGACAGCGCAAAGCGAACGACAAAACATTTATTTTGGTCTTGTGTATACTATATGACAAACAAAAAAACTGTTACATCGACAAAGTTAAGTTGCGTATTTCACACGGAGAAAGTCGCTGGTGAAAGGGTGCGATTTCGTCTGTTGTCGGGAATACATTCATAGAGCTCGTCACTCGCCCAGCCCTGAAAATGTTCAAACATCAGATCGAAACGTTGGTATAGCTTGAAAAGTATGGACTGCGTTCAATAGCACACCCGAAACATTTCCTTTTTTTGGATTTTACGAACGTTTGTCTTCATGAAGATCTAAAAACTTTTTATTTGGGAGGAGCGCATCACAAAAAAAATTAGTGGCATAGTGAATGATGCCAAATCCGGCCGAGAAAGAATACAGCTTTCGCGAAACCTCACGAAGCGCAGAAGTCACTTTTGGAGGTTTCCAGGAAGGTTTGTCAGTTTACGGTCCCTTATGTGATAAAAAATGCATATTTGCCACATCTGCGGTTCGCTTGCCAAACAAGGATTTTGTAGCAAATTTCGAAATTCTTTTCTTGCTCTCTTTCCTTGTGCAAGCTTTGCCACCGAGCTCTGGTTGCCATACTATTCTACGTGCAATGCAACGTTTTATTCTTAACCAGCGGTTGTCAACCTTTTTCGCACCACGAAGCTCTTTGAAATCACCGTGGATTTTGCGGAGACCCCTAAGGTTTAACATCGATTTTGTGGGCCATCAAAATATTATCTATCCGTCGCGGACCTCCAGCAACTACTTCACGGCCTCCTAGGGGTACGCGGAACACAGGTTGAGAATCACTGTTCCAAACCATTTTCGAAGTTGGTGATCACTGTAACTTTAGAAGGCCTTTCCATCGCCCTTCGTTCCGAAAAATATAGGTGAAATAAACAACACAAAATTTCATAAACCGCCATTTTTAGGAAAAATAAAAAAAAATCTTTCATCCACAGCAATACGCCATTCACAAAAAAATCTTTTATTATTATTTCAGATGAGCCACTGACAAACTGTAGTAACCACGGTAAAATTCTATTTTGGACATCTCACAAATTTGTTATGGTCGTGTATTTGCCAATACAGTTGAATTGAACAGGCCAAAAAACCGGATCAGAAAGCTGACTTAATCGGCAATAGACAAAATCATGCGACCGAATTTGTTTAATATAATAAATTTAATTCATTTTATTAATAATATTCAGTCTCTCGTTTCGTGCAATTAGCTCAATGTAGTAATTTATCTGACGCTATTCATTTAATTCATTTTAGTAAACTTATTCATTTGATTAATATTCTTCTGTACAATTATCTTGTTCCATTAATTATACAGCGAATTGAATTTATAAAATGAGTTATCATTATAAAATGAATAATATGAAAGAAGAGTGAAATTAACATATAATTAAAATGAAGAAAGTACTAATGAATTTGGATAAAATGAATGAAGCATGGAATGAATATACTGAATGAAATTATTAAAAAAAATTATTCAGTTTATCAATTATTCATCTTACTCAATTTGTTTATTGTATTCATTTCAATTATTACATTAAGTTTATTCGTATTATCAATTTAAATTATTTTAATTTTTTACTCAGATTGTTAATATTATATTTTTTTGATTTCATTATTTTATCAATTTTCCTAATTAAATTAATTGAGATATTCCATAATTTAATTGCTTCTCAATTCAATAATTTAACTTATTTCCACATTTTATTCGATTTATTCACTTCTTTCATTCAACAACTATTATTTTAGTTAATTTTTATAGGTTCATTACATTCATTTGAATTATGTAATTATTATTCATCATTGTACGCTTTATAATTATTTAATTAAATTAATAATGTTATTCGCGTTGTTTAGTCCACTTTTTTTAAATTTTGCTGTATTTATTTTATTACTTTATTATTATTATTGTTATTTATTTTATCAATGTTAATAAATTTATTATTTTTAATCGCTTCATCAATATCATTTCCTTTATTTCATTTGCTTTTGTTAATTTTATGTATTATATTTACTTTATTCCGTTTATGTATTTTATTTAGTTTGTTTACTTTATTCATTTTGTTATCTTCCTATTCTTTATTTTATTTAACTATTTAATAATATCTTTAGATATGATATTTGTATTATATATTTTGTCTATTGCATTTATTTTATTTATATAATTTATGTTACTTTCTTCTTTTATTTTTTTTCATTTCGTTTATTATATTTACATTATTTATCTTATTGCTTTTATTTATTATATTTGCTTTATATCTTTTTGTTTATATGATTTTATTTATTGTATGTACGCTATGTATTTCATTAATTTAATGTATTTAATGTCATTTAATTTAATAATTTAATTATTTAACCTCCTTTTTCCTCATTTTATTTTTTATTATTGATTTCATTCAGTTCACTTTGTTTTTTTGTATTTATTTAAATAATTCAACCAATTTAATTTCCATAACCTAATTATTTTTACCTTATTACTTTTTTAATTTTTTGAGCTTGAGCTTGTGGGAACACCCCTGGCTGCTACTCCGTTATCGATCTGCGCTAGCTGGAGTTGCACAGGAAATCAGTAGATAATTGTGTCTGGGAGTAGCGAAACATCTTTCAATTTACAACTCCTGTAATCCTAAGGTATTTATTGATTAACACCGACGCCAAACGTAGATCGCGGAAGGAAAGGGAAGGAATGTTAGTCCGATATTTGCTTTAGCTAGAGGCCGTATATACTACTGCGCACCAAATAATTATCACGAGAGGTTATATTTGTATGTAGCTAGATATGGACCCATCAAACTCATGGACCGGACCCAATGGCTTTACTTCCCTTCCGAAGGAAGACGTGACCCACTGATTTTTTCACCTCAGAAAAATTTTAACGACCACGGCTGGGATTGAACCCTTACCAACAGGGATGGGCGGCGGTCGCGCTTATCAGTCAACCACCGGCGCCGCTTATTACTTTTTTAATTTTTTATTATTTTATTAAATGTATCGACTATCAGTTTTAATAATTTCATTATTTGATTCATTTAATTATTTTGATCGTTTAATTCATTTCATTCATTTCGTGTATTGAATTAATTTCAAACATTTTATGTTTGTATGAATTGTATTCTCTCTATTCATATTATTCATATTATGTATACTCTCGAGGTCAGTCATTAAGCTGGTTTTTGGGGAATTATTGCAAAGTATCCACTAAATAGATATTGAATTTTTTTATATAGAAGCTAAAGCATTTTTTACTGATTCATAAAATAAAAATTCAAATTTTAATTTACGTATCTTCAAAATAAAAAATAAAAATTCAACATCGATCCAGTAGATACTTTGGTATTTATTCCCTAAGAAACAGCTTAATTTGGGGCCTTGAGGGTAGAGGACCATACTGACTCTAATGTATTTTTCTAATATAACCGTACGTCCATTTAACCTTTACTGAATAAAGGCTTTATTAATGTGTTCTTTTTTCTTTTGCTGTTTCTTTCTCGGCGACACTTTAAAGTACACGGAATATGCAAATAACCACACGGTTATAGAACGCGCACAATAATATACAAACGCCCGAACTGTTCGCGATAATACAAACTTAGTCGCAAACGCGATCATTTACAGACACCTATGCTCATGATTCGGTAATCATAAAAAAGTCGCGGTTATTAAGAAAGGCATTTTTTTGCTATTTTATTTTGGGAAAATGAAGATAGTATGCATCAATTTGGTACAATATATATTTAGGGAAATGTTTGAGTGGATGAAAAAAAACATTTACTACAATATTGAAATATTGATATTGAAAATTATTAATGTTCTGGTCGATATTGTAAATCATAATGATATCGAAATTGACGTAAGCGATCCTGGCCTCAATTCTCATCTGAAATCATAATACCACACTTTTTTTTTTACTTGAGAGGGTTGTATATCGTCGATGAACCGAAAAAAATTATTAATTTCATGCATTTATCACCAAAATCAGGGTCTTGAAAAACATTGTTTTTAAATGAAAAAAAAAATGATTATTTTTAGGTCAAAAAAGGTAAAAATTTGAGACTGAACAATATTGCATGCTCTTTAAGATGTGGTATGAGGAAATTTGGTTCACTAGTTTTTTCGTAAGTCCCCTATGCCAGTTTAAAAAGCACAGTTTTGAGAAAGCGCGCTCCAGTCTCCAGCTGGCTCAACGCCGAATATAATTGTATATAATTATATACACTAGGTCAATAACTTTCAAAAGGATATTGACATCTCACTCTATTCCAGCACCTGAAACCATGTACTCCAAATTAAACATCAGACTCGCGGTCAAGAACCCACGCGAATATGTAATTAACCACACGGTTGCACAATCGAATTTATACACGGGAAGTTACATACACATTAGCACACGCGTCATATAAACGCCCACGTAATCAAACAAGTTAACATGCAAACGCTTGAACACTTCGCGATCATCCACGCGCACCTATGCCCGTGATCTCGCAAAAATGAAAACGCGTAAGCGTTTTATTATTTCTAAACTTTTAAACGCGGTTCCAAGCGCGTACCTACAAACGCCCGTGTTCACGCAAGCATGAATCGGTTACATCCGACAGTCCCTTCCCTTGGTCCTAACAGCACAGTGATATATACTATACAACACATTCCATGACAACATGACAGACGCTAGCGATATGCGAATGACCGCACGGTTATACAATTGAATTTATACACACGCTTGCAAACGCGACAAGCACGTTAATATACAAACCCTTGAGTCTTTCGCGATCATCCACGTACACTTATGCTCACGATCTCCCAAAAATAGTGATTGGAGTGAACGTTTCGGCACTTATAAAAATGAAGTTTCACATCGAAATCGTACACTCAATATCACAGCCAGAATTACGGCCCGCTGCTATTGCCCTTAAGCTAGGTGACATTTTCCGTCTCGTCTGCAATTGTAGTGTTTCTGACAGGGAGCCCTTCCTAGAATCCTGTTCTACAGCTGCAGTTGAACCACACTCAAAAATTAGCTTCAATCATTTTGTTCCATTTGGTAATTTTATTATTTAAAGATTGCATCTCATTTCGTTTTTTCCATTCATTTTATGCAATACATTAATTTTATTAGTTCAACTAGTATTAAATTATTTTTCTCTACAATTGAATGGCTGCAATTAGTTTTTTCTTTTGTTTCGGTGGAATATTCGAACCCTCATTTTATTTTATTTATTCTTTTATTCTTGTGTTGATTATATTATTTTTAATTAGTTTTACTAATTTTATTGACATTGTTAATTTTATTCGTCGGTTTTCATATTTTGTTTATTATTTTGTTTTTATTCACTTTCTCGATTTTGTAAACTGAATTCATTGAACTAATTTTATTGCAATAATTTTTAGTATAATTTTCATTAATATTGTAAATGTTATTCATTATATTATTTGTAGGAATTTTCTTCCATTTTTGTATTAATTTCAATCATTTTGTGAATATTAGTAATTCCATTAGTTTTCCATTGGCAGTGGTTAGCTATTTCCGTCCGCGTACCTTATCGCTTATTTTTCATAAAGTGATTCATTTACAGTCCTATCTTTGGAAATGAACCTCGGTTATGCAACTATTTTTCCCACCTTATTTTCATGCTAATGATTTGCAGTGTTCATTTCATTATATTCTGAATTGCACGTATCTTGTCGTAAGTAATATTAAATATTCTTTGATTTGATGGCATTGCAATCGAAAACGTATCCGCCGGTTGATGTCAATCGAGCTGACATTTCTTTAGATTGAGCAAAATAATTTCTTTGTTTATTGTTTATTTGGCCAATTGGAAAACTAATCCACTGGGTATTTAATGCGCGCGAGGAATACGCATGGTCTTGTCTGAGTGAATGATGAGTTTTGAATTATGTATGAGGGTTGAGAATATACGATAATTATTAAATAAAGTGTATCGCGAAACCTTTAATTACATCGTTTCATTATATTGTATTGATTTTGGAATGTCGTGTTTCGCCGGAATAAAGGAGCAAGGGATAATAAAATCGTTCGCCTGCCATTTTATACAATTAAACACAAGTAACACTCCCGACTGTCCGGCACTGAAGTTGCTGTTTTACAAATTGAGTATTTCAAAATTAATTCAATAAACAATAAATCCATCATAACTTCTCGGCAGCCGGCTGCTCAGAGCAACAAACACATGATAACACTACTGAGAGTTGCATAGATCATATCACTCATTAACGTGAACTCATCCTACTAACAAAAACTCCTTTCCGTGGCAAACGTGGAGATGCAGTGGTATACACGGTCTCTATAATAATTTTGTTACACTAACATTCCTTCCCTTCCCCTATGAGTGTAAGGACGTTGCCGGCGCCGATATTGGCAATTAAAGTTGTATACAACTTTCGAAACGTGCACATTGAGAATGGACAGCTACTCATGCTCATTAGTAATTTCCTTAAATTTCCATTTTATTGATTATCAATATTTTGATAATTTCATTATAATCATTTTAATGATTTCGTTATTATTTTTCGTTTTAATTACCTTTCTGATTATAATAATTGTACCAAGTTTACGAAATTACTCGATTGATTGACTCAATAATTTTAAGAACATTATTTTATTTTTTTCTATATCTAGTATTAATTATATTATATCATTATATTTAGCAATTTTCATTCTTTTTTATTTCGATTATAGAGGTTTTAACCATAAACTTATTCGCCTCTTCGGGATAGAAAAATCTCTTATGAAAAATGTCTAACCCTATGTGCGGGGACGGGACTTGAACCCAGGTGCGCTGCATACAAGGCAACCGATTTACCAACACCGCTACGCCCACCCCCTTTTATTATTTTTTAGATTTTAAGAATTTTAGTCATATTATATCTTTTATCAGTTTAATTCATTTTCAGTGATTTAACATTTTTTTACGTTTGGAAATTTTTTACGTTATATTTTTTCTATCCGTTTCCTTGCATTTTATTCTTTTAAAAAATATTATTTATTCATCGAATTATCCTTTATTCATTTCACTCGTCTAATTTATTTTAGCTTCTTTTAAACCATTTGTTGCAACTGATTCAATTAATTAATTTAGTTGAATTTATGTATTTTACTCATTAATTTGATGCAGTTTTTACCATTTGTAATTTTATTTGACTTTACAGGTATACCTCGATAATATGTACCATTGTTTACCCTCTCTATAGCAGTGTTTCAGTCGGGAGTGAATACGCCCCCAGGGGCTGGTCAGACTACCCGAGCAAAGTCGAACATCAAAATTACAACAAATAGAAATCATATTTTGATAATAGCATCAAATTGAAATCTTATTTTGCTATCAGTTTAACATTTTTTAAATATGATATCAAATTTTGATCCCCTTTTGCTATCCTTGTTTCTTAGAAGAATTTTCTATGTTTATATTTCTTTGGTGAAACATCAAAGTGAATACATATTTTGTTATCAAAAAAATTTTCAACATCTGAATGAACGTTCAATTTACTCTCACTAATAGCAGAATTAGTTTTCTGTTTGATGTCATAGGGCAATTTTGTTGCTCTCCATTTTGATCTTTTAACCGTTAAAACGACCGAAACGACAACAACCTGAGTAATCATTTGCCGAACATCAAAACATCAAGTTTAGTTTTCAATTTGTTGTCAGACTCTGATCGGGTACTGCAGATGGAGAATTATTCCGGGTAAATTTTCATTTGTTATCTTAATATTTCCATCGAATTATTGTATTTATATTATAGTCAATAATTTGATGGAAATATTAGGATAAGTTGAAATTTACCCGGCATAATTCACCATCTGCAGTAGTGTAATCCACCCCCGGGGGGTGAATTCACCCCAGGTTGAAAAACACTACTCTATAGTATGTTCCTTATCGTACGTATATTTTGCCTGGATAGTACCACCAAATGTTTTCTGATATTCAAGAAAAATATACGACCTCGAAGGAAATTTTACGAATCACTGTGAAGTATTATTGAAACTTCAAGTTTTATGAAAAAGGAAATGTTACGAAATTTTCAGTTGTTCTGCAAGCAAAAATTTACGACATTCTAAAAAGATTTGCGGTCTTTTGGGATTTTTAAGGATTAATACAATCTAGTGCGATAATAAAATTAGTAGTTTGAAAATTATCAACACATTCTAGGAGATACAGTAAAGACCCGTTTTTATCAACACCTTGGTTTATTTTAAGCTGACAAAATGCGGACTTTGACCAAATCGTGACGTATTTTATAAATCGTTTTTAGTCTCTAGACATAGTCTCATAACCCTTTCTGATTATTTAGAACAAATTTTCTTTAAGGGTGTCTACTAATGCAAAGTTTCAAAGAAATGGATTTTCTTTATTTTTGCAGATTTTGGATCTTTAAGATAATAAAAATCTGCTTAGAAAGGATTTACTCGAATTCGACTTAGTTTGTCTGCTAGAGCTCATCAAACATATTTTCATATGAGGCTGACAATATCGGTTGTAATATTAAATTGACAAAATCGGGGAATGATAAAATCAGGTCTTCACTGTATAGTGATTTGATTGAAATGGATGAGTTATGAGGGGAAGTTGTACGTAAATGCATAATTTTCTAGCAAATCAAGATTGAGATTACCTAACTTAACCTAATTCAAAAAATAGCACTAAAAATGTTTTTAGTTGTTCTATATACAAAAATTGCAAAGTTAGAGCTAATATTAGCTCGGCTACCCTACAGCACAAAACACCCATCCGGTGGCAATGGAAGCCATACTTCTTCAACAAGGGTAGTTTGGAAAGCTACTATTTTATTCCTTCCTCTTCCTCCTGCCGAGTTTTAAGCCTCACAGTTAAGGCGAACGAATAGCATAAGAATGGACTGTCATTGGGAACGCACCGACTCGCTTGTGGTTGTTGTTGTGTTGTGGGTGGCGCGGGCGGGTGCACACTACTTTGAAAGTCAAATTAGTCCGCTGCTTCCTTATTTCCTTCCAACAACCATCGCCGATGGAAGTCGGCATCCATAAATCCACAAATCGAAATAAAAAGCACCATTACAGAACCAGTCGGTGGGCGGCGGTGGCACCGTGCCGAAGGACCAACGATACCGATTGAACCACCCTCAAGTTCATGTGCGCAGGAAACCCTCCCGGTGCTGCGACGGAGGGGCGCAGTAATCTTGCCGCTGTCCTAATTCATTTAGCAGCGCATTGTGATGAGTGATGACGATGCTTTTTTTTGAGGCGGATGTGGCATAATTACCATTTATTGTTATCGATTCTCGCCCAACTTTAACGGTTAAGCTTTGGACTGTTGGAATATCTTCGAACGAGCGTTGTTTGGTTCTATGTACCATAAGATTGTTATAAATTCGGACATTTGCCAATAATTTTATTTTGGCATAGCACAAGCTCGAATCTAACAGATTTTATTCAACCAAGTGGCCATCGATAATCGAGACACACCAAGACATTTCGGCTCGGAATCGTGACTTGTGGCATCTATGAATTTTTATTTGTAATATTTCAAACGGCGAGGGCAAGCATCAATAGGAAATCTAAAATTAACCAACCTAGTCCCGCCAGCCAAGTGGCAACCGCCAGCCGTCCACCATTATCGAACGACGAGCCAGCAGTCGGTAATTGTTTTCGCTCTCTGTCATCGGATACCGTTCGAGACTTCAGCAGACGAAGAGAGCGGCTCAATTCAATGTGACTTACGCACGTGTGAGCAAAACCAAAAATTGAACTAAACACATTTCACATCGCATTCCGCCCGTCCGACCAGCAGGAGAGTCATCAGTTTAGCTGTTAATACGTTCGGGGAGTAAACGTGAGACCTGCGACTTCATTAGTATAGGGAAAATGTTACCTCCAACTGAAATGAAAATTTATAAATAATAGTCAGGCAGCTAGGTGCTGGTAAATACTTCTAAGTGGGGGCAGAAACTGAGAAAAGAAAAAAATAAAACGAAACTCGGTTTACATTCCGGAAGGTTGACGGCTACTAAGGTTACCTGATGTTAATTTATTTCAATGAGCAAAATTTTCCTGTTACCGCGTCCGGCCATGTCGTCACGTCACCAGCCAGCTTTGCTAGAACGGTCAACTATGGTTTTGTTCGGACCCGACCAACAAGTGTTCCGGTCTTGGAGGCATGCTCCAACTTAAGATGATGGAAATTTACTGGGAAAGTTTCTTGGCCGGGTGGTGACCGAGTTCAGGTTAGGAACGTGACCTCCCCATCACTGGGGAACAGTTTCGGATAGGTTGAAACAACGACCGCTCAGAATCAGAAGAATCTAGGGTAGGAACGGGGCATGAAATGAATCTTAGTACGTATCACGTGCCGGTTGTGGTTCAACAAAGGTGCTGAGAGTGTTCTTATTTGTGTTCCACATGAAAGGTGTGCGAAATTGCGGATGCAAAAATGATGAATTATCGTGCCTGCTGCAAACAAACGTGTTTTTGGCTGAGGGTAGTGGCGTGTCCGGAAAAAAATAAATTCTAGTAAAATTCATACAAAAAACCTGTTTTAATCCACCTAGCGGTGCAATTGTGCCTTTCTCATTTCTCTAAACTATGGCACGGAACCTTTTTATGTTCAACATAATTGTGGAAATGTCCATTACATTCTTAGTACACTTTGCACTTATACACAATGGCATGCCAGCCACGAACTTGATGAGCTACGTGTCGATGGTGAAACACTTGAAACAAAAAAATATCATACTCCATTAGCCTAATCAGCATTAGATCAATGTTATCTGCTTGCTAACTCATTTTGTCATGCGGGGATGGGTATGTGAGGAGGGCGAAAGTCCCATGAACGAACGACTCCCCAGCTTAAATTGGTATGCTTTGTAATATAGTGGTGGTTTAAGGATGATGGGGTTGAAAGGGAGGGGTATGAGGTGGTGGTCTGAGGGGTGATTTAAGGAGATTTTTAAAGAAGGGGAGTGAACAGTGGAGGGGGGGGTGTAACCCCTCTCCGTAAACCATCAACTACGCCCCTGTTAAAATCCAGAAACCTTATGCGAGTCGAAAAAAAAATTTGGCCGGGATTAGGTTGACGTTTTTCAGAGTGATTGCATAACCTTTCTATATGAGAAAGGCAAAAATGTGCAAAATCCAAAAAAGTGAATCTTCGTCAAATTTTTTTCGTGTTTGCATCAAATCTCGACGTTTTATGCACCTTGAATACATTTAGCATCAAAAATAAAAATTCTATTTTTAATTTTTCCTATAGTTTTTATGAGAAATTTCTGTGTGGCCGCACTCTGAAACCCGTAATTCCGGAACCAGAATTCCGATCGATCCAAAATTCAATAGCAGCCGATGGGAAGGTTGCACCTTTCATTTGAGACTAAGTTTGGGCAAATCGGTCCAGCCATCTCTAAGAAAAATGAGTGACATTATTTGACACATACGCACATACATACACACACACATACACACACATACACACACATACACACATACATACATACACACACATACAGACTTTTTCCGATCTCGACGAACTGATTCGAATGGGATATGACACTCGGCCCTCCGGGCCGGGATTAGGTTGACGTTTTTCAGAGTGATTGCATAACCTTTCTATATGAGAAAGGCAAAACGATTTCGTGAAGGGAACCAATTACGAAAATCGAATTCATGAATAATTAACAACGTATTATTTATGAAACTATTTGTATTTTTACAAACCTAGTTCACGCACAAAATTGTTGCTCATGTATTGACGAATTTCGCGCTAAATCGTATTCAGAGTTGGCAGCACCCTCTCAGATTTTAATGAAACTTTCTGTATATGAGAACTGTCACAAAAAGCCACTTTGCATACTTTGTTTTTTCAAAAATGATCTAGACTGTCTTTTGAAAAGGGTCCAACTTTTTTTAGCATTTTTTTCTTCAAATGACTATAGTTTAAAAATGATAAATCCTACAAAAAATGTTGTAGGAGTGATTTTTCCAAAATTAGTCAAATTTTTGAATAAAAATGTTGAAAAAATTCTTCATTGACAACTACATTGAAAAAAAAAATCGATTTTAAAAATTTAAAGTCGATTTACAAAAATACCCCATCTTTGATTTGGATGAAATTTTGTACTAAGATAGGTAATTATGTTCCCTACCAACCGTCAAAATTTTTTTTTTCAGTGTTTTTTTTTATCGAAAACTAAACTAATGAAAGTCATAATTATCTCAGAATATAATTTTTCAACTGCTAGTTGCCTGATACATGCAAATAGTATCAGTAACGAATTTGGAATATATTCATAACAAACTTGAATGAGGGCAAAGATAAGCCATTTAACATCATCGATATATGCGAGATTTAAATAAAGTATCTTGTCTATGTACCCGCCCGCGAAGTAGAGATTGATGGTGTAGTCTCCAATAGGGACTTTAACTGCGAAGTATCCACCCTTTGCTTCGGCCAGTGAAAATTCTGGTTCGCAAGCAATTGCGTTCAGGAAAAATCAAGGAGTATATGAAAACCACTTATTTTCCATCAGCCTCGTTTCGAACCTTTCGCCGAATATACTCTTCCAAATTTGGATCTTTTGGACGGGGCTAGTCTCGCATATGTAGGGACAAAATGAAACATTCTTTTAAGGAATGCTGCGATAAGAAATTCAAAACAGCGCTACGCCACCGACAACTACTAATTTCTACGTTTCCATGTACACTAAAGAGCGAGAGTCTGACCATCCCATTGTGGGAACATCTTCGAATGTGCCTATAAATGTCCGAAAGAGGAATATCAGTTTTCTCTCCTAAGCTTCCTGGTAAAGGCCTGAGAGTATCCCTTGAAGGGTGCTGTTACAAAACCGAAGTAAGTGCTTCCTGGTCTTGAACCAGCAGGAATTTCTACATGGAGCATCTAAAACCCCGAGGGTTCCTATATTTCAGTCTCAACATTTTCCCCCAGGTTTTGCACAATGCATTTGCACTACGATTAAAGGTCAGACGAAACGAGTACCCGACGCGAACAACCGTGAACAGTCTCCTACTTCGTGGTGGGCAGAAATTGCTTAGAATTGTACGCGAAAGAGACATTTGAACGTCGGATCGCCCGAATTTTTCCCCATATACGAGACGCTAACTGAAACTGAAAAACGCGATTATTGGCATCGGTCCGTCGACGAATTAACGGGCAGAGCATCGGAGAAACAAAGTTTTGTCTGGTGGCTAGGGCCTACGTTGTATATTCGATTCATCCTGTGATTGGAATACACAGAACGTTCGTCATATGATGACAGCTATGCATCGCTTTTATGCTAATTATTATGACATTAGTGGTGAGTGCAATTATAAAAGAGGCTGCCAACATTCTTCCCATAAAACTGATGGTTTTATATTGTCCTATCAAAGACCATGCCCACATCGTTACAGTTACAGGAGGCTCTCCGTTTGATGGAGCATGGAAAGCACTCCTTGTATTTCCTGAAGAAAACATGGGAGTCTTTGAACACTTTAGCTGAAAAATCATTGCAAATTACCTTAGTTTGAATTCTGTCGCACTGCTCCATTCCGGGTAATGAGAAGGCGGACACTTGGATTAGAATGATAATGAGAAGATGGACTTTAGGCATTAGAAGGTGATATTTATGAAAAATCGCGTAGCTTCAACGAGTTTTTGAATATTTCTTCTCAGAAGACGCTCGGAAATTGGCAAATTTCGTGAAGCGATGGAAGTTCGGGAATCCCAAAGGTAGCAACAAACCTTGGTCCAAGAGAATGGATATGGGTCATAACTTCATTCGGGTGATATCTCGGGTCATGTCCAATCATTCGTAGAATGCCCATCTCCGGCGTATTGGGGTCATGGAGATCTCTGCACTTGTGGTGACGGTTATCGCGATAATTAGCATGTTGTCTGGTCGTGCGCTAAGTGTTCCAGTACCAGATCTCCGTTAAACGAATCCCTTCGGCCTGGTTCCAGTCCAGTCCGAAAGGCTATATCAAATTTGTTACTGATACTTTTTGCATGTATCAGACAACTAGCAGTTGGGAAATTGGATTCTGAGATGATTATGACTTTCATTGGTTTGGTTTTCTATAAAAATACACTGAAAAAAAATCAGTTTGGACAAGGTAAAGTTTTTTTCCTGTAAAGTGCCCAACTTGAATTTTTAACGTAGGTAGGGAACATAATTACCTATCTTAAAACAAAATTTCATCCAAATCAAAGATGGGTTTTTTTGTAAATCAACTTAAAACTTTTAAAATCGAATTTTTTTCAGTGTAGTAGTCGATGAAGAATTTTTTCAAGATTTTTTTTAAAAAATTGACTATTTTTGTGAAAAGACTATAGGCATTTGAAAAAAAATTAAAAAAAAAGTTTGACCCTTTTCAAAAGACAGTCTAGATCATCTTTGGAAAAACAAAGTATGCAAAGTGGCTTTTTGTGATAAAGTTCTCATGTACAGAAAGCTTCATTAAAATCTGAGAAGGTGCTGCCAACATTTGTTCGAGTTGACGCGAAATTCGTCTATTACGAGTTTAATTACTCATCAAGAATCGAGCTCACGATTTAATACGGATTCATAATTCACCTGACAATAACGCAGTAGCTTAATGCCTTGAAAAAGCGCAATTATGTCACCGAAACGTGAACGCGCTTGTTCAATAGGCGAAAAACTAAAGGCGGAAAAATAATCCCTGAAAAGCATGTCGACTAGAACAACGATGCTCATGATTTCAAGAAGTTAGTCACGATTGTCGTAATTTATAGTGATTTATTTAAGCTCTTAGTGTCGATTTTTTTCTGGCGAAATAATGGGACTCAAATTATAAATTTCAAGAATTTTGTTACGGGTTTCGCAGTTTTATTTGCTTTATAGTGATGTGATATTCCTCATATTATATCGGTTTTGTTGTCTATTTTCGACAAATTTAAAATTAAGAGAAGCGAAAGCATGAAATTGAAAGACGCATAGGTATTCTAGAGCGAATCAGTTATAAACTTAGAACGGGAAACTAGGACTAGGCAGGCTCATGTGGATATGATCGTAAGGAAATGTGAAGAATCCTTTGCCTTCTGCTGGTAGGAGTTGGGCGTTCCACCCTAATGTTCGGCATATTTGCCGCATAATGAACCATCACCTTCTGATGATTTCAAAAGCGTTGTATCATACTGTGGCAGAAATGGGTTTCCCCTCATAATCGTTAGTGATGCGAATTAGAGGCTGATCAAATATCAATTTGAGAGGGACCAAATTGATGGAACAGGACAGTAGTACAAATCTGGTCATAGTAAATGTAGGAAATCGTCCCAACATTTGCACGAGCTCGCAGTGGTTTTTGTCGCCAATATCGTGTGATCTATTAAATACGCCTAAATCGTTAAATTTAGGTCAATGATGTCTTCGGAAGAATTTGTTGACGCAATAAGCCCTTTCATATGGTTTTATTATTTCAATGATTAGTAATTAGTGATAAAAGTAAGATATATTTACTAACTTTCTTGCAAGCGCATATATTGAAATTATGTCTTCGGTAGAGTTGTAGAGCACGCTTTTACCAACAATTTTGCTGAAGACACAGTTCGAAATTATTGCTGGTTGTGTGTGGATGATCCCTTTAAAGCCAATTCAGTAATATAACCTTTGAAATATCATTCTGACAAGTTGGAGATGTTCAGTAAAAAGCTTTAAATTATCAAAATGGAAAACTTTCTATATTACAAAGTGTTTCAAATGATGATTGGTTATTAACGGGGAAACGGCTGAGTTCAAGTAAATAGTGTTTTCGGACTACTCAAAGCAAGGTTTATCATTTGCTGCTATGATTTTCGTGATTAATCCTCCTATAAGCGAGGTTTTTCAACTATTTTTTTTTGGTAAAAGAAATGATCAAACGTCGTTAGAAAAGTCGTGTAGATTGCTTTCACGAATATTTTTGCTGAATACACGAAGTCTCTTCTTTGAATGATCAAAGAAGTTATAGCTTGTTGTATTTGGGAGACCCTCACATATATTTTTTTTAAATATATATTCAATTGTCATTCCTATGGGTTTCATATATTCTACAAAGTTATTTTAATGGTCAAAATACACAATTTTTAATAACGCGTAATTTTTCTTATCTCGAGTATTTTCGAAGATATTTGACATTTTTTGAAAAACAATGGTTTTTTCAAATCAACTATAACTCTACTGGAGACAACGAGAAACAAGTGAACTTCATTGAGTTTTATAATGTTTATGTAGCATTTCTAATCGCAATTAGAGATGGCTGTCTGTTTTTGTCCGATGCTTTTCAAACTTTAGTTAATTTTACCAAAAATACCCAATAACTTGTAAGCCGCAAGAGATTGACCAATGATCATTTCTGGAAAGATATGTGTTTTGATAAGACGAACAACCTTCTTGAACATACTAAAGCTTTATCCATGATATTTAAGAAGTTATGTTGCAACAAAGCTTTTAAGGGGTCATTCACAAAACAACGGTCAATAACTTCGAGTCAGACTTCCCAAATGAACATCGTACACAATGTTTGCTCTGGTTCTATGCTCATAATAAACCCACACTTCATGCACGAACTCAAACACGTTATTTCGTACCTAAACACGTGCACATGTTAGCCTACACAACCGAACGCCATGTACGTACACGGTGTGCGTACACATGTTCGTGGCACTAGTTCTCTCTTTCTCATCATCACTAGCGTTGACTCTTTTTGCCTTGCGTGAGTCGTTCTTGTGTACGCACCCGGTGTACGTACACGGATGTTTGAACTAGTTTGTACAACGTTCGCTTGGTTTTGATGTTCGAGGCGAACCTGTACATCGAGACGAGACATGCACAGGGGATCAGTAAATAATTGGTCGGTCTTAGGTCAGACCGGACTAAGGGACAGTGCATTGATTTCGAGAAAAACGAATTTTAAAGTTTGTATCGCAGAATCCTTTACATTATAATTGGAAAATATTTTTTACCATTAATTTTGGTTTTTGTTAAACTCATTTTTGATGTTTTGCGACTTGGTCCGGTCTGACTTAACACCGACCAATTATGCTTGGGAGTAGCGAATCGTCTTTCAATGTGCAACTCATGGTAATCCTAAACTGTTTTATTGATCCATACCGGCGCCGGCGAGGCCCGAACGTAGATCGCGGAAGGAAAGGAAAGGAATGTTAGTCCGATACTTGCTTTTGCAAGAGGCCGTATATAGTACTGCGCACTCCACAAGTATCACGGGAGGAGAATATTTGTTAGTAAGTGTATAGAAGTTGGATTCTATTTATTCATTACCGACGCCAGAGAGGTGACTCCACTATCTGTACACTAGATATCGATCCAGCAACACATGGACCGGGGACCAACGGGTTGACTTCCCTTCCGAAGGAAGACGGGACCACAGATTTTTTCACCTCAGAGAAATCTCAACGACCTCGGCTGGGAAAAATCTCAAAGACCTCGGCATCACGCTTACCACTCAACCACCTGCGCCGTCGTAACAGGGATCACTTTCGTATTTAAGGACATTAACCTTCGCCCCCCCCCCTCCCCTACCCCCAAAACACACCGGAGCTAAGGCCCATCGGAAATACTTTAACAATTATGAAGCAGGCACTACTGAAACTTCCCAAGGAGGACCAAAATCAGAGGAAGACATGAAGAGAAAGTGGGTTTTCGTACAGAAGAGCTGCAGTCAGATGTTCTACAGAACCTAATGAGTGCGAGCGTACTGTTATAGCATTGAAGTTGAATACTATAAATTTGCCCAAAGCTTACTAAAGTTACTACCATTTTTTAAAGAACACACCAAAGCTTACTTTTGGATTTCATGTGGAATGGTACTTATGCAAAATAGATCTTACATGTCATCAGAAAATTTATCTAAAATGTGTTGTTCCACAACTTCATTGAAGGCGGTTAAGCTCTATCCCAAACCATTAAAAAGTTAAATTTTAGACTTTGCTAACACGAGAATTACCCTAGCTACTATCTAAGCGAAAGCAAGGACCTTACAAAGTACAACTTTACTAAACATATTACAAGGCACAGTTATTTTGTTTTGGTAAAACATTAAAAGTAGAGCCAAATTCACTGTGAATTGTGACGAAACCTCAACCACATAAAATAGCAGTTGTGGTGCGAAGAGGATAAAGGAAGACGAATAAAAACTGTGATCTTCGGGTGGTACAGTACGCCAGCGATTACATACTGAACGGTAAGGAAAAATCATCAAGTTTTCGCGCAGATTTGCATAAGTTTGGTACGAAAAAAGCGATTTTAATAACATAAACATTGCTATGAAAAATTTACATACAGTATACATTCGAAAGAACTGCTCATGATGAAAAGAAGGATAATTAACGAAAAAAATAATCATAGGTATTCATCCAATAAGAGATTCATCTAAACGAGCAGGGAGCACATTTCTCAAACCAAGAAGTCTTAGGCATAGGATAAGCTAGTATCCATTCGGATTAGTCACCTTCGGCCTAATAGCCATTCGACCCTGTATGTCTTCAGCAACTTTTGATCTAATAGCCAAACACCTATAGATTCAGACCCACATCGAAAAAAAATCCATTTTGCCTTTTGTTAAATGAAGGAAATTAATATTGTGAATCATCGAACCGGAAAGATCAGAAATTTTTTTTCGCGGTAAATAGATAAATTTTGGAAAAAATATTCGTAGGTCTACTCCGTGATGCACCAGAACTAGCGAAATTGCACATAGAATCAAGAAATGGAGCCGGTGTATGGCTCTATATCCTCAACGTGCCCATTTCGAGAGTTCTACATTTTGAAATGCCAATAACGACGCCTGCTACGACCTTACAGTCATCGAGGAAAGAAAGGAATGTAGACGTAACACAAACGTTTTTTATGGAGACCGTGTATATCCCTGTATCTCCACGATTGCCACGAGTTTTTGTTAGTTGGATAGGGTAAAGAGTTACACAAATCTGGGCTCACCTTGATAAGTGAAATGATCTATGCAACTCTCAGAAGTGATATCATGTGTTTATTGCTTTGTTTACTTTGGAATACAGCCAAATGAAGAGTTATTGAATTATTGGCCTCCACCGTTCGTCCAACCAGAACGTCTGATTTATAGGACAGTAAAAATCAGCCGCTCCAACCACACATACGGCAAATGCCGAAAATTCAGTAAATCAAGCTACGATATGATGAAAGATGGTTTACACGTAGGGACGTTTCGATAATAAAATACATCGATACTTAGAATCGATACTGGTATCGAATGCAAGTACTGATACTTTCGATATAATCGTAGTCGTAGTATCGATACTTGAAAGTATCGCCATTCGATTCCGCACTTTTACCACAGACTAACAGACATAACACTATGAGGGAATTTCCATAAAAACATCGATCCGGCAATTTTCCCAGAACACTAGCTCCACCTTTTATGCACAGTCCCAAACACTCATTTGCTGATGGGTTACCCCTCAGGTTTGGGAACAATTTTTCACTAGTGGTCTATCCCCCATCTGCTTGTTCATAGGTCAGTGGCGCCATAATTTCAAATGTGGGCACAGTCCCTACAACAAATATATTTAAAATGACCGTTAAAGCAGGCGAAGCATTGTTTTCGAGTGTTATGTCTGTTAGTCTGTGCTTTTACAGTAGCTGAATTCCCTGAATTAGGTAATCTGCAAACCGTTGTTTGGAAATTCAGTAGTGGGTTTTGTCAGTTAACGTTTTGCTCTGCTCCTGGGAACAGAAAAACCCATTCGACAAATATATTTTATTGATCTGATTCGTTTGATGTTGGATCCAGTCGACGATTATGTCAGACGTCGAATGTCAGAAAAGATGAACAATAAATAATTTGGCTGATCAGAAAGTCTCATGGACTGTCAAATAATGGGCAATGTTCGGAATCGATGTTTTCATCAAATGCGATTGGTGCTCCAGTTATTGTAGCAACTCAAATGTAACAACCGATTCCGCGATGGTTTAGCCTGAATAGGTTATCACATTCCACTCGGAAATAATTCCAAAATCGTTCATAATTCCGAATCGAATACTTCCAACTACTGGTTCATTCGATTCTTTTCGATATCGTGAAGATTGTATCGATATCAGTAAAGTATCGTGATTAAAGTATCGATACCAAAAAATCGAGCATCGGAAACAGAAGTATCGATTCCGTACTAGTATCGAAAATATCGCAACGTCTACACGGCCAATTATAATATAGTACATGTGCCACTCAAAATGATATGTTACTGAGGATTTGAAAGCAATCCAATACAATGAGAACAATTAATATATCGAACATGATTTAATATATAAAAAGCATACAAATTAATATCAATAAAAAAAATTTCGTGTTACCGCAAATTGATGATTGATTTTCGATAGTGTTCGCGAATTGTCAATTATCAATCATGTTACGTGATTCAATAGCCATTATTCCACTCAGACAAGACCATGCGTATTATCCACACACATTAAGTGCCGTATGGGTTAGTTCCCTAGTTGGTCAAACAAGCACTAAGCTCACAAAGAAATTGGTTTGGGAAGTTCAAGGGAATGTCAAGAATTCTTCTCTTACGATGCCGTTTTATCAACGAATATTTAAAATTACTTGCAACAAAAATTTACTTTTTTAAAAGAAAAAAAAAATGAAGACTACTGCTCGTTTGCAATAAATAAAATGGAAAACAAAGTTATTCAAATATCCAAGGCGGTTCATTTTCAAAGATAGCACCGTATACAAATAGATGATAAGGGACGCGGAGCTGCTTATAGCTGACCACCGCCGATAAGAATAGGTATTCCATAAATAAAACAACACTGATTTTCAAAAAATCATTCGAAAGTATCCTTGAATATGGGATAAACCTATCACATTCAACATAGAATACCAACCCAAACCAAAATCCTGTGGTTTCGTATCTTTATATTTTGAATAAAATGGCATTATATTTCAAATCAAAATGCCAATAGACAGCAACTTTATTAAATGCAGCCAATTTCAAAATATGCTGAAAAGAAATTGATTAAAATTTTTAAACCACGCAATATTTATAAGTCAGTAATGATTCTCGATTTTCCACGATAAATATTCTAATAAGAAAAAAAAAACACTTTAAAAACATCGACCACTGGAGCAAGATTAGTACAGCGAATCCTGTTTATTGTAGTAAAATTTTAGTTCATTCAATCGAAACTGAATGAACGCAGCCAATCAACATTCATATTCGTTTAACACATCTAATGAACTGATGATACTCAGTTTATTGAACTTCATTTACCGTCGTTTTCAGATTAGTAACAGGTCATATTCAACCTTCTTCGTTTGATCCTGTCAAATGAAAACATACTTGACCCAGTGAACACCAGTCAAATGAGATTCGAGTAAACATTCCAACTCCTCCGGGGTCTCCGGTGATAGGTAACGGAAATCTAAGATTAAAGCCACTTTGAAATCAAAGATGATGCCAATATGGATATCATTTGAAAGGGACTGGCCAACAGGAAACGGAAATTTACGATTGAGGTAATTCTAATTTCCAAGATGACCGATAATTAAAAATCAGTGAAAACCATCATCAATATGGGGGTCATTTTGAAAGGCCACGAAATGCCGAAAATTGACGATTGAGCCCATTTTGAAATCCAAGATGTTGGTTTCCGATTATTACAAAACATTGAAAACCATCATCAATAGATATGTGTGTCTAAGGGACTGGTCAGTAGAAAACGAAAATTTATGATTGAGGCTATTTTGAAATCTATGCTTCTGGCTACCACAAATTAGTGATACCCACGATGAATATGGTTGCCATTTGAAAGAATGTGGTCAGCAGAGACCGACAATTGGTAATGGAGGCCATTTTGAAATCCGAGATGGCGGCTTTTTTATTACAACAAAATGGTGAAAGCAACTATCGATATGAGTAACATTTGAAAGGGGGTGGTCAGCAGATGATAAAAACTGATGATTAAGGCCATTTGGTAGTCCAAGATGACGGCTTCCGGTTAGCACAAAACGCAAAAAACCCATCATCAAGAGGGCTGTCATTTGAAAGGGGGTGGTCACGAAATTCCAAAAGCTGATGATTTAGCTATGCAAAAAATAATTGTTTTTTTCGTGCAGGAGGACACAATACCTAACTTAAAATTAGTTTTTAGCGTTTCGGATTCTCCTCATCAGTAACTAGCACCATGCTTTGGGCTAGTTAGATGATAAATCTAAACTAGCACTAAAGCTGGCACTAGTTAGACGCTCAATCTTAAATCCTAAAAGGCTTGCATGAACTAAGCAATGTGATGTCTCGGAAAGATAAGCACAGAAGCTCTGGTTTGCTGATGAGAATGCGGAATCCAAAACAGTTTATTGGCTTGCGAATCAAAGCGCCTGGCACTATGCAGAAAACTGTGTTGGATTCCGCATTCTCATCAGCAAACCAGAGCTTCTATGCTTGTCTTTCCGAGACATTACTCGGAACATACCAGTTGCTTAGTTCATGCAAGACGTATGACTTTTTGGATTTAGGATTGAGCGTCTAACTAGTGCCAGCTTTGGTGCTAGTTTAGATTTGTCATGTAACTATCCTAAAGACTGGTGCTACTTACTGATGAGGAGAATCCAAAACGCTAAAAACTAATTTTGATGATTTAGGTTATTTGAAATCCAAGATGAGAGGTTTTCGGTAACCACAAAAAAGTGAAAACCATATCAACATTTGAAAGAGGGTGGCCAGCAGATGCCGAAAATTCATGATGCAAGTCATTTTGAAATCCGAGATGGCAGTTATCCACAAAACAGTGAAAACAACTGTCAGTATCGTTATCATTTGAAATTTTTCACCACCTAGGAAAAATATAGCATAGTGCATATTGAATTGGCTTGCTAAGACAAACCGAATTTCGATTTCATTAGAGGAATTCCACGAAGATCCGTCCGAAAATCTTTAAAATCGTGACCCACCATCTTAGATTCCAATGAAACTTTACACGTTTCACCGTCATGTAAGACTAAATATTTTCCACAGTTAATAAGATTATTTTGACTCAAGAGCAACTTTTCAAAAGGGCGTAAACGTTTCTACTTGTATGAATTAAATTTTTTTTTGTTCGATTACTGTATTTTATACAGCAAAACTATCTGAGAACGAGTTACAGGGAATGAATACTTCTCTCTGAAAAAAAATATACACTGAAAAAAATGTGTCATTTAAAAAAAAAACACAAATTTATGATAAAAATTTAAATTGCGAAAAAACCCATTTTTTTAAATTTTTTATATTTTGTTACCAAAAACCTAAAGAGAAAAGAAACATTTTGAATGTGATTGCATGATGGACAAAAAATCGGTAAAAAAGTTTTCCTAACAATAACTTCGTACATGTTTTTAAATTTCATACTAATAGACATACAAAATTGTAATTTTATTACAGAATATAATTTTAAGCACCATTTAAAATCAAAATGCATTTAACTAAAATCTTCCAAAATGCGATAGTTTTCGAGATATTTGAGATTTTGCTCCTTCAAAAACAATTAAATCGTGTAATTATGCTCTTTTTTAAAGTTATTCGCGTTACCCCATCAAAAAATGTCAAAAATTTAATGTTTATCGTTTTAAAGACGTAAAAGCAACTTTTTTAGTGTATTTGGATCCTGGAGAAGCTTTCAATAGAAAAGTTTTCCTAACAACTTTTGACATTTTTTATAATTCATACGATTTGCAGTCAAAAATACAATTTTCTTTTTGAATATGATTCTAAACGCCATTTTAAATCGAAATGCTCTTAACAAAATTTTTCTAAAATGTAGTAGTTCTCGGGATATTTTAACTTTTGTTTAACAACACAATTATTTTGTTTTATTACGACCTTTTCATAAGTTAGTCGCGTTTCTCCATCAACAATAATAGGTTTTTCAAAAGGCCCGTAAACTTTCCTGCAACTTTCTCTTTGACATCAAGGCGATACAGGTAATCTTCGATACAACGTACCCTCGATATAACGTACCCTCGATATAGCGTCATTCGATATAACGTACATTTTTCCTCGATATAACGTACATATTTTTTAATTTATTTTTCAGGTCCAAATTTATCTTGAATTACGCATGTATTCCATATTTTAAGAATTCAGTATGTTATACAAAATCTTAAAACGTACTAATTGGGCTTCTAATGAGCATGTTAGGAATTGGCTACTTCATTGAAGGTTGCGAGACCGATTTTTTTTCAATTTCATATGCGTATGATCGTGATTTATTAAAACCAACCATTTATCTCAATAAATAACCCAATATCAGTAGGGGAGCCCGAGGCTAGTTGGCGGTTGGGGTAAGTTGGCAGAATCCCTTTTTCTCCGTTTCTATTAGACATATAGCACTGCCTCTCGTTATGTACCTCAAGTTATGCGAAACCCATTATCCAATTTGTTTTGGTTGCAAAACATTTTGTATTGTGGAAGTTCTGGGCGATATTGTGTTTTCGAGCATACCTAGTAAATTTCCTAAATTTTAAACACTGTATTATTTAGGGTGATGGTGGTGCTGCTCGCGGGGCAAGTTTGCGGTACTATTTACGATGCAAAAATTTTTATTTCTGGAATTCACTCCAAAGTAAGAAAATCTTTTTCTTGTGTATCTTGTCAATGCAGGAAACATTTACTTCGGCTAGTCACCTGAAGAATTTCGAAAATTTGCTATTGCTTGCTATGAAAATTTGCTATGGAGTACGCGTCAATGTCAATATTAACTGACTGAAATATAATAGCAAATGTCGATTAATATACAGTTTTCTTGAAAAGACATTCAGCATGTTCCAAAAGGACCCATGAAGTATTTGATTCTCCATTTGATTGCTTATTTTATGGTGTATCTATACATTCCGCGTAACATATTTTTGTCTCTAAAAATGGAGACAATGCATCAAATATTTTAATAAAATTCAGAGATGTTGCCAACAGTCTGCCCTTCCATGCCACGTGTTCTATTTTGCAAAATCTAGGTACATCAAAGCGGTAAAAAATGAAAACTGAAAACACAGCCAACTAGCCCTGGTCTCCTCTAAGTTCTAACTGAAAACTAAAATTGATAATATTTGTGTGACTATTGTTGGTTGGTTTCGGGACTGCAGAATCTGATTCTCTGGGCCGAATGACAACGTTTAAGTTCCACGTCATGCTATGCCACAAAAAGATTGAGAGGTCATATTTGTAGTTACACGGACAACTGTGCACGCTTCACGACCGGTTTGGGGTATTAGGGAAATCGGTTAGCGGACTGAAATATATCTTCAGAAACTTTTGAATCGTGGATACAAGTGGATCTGTATACTCTATTCTAATGATTAAAGTTTATAAATTGATTTTATTGTATGAGGCGCAGACGGTGGGAATATTAAAATCACTTTACAAGCCCAGACAAAATAATAATTAATGATTTAATAATTAGGAAAGGAGTCAGAATAGAGAATATTTTCGGAGGTAGAGATAGCGTAGTTGGTAACACGATTGCCTTGTACGCAGCTCACCTAGGTTCAATTCCCAATCCCGCACATAGTGTTAGAGATTTTTCTAAAGAGATTTCTCTAAACCAACAAAGAGGCGAATGACCCTAAGGTTAAAACCTCTAAAATCAAAATAAAAAAAGAATATTTTCAATAAATTTAATTCATATAAGCAAAAAAAATTATTATGGCATCTTTTTTATGGATCTACTATAATTTTCTTATTAGAAAAGTTGTTTCGCACTGCTAGGTGGGAAAGATTTTCAAAATTAGTTACGCGTTATCAAAATTCTACAAAATAAAGTACCACGAACAACAATTTTTTGAACATTTTGCATGCTTCGATATAACGTACAATTCGATATAACGTACAATTTTTAAACCGAGATATACGTTATATCGAAGTTTACCTGTATTGTGAAACATTTTAAAGTTACATGAAAACAACCAACATATGATTCAGCTATATAGTTTAATCAACAGACCCTATGGTTGAAATATATTTTGGTTGCTTTCATGTAACTTTCAAATGGTTTACAATATCGCCTTGATGTCAAAGAGAAAGTTGCACGAAAGTTTACGGGCCTTTTGAAAAACCTATTATTGTTGATGGAGAAACGCGACTAACTTATGAAAAGGTCGTAATAAAACAAAATAATTGTGTTGTTAAAACAAAAGTTAAAATATCTCGAGAACTACTACATTTTAGAAAATTTTTGTTAAGAGCATTTCGATTTAAAATGGCGTTTAGAATCACATTCAAAAAGAAAATTGTACTTTTGACTGCAAATAGTAAGAATTATAAAAAAATGTCAAAAGTTGTTGTTAGGCAAACTTGTTTATTAAAAGCTTCTCCATGATCCAAATACACTTAAAAGGTTGCTTTTACGTCTTTAAAACGATAAACATTAAATTTTTGACATTTTTTGAAGAGTAACGCGAATAACTTTTAAAATGAGCATAATTACACGAATTAATTGTTTTTGAAGTAGCAAAATTTCAAATATCTCGAAAACTATCGCATTTTGGAAGATTTTTGTTAAATGTATTTTGATTTTAAATGGTGCTTAGAATTATATTCTGTAATAAAATTACAATTTTGTATGTCAATTAGTATGAAATTTAAAAACATGTACGAAGTTATTGTTAAAACAACTTTTTTACCGATTTTTTCTCCATCATGCAATCACAATCAAAATGTTTCTTTTCTCTTAGGGTTTTTAGGTAACAAAATATAAAAAAATTTAAAAAAATGGGTTTTTTCGCAATTTAATTTTTTATCATAAATTTTTGTTTTTTTTTTTTTGAAAAATGACATTTTTTTCAGTGTATATTTTTTTCGGACAGAAGTATTCATTCCCTGTAACTTGTTCTCAGATAGTTTTGCTGTATAAAATACAGTAATCGAACAAAAAAAATTTGAAATTCATGCACGTAGAAACGTTTACGCCCTTTTGAAAAATTACTCTTGTATCAAAATATTCCAATTGCCAGAGAATATCATGGAGATTCATACAGCGAACACACCTGCAAAGTTTCGTTCGAATCGACGATGGTCATATTTTGCGGTCGGCCGGTTTCTCATGGAATCCGTCATTAATTCTCATCAGCTTAAAATGAGCCCATTTTCTTACGGGACATCACGCAGGACTAGGGTTTTGCTCAGAAACACAATTTTTTTTCGTATTTTGGGAGCCAGCGTCAATACGGCGATAGCTTAGTCCTGTCACTAAGTTAGTGTTGGATTCTGATCAAAGGAAGTCGAATTGCAAATTCCATAACTAATTTTGTTATAGGGTTTATCCCTTCGCGCGCAAAGATGGGTTTAAATAATTTTCATCTTCGTGGAGAAAAAATAGTTTTTTGCCAATTTTTCTCCATTATGGAGAAATACAACATAGTACAATAGATGATGGAAATTGATGATAGACACCATTTTGAAATACAAGATAGCTGCTTCCGATTACCACAAAACAGTGTAAAACATTTATCACTATGAGTGTCATTTTCAGGATGATTTGATGACTGAAGACATTCGCAATCCAAGCTGGCGGTTTTCGGTAATCACAAAACAGTTAAAACAACTATTGGATTTTAAAATCACGTCAATCTATTCCAATCGCCTCCTGACTATCACAAAACAGTCAAAACAACTATTGGATTTCAAAATTACGTCAATCTATTTCCATCACCTTCTGACTATCACCTTTCATATAACACCAATATTGATGATAGCTTTCATTGTTTCATGGGAACCGGGAGTTGCCGTCTTGATTTTCAAAAATGGCGTCAATCATCGATTTCCATCATTTACTTACTGCCACCTGTTATGACACTCATCAACTTCTCTTTAACTGTTTTTTTTGGTAACTAGAAGCCGCCATCTTGGTTTTCAAAATGGTACCAATCATCAATTTTTATCACCTACTTACCTTTCATATGACACCCATTTTTTTCACAAATGGCGCCAATCATAAACCTTTTCAAAACAAATCAAGCCACAAGATAAACAGCATTACTGGTTGCCCCTACGCTGTATGTATTTATTATCTTGGCAGGAGCTACACTTCCATAATCTGATACAGTTCTGATATGATTGATTTTCAATTGAAACTAAACAGGAAAAAAGTCAAATGAAAGGGCAGCAGAAGTCAACTGATATACTGGCGGTATTCTTACAGTGAATGACTCACAGTTTCAATTTCAACGTATATTTTCGTTTAAAATTGACATTTTACCACACTGCTAAGTACTCCCTCTGGCCGGAGTTTGAACATGCGACTGTCGTATAAGTTTAACACATCACTCTATAATCCCAAAGTTGAGTCATGGTGACACACGACCTAATTTTTGATATTAGATCAAAGCAACTTATGCTCGATCTATTTATAGATTCGAGAAATTTTGAAGCTAAACTTTAAAATATTTAACTTCTGTGTAGAGTAAACGACTGATCGAAACTGATGTCCCGGTTTGCACAGAAGTTCTTTTTTACTAACGAGGACCGAATTGAACCGAAACTGTTTGTGGCTTACACGCCAATGTGGCAAAGTAATGCAGAATCTAAATTGGGGTAAACCCCTGCATTTATGCATAGGTGCATATAACCTAACTCAAATTAAGTAATATTTTTTGATTTATCACGTACTAGTAAACAAAAAAATGGAATAATAGTTATTAATTTAACAAGTGTTGGTGGCAATGAAATAAAGTATGTTATCTCAAAACTAAATGTTTGAAATAAAAATGACATAAATGACTGTTTACTCAAAACTGAAATTACCTAAAATCTATTTTCAAGATGTAAACAGAATAGTTCAAGTACTGCGAAAACAAATGTTTGTGTACGCGTAACCCCAGAGATTACCCTGGTAAATGGATTGGTCATGAAAGGGGTTTCCACGGCGTACTAGTCCCAATCTTAGAACAGAGAAAAATGAATTACAATTCCATATATACCCAACAACGGCTCATGTTTCTCATTTATACTTTTTCAGCTGGAAAAGTGAAAGAAGATGTAGAACATCTCGAGCGGGCTTTCCCCGGCACTCTCGTTCCGAAAGGAGATATCCCGACAGACAGTGGCCTCATTTCACATGTTGCTCGCTTCTTTGAGCGGTTGGCTCTAACAATTTGTGGCATCAAAAAGACATTCACCGTACACACATACACGTTCAGCCCCGTTTTTCTTTTCGAAGTTTGCATCATACGAGCGGGGAGGAATGGAAATTGCAACGAAAATTGCCACTTTGCATCAAGCGTAGATACTAAAAGCGTGGAAGGTATGCCCCCTTCTAGTTTTTATTTTCATACACATTTCACTTCAACAAACTTTTCCTAAGATAAGAGGCCTCAAGAGCCTTACCGTGATTGTTTAGGATAGGCCAAAAAACGCGACCAATCCAAGCCATTTAATAAAATATTGTGGTGCCAGTAAATTCGAGGGGCCCGGAGTTATTCCATGGATCTCAATACAAAGCTTAGTCAATTTTGTGTTTTTCGTCCTACTATTGCTACCAACCCCAGAAAAAAAATAGTAAATAGGAAAAAAGTAAACAACAAATCTTACCGTTCAGCATTCATCTCGGGAGCCGTTCGGAATGACTCCTGCTGTGACTCCTCCGATCGTGATTCGGCTGGTGTTTGAATGAGTGGTAATTTTTTATCTTTCTCACTGGAACCTTTCACTTTCTTCACCACGCAGCAGCTTCGAGCCTCTAATCTCAAAAGTCGACGTCGCCGGGGTCGTCTTCGCCGTGGTCTGTGCACACCGGTTGTTGCAGTTTTGTTCTTCCTTCTTCTGCTTCCACTAATCTCTCTTCCCGTGACCCTCGGTATCGAACGACCTCACCCGCAACTGATAGCGGCCACTATACACACACACGCACTCACGCGTACACAAACACTCGGGGCGATCGAGCGGTGACCGTTTCTAGCACACACGAACACACGCGCGCGTGCACAGATGGAGAGGTGGTGGTGGTGACAGACAGGCGGCAGCGGCGAGTGAGTGTGCCTGGTACGATTTTGAGGCTCACCTGAAAAACAAACAGAAAGCATAAAAAATAGTGTTATCAGATTGAAGCGGAACACAATTGTTTCATTGTTTGCGCGGCACAGCACCGACCGACGACGTAAGCTGATGATAAAGATGTAACAGCGAAAGTCAACACCGGGAGATATCCGATACCACCAGCCACCGCCGCGTCGGTCCGAAGTTGGCCATCGCGAAGAACGGCGGCGGGAAAAAAAACTGAAGTGTGAAACTGGTGAAGTAAACAATTAATCGTTATAAAATTAGTCGAGAAGCTTCAACCGGTGATTGGTGGGTTGTAAAGTGATAATAACGAATTGCATCATCTTCCTGGCGTGCCGAATGCGGCCATTGATAGCGTAACAATAATACTGTTGGTTGGTGTTGGAGGAAGAATGGTTAAATAAAAATGTTTTATCGTTAAGCTTGATTCAAATTAAGGTTACTTGGACACAAATGATCAACCGAACAAATAAGCAACGCTTGTGGTAATTGCGCTGTTTAGAACTTACGTACCAACAATTATTCTAAATTGCGCCTATTTTTTGACTTTCTAATCGTGATAATGTAATCAAGTGAAGAAATCAACAGTTTGTTTACAAGTATTTTTTCCAAAATTTTTACTAGTTTGCGAGGGAATGATGCCATAAATACGAATGTGGTATATTTTTATGATTTTTTAAATAGCTCACAAACATGCAACATAATATGAATTACGTACTAAAAAGAACGTAAACAATGGATCAGAATAAGTTGGGTTTAACGTTTCGAATTCATCTTATCAGTAAATGGCATGACTTGACCGCTATAAAAACATTTTGAAATAACAAATGTTGAAGAAAACACGTGTTCAATTTATTAGGTTTTTCATAAAACCTTTTCAATATATAAAAGTCAAAGTTTGTATGTATATGATTTATAGACTCCCAACCGGCTTAACCGATTTCCGTAAAAATTTATACACAGTAGGCATTTGTTATGGAGCGTGTTCTTGTGCTATTGGTTGGGGATTATCTGCCCGCCAGATGGTGCTACGGAACAAATTGTGCTTTCCTCCTATTTCGTTGAAAATCGCAGCAACGCGCGATGGGTATTAGCTAGTGTTTTATAAATCAGCAATAAAACTGTGTGCTGAATAACATCGATAATTGTACTTTACGTTAATGCAGCTGACAGACTAGGCGCGAGGTAGATTTCTTTCATTTTACGTTTTCTCGCGCACTTTTATGGTGGCTTATCAGGCCTGGGTACACGAAAAAAAATTGTTTTAATCCATGAAAAGAAAATCACTATTTCTTTAACTGAGCCGCTTACGAAAATAGGAATCAAGGTCTTGAAACCATAAATAGCAAACCTCGTATTCATGAAATTATTCGTGATTACAAAAAAACTGGCTCATGTCAAAAATATACATTGCGTTACATTCGTTGTTGTTTCCTGACATGATTGTTATGATTCTTGTTTATAATTTGGAGATACACTGGTTCGTATTAATTGAGATAAAAGAGTTAAACGATGTTTATGATTTCAGGAGCTTAACAACGATTTTCTTCATTTCCATTCACGTTATCGTGATATTTTATTCATGAGTTTACTATCAGATGCAGTGCAGAGTAATGTGTTTTATGTTCATGATTTTAACTACGATTATCGTAATTTCTATCCACGTTATCGTGATAATTAATTTATTGGTTTTTTATCGGATTTGTGGCAAAGTAATGTGATTCATATTTATTTATTTATTCATTCTTATTTTTCATCTGACCTGTGTTGGTCTACATGAAGTGATTATAGAATGGGAAAAGCCCATTTCAGGATATACTTCAGAAGCAATCCTCAAATGGGCGTAAAAACCCACCATCTTTTCAAATTTTTCACAGTTGATTACAATGATTTTACACTACAATTAAACATAATCACATAGTACACAGTATTGCAACAACAAAAATTACAAATATCACAAAAATGAAATCTTAAAATCTAAGTCAACCTTCTTAGTCTATTTTTGAAAACATCACAAGATACAGAAAAGTCAAAATGGTCATAAACACTATTAAAAACATTACACATCGCCCTAATGGGTTCGTTCTGGCCGTACTCTGTGCGCTGAAATTCCAGTCTTAAGAAGTTATGCGATCTGAGATTTCTAAGGGGCACATTGATATTTATTTGTGAGAGAATATCTGGAGCATCTATTTGACCAGTTAATATCTTCCCAACAAATACTGCTCTAAATGTGTTCCGCCTTTTCGCTAGGGTTTCCATATCGAGCAGACGACAGCGATCGATGTACGGTGGTAGCTCTGCTGGGTTACGCCATGGGAGAGTTCTAAGAGCAAAACGGAGAAATCTTGCCTGCACTGCTTCTATTCGGTTGATCCAAATGCTCGTATAAGGACACCAAATGGGTGCTGAAGCTTCCAGAACAGATTGAAGGGGCCATACACTAATTACGTAAGGGCATATGGGGGAGGGGGACTTTCAAAATATCCTACAAATTTTTATCTGAGGGGGAGGGAAGGTTTGTCCTTTCTTACGTAATATCATAAAACAAGTTTAAAAAATTAAATCCAGAAGAAAAATATTCTTTTTAATAAGAAAAGTGAACTATTTTCATTTGTACCACATAATCCTTGTATATCAAACAATATGAGTATTTTTTTGGCTATTGGTTTACATTGTTCTGTTCGGGAACTGGAGTCACAATATGCCTTACAAGTTAAGAAGTGTTTATACCCTTCGTGTTGTTAGACCGACTTTGTTCTTTAGAAACGTTCGATTCAAACCCGCAAGGTATCTGAAAAATGTTCTAACATGCGATTGTCAAAGATCTTGAATATCGAATATTTCCAGAGTGTGAACTGTATTTTAATTCAAGAAAAATCGAAGATGGTTAACTCGGAGCTTTGCGTACGATAAGCGTATTAGCTGGAACTCAGAATAAATTCATGCCAGAAGAGGTTATAAACTCTTTTAAATCCTACATCACAAGAAAATAGATCCAAAGGAAGTGGAATATAGCAAAGCAGATCATGTGGACCAAATTGGAGTTACTGAATATCTTACAACAGTTATTCTTTCTACTGGGCGAGATCGGCATACAATTAAAATTCTGCAGATGATTACAGTTAAATTTTGTCATGAGTTTTCTTGTTATAATTCTATACATATCGTTTTCACTATAATAAATTTGATGAATTGACAATTCGATTTTTTAATTACGATAATCATGATAAGATCTTATGTAGGGGGAGGGGGAGTTCACCAAAATTTTACGAACTCTTATCTGGGGGGAGGTTGAGGTTGAAAAGCTCTAAAAAAGCCTTACGTAATTAGTGTACGGCCCCGAACTAGTGAAAAATAGAGTGCCCGTAAACAATATGGATTCTTATAATGAAGCCGGGATTTCTTTTTGCCTGTGCTATAACACGAGAGTAATGATTTCTGAATGCCAATTGTGAGTCCAGGAGTACTCCGAGGTCTCTGATAACTGTCATTCTCTGAAGCGATTCCCCTGAGATGGTGTAGCTCCAGAGTATTGGATTTTTTCTGCGAGTAAAAGATATTATGGAACATTTGGCCACGCTGAGAGCCAGCAAGTTGCGACAACACCAATTACAAACAGCATCTAAGTGTCGCTGTAGTGCCACGCAATCTTCTATTGAGCGTACAATGAGAAATAATTTGAGATCATCAGCGTATATAAGTTTACACCCTGGAGGTATAACATAGCAAACGTCGTTGAAGAACAACGAAAAAAGTAACGGTCCTAGATTGCTCCCTTGAGGCACTCCCGACAAGTTAATGAAGCTGTATGACTCGCTATTTCCTAATTTTACAGATAGAGAACGATTTACGAGATGCGATTTAAGCCACCCTGTGAAATTTGACGAAGCGCCCTGCCGCTTTATCTTTGCCAGTAGAAGAGAATGAACTACACGATCGAATGCAGCCTTGAGATCCAACTTCAATATTTTTAATACAAAGCGAAGTGAATTGGGCTAGATTAGTAGTTGTCGATCTGCCTGAAAAGGCCATGTTAATCCTTCGATATGTATGCTTTGGTCTCACGAAACAGCACGTTTCCTACTAATATCTCAAATAACTTTGATCCAGCGCATAGTGAGGTTATGCCACGATAGTTCGCAACATTTTGCTTATCACCTTTTTTTTTAAAAACGGGAAGCAAAACTGAAATGTTGAGCGAATAGGTCACAGATACCGTTTGGAGTGCTTGATGTTTCACTTGCAAGGAACATACTGGAAGGAAGCCCATTTTACAAAAGACCAAAACTGCTTTGGATTTTGTTTCAGGTTTGATTGGGTTTGTGCTACGTGTCTTGAATAGAGGAACCGAGTATATGTCTTGTAACAGTTGCTAGCTTGAATAAACTCTCGTTTTGTAATGGGGTTGTGTCGGCTAGTGTAATGCCGAAGCGCAGCTGCTCGCAATCTTTTCAGCTTACGTAGTTGACGATTGGACCATGCCGGTTTTGGTCGGGGACGTGGTGTTATTCTGAAAAGCTGTTTCAGGACCAGTGGAAGTTTTTCTACGGCAACATCTACATCGATCGCGGAATTTAACAAAGTCTCCCAATCATTTGCCTGCAGTAAACTTTGAAGCCTAGAGAAATCAGTCTTCGAAAAGTTGAACTCCCTGACATCCAGAATTTCGTCAAAAATAACCAACTGGGGACAAATCTGCGTTACTAGAAGAGGAGGATAATATGCGTCACAGGCAACTAATGGCTCAAGGGCTTCTGAAACGGCACAGTTAATAGAAGCTTCTTCATTTACGAACAGGAGATCCAGGGTTCGATTTCGTCTGTTATTTGCGGTACACATTTGCAGCATGTTCAATATAGACATTCCGTCCAATAAGGCAATACTCGCTCTCGAAAAGATAGATTCAGAAGAATCTGGAAAGGCATAACCGGAGGGTGTACTCTTCCAAAGAAGTCCTGGCTGATTATAGTCACCAAACAGTAGATGAGCCGTTTTGGGTTGAATGGAAGTTGCGATGTCAAGTACTGAGTCTATGTGCTTCTGAATATTATTTATCTATATCACTTGCGGAATCGGGGGAATGTATACTACGCCTATACAAATATTAGTATCGCGCCCGCGAATATCTACCCATAGTTGTTCGAGATCGTTTTATGTTTATCAGTTTTATGTTTGGACGAGAGCCGATTGGTCACTGCAACAAGCAAACCACCACCACGTTTTTCCCTATACTGTCTGGATCGCGATCTTTACGGTAAACCGTGTACCTTGGGCCGAAGAACTGGATCGAATTCGGCCTCTGAAACATCGACGAACAACTCGTCAATTTTTGTGCGTAGTCCTCTCACGTTCTGGTAGTAGATACTAAGATGTTTCTCCAGATAGTGTATTGATGGTTGAGCGGTAGAAAGACGAGCGGCGATGGTGGTAATAGTGGTGGATTTTCAGCGGGAGCAGCATCTGTATGTCCTACTTCGGAAGAACATATACATTCATTGCATTTACCTGTGTAAACAAAAGCAGGAACTTCAAATTGCTCTGATTGTTTTAGACTGCTGTTATCTGACCGGAGCAGATCGTAGTCTCTGCTTTCAGATTTCGTTGTTAACATACAGGCGTCGGTGATAGAATCAAACTGATTGTAAGCGGTGGTAAACTGCAATTGTGGATCGGATTCAGGGCGCGCAGAATCTATAGTTGCTTCGGGAGGACATATACCCTCCTTATTTTTACCTGACCGGAGAAGGTCACTACCATCGCATTCACGTTCCGTGGCAAGCAGATGGTCATCGGTGATGGAGTTTAGCTGATCACGTCCGTTGGTAAGCTGCAATTGTGGATCTTACCGGGAAGGGTCGCTGCCAAGTTCCGTGGTAAGCAGATGGGCGTCGGTGATGGATTCTAGCTGATTGTGCCCATCGGCAAGCTGCAATTGTGGGTCTGACCGGGAAAGGTTGTTGCCATAGCATACAAGTTCCGTGGAAACCAGGTAAAAGTCGGTGATGGAATCGGGTTGATTGCGCCCGTCGGCAAGCTGCAATTGTGGTACTAATTTAAGGTGCGCAGTATCTTGAGTAGCTTCGGGAGGACATATACCTCCTTAGCTTTACCTGACCGGGAAAGGTCGCTGCCATAACACACAAGAGTCCTGGAGAGCAGGTCAACGTAGTTGGTGGAATCGGGCTGATTGCACCCGTCGGAAAGATGCAATTGTGGATCTGACCAAATGAGGTCGCCATCGTTGCTGGCTCGTTGTTCTAACCGAAATTCATTCTCCGATGGCGTCGCTGCCACAGAAGAAACTGATAGACAAAAGGCGGATCCGTTGTCAGGAAGGAATGTCAGGGATATACAATCATGGTTGCTGTGGTTGATTTGTCGTTTAACCGGAGGGATTATTTGACGAACAGCGAAACAGGTTTCGCGGTGTTGTGTTAGTTGCTAGGTGTTGTAGTCAATTGTCGTTTTTCATTAAAAAACACCGGGGTAGTGGATTGCACTGGTTTTTCACTTTCTTGCAGAAGTGGGAATGAAACACGTCTAGTGGCCTGCTCTTCTGCTAGAAAATGCAACACCAGTGCAATCCACCGCCCCGGGGTTTTTCAATGAAAAACTCCAAATGATCGACGTGACTGCCGAAGACGAGTTTGGTACAGTGGACACTCAGAGATCCAGGAGGCATGATCTACTTGTATTTGGTCAGCATCAGTTCTCGCAGTATTGGCATTGTTGAAACACATTCTTCAGATTTGTGTCCTTCGGCACAAATTGGACAGCATGTGGGCTTCGTGCATGCTTCAGCTTTATGGCCGTACTCAGAACACCGAAAGCAGCGAAACACGTTGACACATTCAGTAATTTTGCAGCGCATCCAACCTAAGTTGACATGTTGCAGCTTTATCAGTTCTTCGAAGGTTTTGGCATCGGTTTCAAGAACAGCAGACATAGGATTGTCTGTGTGTTTTTCGTTTCGCACAACTCGTATCACCGTTAGGTTAGCAGACTCCGAAAGATTTTTCTGCTTTACCAATTTTTCCACGAAATTCTCCGCAGATATATCATCAGTGAAACCAACAATTTTTACTCTGGGTTTCAGAGCTTTTTGAACGTCAGCATCGTACTTTCCGGACAGATTTGCTTTTACTGAACTAAGCAGTCTAAGCGCTGATTCTTGCGAATCGCATCTAACCGTTGCTTCACCGTTGGATCGGAAAACAGGTTTCTTTAACACCCAACATAACAGGGTCAAGCTTGCTTTGGGAGTCTTTCTTTGTTACAGTCGCGTCTTGGTGCTCAGTAGGTCTAATCACTACTGTATTCATGGTTTCAGGATCTCAGTTACTATTCTCGCAATTTATATGCACGTTATCGTGATATTTTATTCTAGAGCTTACTATCGAATTTGACACGTGGAGTGATGTGACTCATGTTAATATCAGCAGTTTTATCATGATATTCGTGATTACTCCTCCCCTTAATGCTATGATACTTTGTTTGCTACTATCGGTTTTTAGGCGGAGTATTGGCGTTGGTCAGCTATTTTCGTCCGCGGCCCTCATCACCTATTTTTATAAAGTGAATCATCAGCAGTGCCATCATTGAAAATGAACCACCTTGGTTATGCAACTAATTTTTTTCCGTTCTTTTTTTAATACAAATAATTAAGCAGTCTTCATTTCATTATATTCTGAACTGCACATATTTTGTCATATGTAATTTTAAATGTTCTTTGATTTGATGGCATTGTAAGGAAACACGTATCCGCCGGTTGATGCCAATCGAGCTGACATTTTTTTAGACAGAGCAAACTAATTTATTTGTTTGTTTAGTGTCTATTTGGCCAACTAGGAAACGAATCCACTGGGTCTTTAATGCAGGTGGGGAATACGCATGGTCTTGCCTGAGTGAATGATGACTTTTGAATTATGTATGAGGATTGAGAATTGACAATTCGTTAGAACTATTAAAAACTAATTTCCAATTTGCGGCGATCATTCCAGCATGAGGAACACATGTTTTGTTATCATATTAAATGGTTTACTTTTAGTCCATTAAATGGTCAGTCAATTATACTGAGCTTAGAATAAGTACGTACTATTTTGAGACGGGATGTGTTTGATTCGTGCATGATATTAATATCGTTTAGGAACGCAGCATCGATATTTTTTCTGTTCTTCATTGTAATATCGCAACGTTTACTCGAACGAGGTGGAAAATTTCAAGTACGGGATTTCAATATGCTTGTGATAATACCTTTAAAGGACCATTTATAAATTCTGCACGCTATTGGGTGGAAGAGCTATGACAAATAGTGACATAAATGGGATGGGGAGCACGTCATGTGCTTTGACGCAATCGGCAGTTTTACGCAGGATTGCACTATGTATGCAGAAAATTCCATAGAACATGGACACTTTTGCGTACATTGGCAGTATTGTGCTCCTAAACAAAGGGGATAAAGAGCGTGGTAATATGAGAGAAAGTTAGATAATATTGGCAATCTTTGCATGAAATAATTTATGAATGGTCCACAATACCACTTTCAAACTCATTGTTTATGGTCCATTTTATATTTTTGACAACACTCCCGACAGCCGGCTGTCCGGAGTTCAAATTGTTTTCGATGAAACAAACTCTCGATAAACGGTTACCCAGAGTTTTAACGCCTTCACATTTAGAACATTTACGTATCCTACAGTTAATAAACTATTAATTCTCCTTATGCACGAACATATATTCTCAGTCGCATCGTTTGCTTGAGGCGAATGCTGACTAACAACCCACCCACTACCCAATCCGTGGTACTTATGGGAGTGTTACTGAGTCGGGGCCTTCCGTTAAATAAGTACCATATCAATACTTCCTTTCTCGTATCCCAAGTTACGGTAAAGATGGTCATGGCCCGCAATGCTGGCTCTCAGGCGAAATTCTCGCTTGGACTGGATCAATTATTAATCCCAAACAATGCTCCTCAAGTAGTCTGGGTGGAAATGGGAGTCATCAGTCTGCAATCTACGAAGTATACCGTGCTTACGCAACGCAACGCAACTATCGGTTTTCAAGCGGAGTATTGTGACATTATGATTCGCGATATCTTGTTTTGTGAAATATATCATGAACACGATTTGTGATTCTATAATGTATTTATTGCGTTCAATACACTGAACCCTTTCAAATAAATAACGGGGCATCCATGTCCCATGTTCATATTTTAGGGGAGGGTAGAGGTCACGAGAAAGTCCACGCTTGTCCAATGGGGAGGGGGATGGGATATTGGAATTCTCTCCGTGGACTTTTCATTATTTTCTCCGTGGACTTTTTATATTTTCATTATGTTTCAATTACCACTCGTCCGTAACTGACACCAACTTGCTGCCCTTTTGCGCAAATTACCTCAATTTTTTTCAAGATTTTGAAATAGTCCAAGTGCTTATAACAGCATAGCATGTGTGAAAATTTAAAACATCGATGGCAACTATTATCGTGGAGGAAATCGTGCGAAACAAAATCCGAGAAAAAAAAAATCTGTTTGAGTAATTTGATTTACTCATCTGTAATTTGGTCAAATACCACTAATTTCGCATTATTGCGGTTAAAGTTTCGAGCAAATTTATGAATCCATAGGTTACTTCAATTTTATGTTATGATAAAGCTTTAAAACGTAAATATAAAATATCATAACGTCGTTCAGAAATGAGATATTATCATGAAAATTTCACAAAAGGCTAAAGCAGTATATGACATTATGTGTTTTAACGATTTTCATGAAACATTTTTCTGAATCCCCATTTTTTATAAAATTACCCGAAACCAATTTTGGAAAATCCACGTGGACATCGTAGGGAGGGGGTAGAGGTACAGAAATTGTCCACGCTTGACCACGAGGAGGGAGGAGGGGATTGAAAACGGAGGTTTTTTGTCCACGTGGTATATGAACGGCCCCTAACGATATTCGCAGTACTGTTAGTTTTCTAATGTCCACTGCTCATACCTATCACTGGTCGCTAGCAGCTGGATACAATTATGCAACATTTCATGAAAAAGACCATAGAATAAATTTCAAAACCATATGCAGAGTTGCATGAACTTGACAATGATTATTATCTTCTAAGTATCATACGCACGCAAGATAGATCGTGACTAATGTACTATGAATAACGAACCAGTTTACAACTCCATGAATAATATTTTAAAATATTATGGACTACTTTAAGTGTACGAATTATGTATATTGACCATTATGCTAGGAAATATTATGCACGTATCCGCGCATAATATTTTACGATTTGGTGCACTATATCACAAGCATGAATGGTGAGTCGTCACTAATATGCCAGGAAGCATGAACCATTTCACGAATACATCAGTATTATTTTACGATTTTGTGATTTATTTCATGAGCACAGATAGTAAATCGTAGGACGAATTCAGCGCTAAATCGAATTCAGAGTTGACAGCACCATCTCAGATTTTAATGAAACTTTCTGTATATGAAGACTGTCAAAAAAAGCCACTTTGCATACTTTGTTTTTCGAAAAATGATCTAGACTGTCTTTGGGAAAGGGTCAAACTTTTTTTATCAATTGTCTTCAAGTGGCTATAGTCTAAGAATGTCAAATCTTTCAAAAAATGTTGTAGGAGTTTACACAATTAGTCAATTTTTTGAATAAAAATATTGAAAAAATTCTTCATCGACTCCCACATTGAAAAAAATCGATTTTAAAAATTTAAAGCCGATTTACAAAAAAGCCCCATAATTGATTTTGAAGAAATTTTGTTCCAAAATAGGTAATTATGTTCCCTACCTACCGTCAAAAATTCAAGTTGGGCACATTCAAGGAGAAAGTCATTTGAAAAAAAACTTTTCCTTGCCCAAACAGAATTTTTTTCAGTGTATTTTTATCGAAAACTAAGCCAATGAGTCATAATCATCTCAGAATCCAATTTGCCAACTGCTAGTTGCCTGATACATGCAAAAAGTATCAGTAACGAATTTGGTATATATTCATAACAAACTTGAATGAAGGCAAAGATAAGCCATTTAACATCATCGATATATGCGAGTTTTAATTAAATACCACTTGGCAGTGTACGAAGAAGTATCTTGTCTATGTACCCGCCCGGGAAGTAGAGATTGATGGTGTAGTCTCCACCCTGTTGACCTTAATTGCGAAGTATGGGGTTCGCACCTTCAAGATTCTGGTTCACAAGCAATTGCGTTCAGGAAAGATCAAGGAGTATATGAAAACGACTTATTTTCCATCAGCCTCATCTGGAACCTTTCGCCGAATCTGCTCTTCCAAACTTTTATCTTTTGGACGGACATAGTCTACCTGTATGTATTTTTGTGCCGCGAGGCATGAACTGGCGTCGTTGCAAACAATTGGGCCAACAGCGACTTATTGTAGAAACAAGGCACACTGTAAAAATGCGGAGAGAATCATGAAGTTTTCCTACTGTGGAGAGACTTCGCATGATATCTCGACATATCCCGCATATAAATTATGGGACAAAATAAAACATTCTTTTAAGGAACGCTCCGATAAGAAATGCGAAAGATCGCTACACCACCCACAACCACTAGTTTCTACGTTTGCTTATACACTAAAGAGCGAGAGTCTGGTCATTGTGGGAACATCTTCTAATGTCCCCATAAATTTCCGAAAGAGGAAAATCAGTTTTCTCTCTTAAGCTTCCTCGTAAAGGCCTGAGAGTGTCCCTTGAAGGGTGCTGTTACAAAACTAAGTTGTTCCTGGTTTCGGTAATTTTAGAAACTAGCAGGAATTTCCACATGGGACATCAAAAACCCCAAGTGTCCCTATATTTCAGTTCCTGCATTTTCCCTCAGGTTTTGCACAATGCATTTGCACTACGATCAAAGGTCAGACGAAACGAGTATCCGACGCGAACAACCGTGAACAGTCTCCTACTTCGTGGTGGGCAGAGATTGCTTAGAAATGTACGCGAAAGGGACTTTTAAACGTCGGAACGCCCGAATTTTTCCCAATATACGCGACGCTACAAATGCAAATGAAAAACTCGATGAAAGCTGTAAAACGCGATTATTGGCACCGGTCCGTCGACGGATTAACGGACGAATCATCAGAGAAACAATGTTTCGTTTGGAGGCTTGAGCCTACGTTGTGTATTCGATTAATCCTGTGATTGAAATACACAGAACGTTCGTCATATGATGACAGCTATGCGTCGCTTTTATGCTAATTATTATAACAGTAGTGGTGAGTGCAGTGTCATAAAAGAGGTTGTGCTGCCAACACTTTCCCCACAAAACTGATGGTTTTATATTTACCTATGAACGACCATGCCCACATCGTTATAGTTACAGAAGTCTCTCTGTATTTGCTGGAGAAAACATGGAAGTTTTTGAGTACTTTATCTGAAAAATCATGGCAAATTACCTTCGTTTGAGTTCTTTCGCAGTGCTCCATTCCGGGTAATGAGATTGGATTAGAATGATAACGAGAAGGTGGATATTTAGGCATTAGAAGGTGATATTTATGAAAGATCGCGTAGCTTCCACGAGTTTCTAAATATTTCTTCTCAGAGGACGCTCAAAAATTTACAAATTTCGTAGCGCGATGGAAGTTCGGGAATCCCAAAGGTATCAACAAACCTTGGTCCAAGAGAATGGAAGAGGATCATGATTTCATTCGGGTGATATCTCGGCTCATGTATAATCATTATACGTAGAATGCTCATCTCCGGCGTATTAGGGTCGTGGAGAGCGGTCTCTGCGCTTGTGGTGGCGGTTATCGCGATATTAAACATGTTTTCTGGTCGTGCGCTAAGTGTTCTAATACCAGATCTCCGTTAAACGAATCCCTTCGGTCTCGTTCCAGTATAGCCCGAGATGCTATACAAAATTCGTTACTGATACTTTTTGCATGCATCAGGCAACTAGCAGTTGGGAAATTAGATTCTGAGATGATAATGACATTGGTTTAGTTTTCAATGAAAATACACTGAAAAAAAATTCAGTTTGGACAAGAAAAAGTTTTTTTTCAAATATTTTGTTTTGAAATTATCTGGAATATTTTCCAAAAAAAATATTGCATCGATTTTGTTGGCTATTTTCGGCAACAACAAAAAAAATATTGGAAAAAACTGGATTTTCCAGAAAGAAGATAAATATCTTTCTTAGATGAAAAATACGTAATTATTGAAAAAGACGCGGAATTAATCCTCTTTTTAATTTAAAATATCTGTGGTACACTCTTTAACACATCGACTGCTAATGGGTACTGGAATATGAGATCACAGAAAAATACCAAAAAAAAAAGAAAAATAATGTGAGTTGAAGCAGTTTAGTTGATCGCGATCTGCTAATATAATACGAAATTGTAGCTTGTTTGCTTATTTATTCTTCTTTATTTAACAATAAGGCTAAAGAGTTATGCGTATGTGCTTTGACCGCTCAATCCCATCGGCCATTATCATTAACAGAGAGACGCTGACGATGCATGTCCATTCTACTAACAGATGACACTTTCTCTCGACCAAAATTCAACAACTGAAACGAAAATGTAACAACACAAACTCGTAGCTTCGACAAAAATATAAAAATATGGATATGGGATCATTTATAAATTACGTAACGCAAAAATTACCCAATTAACTCCCTCCGCCCATGTAAAAAATTGTCAAATTGTCTATCCCCCATCACCTATTACGTAGCAAATTCTTTTCCTCCTTAAAAGCATTACGTAATTTATAAAAGACCCGTAAAATGGATGAACAGCGGATTATGCAATTCAAAAAGGCCAAAAATCAAGAGCGACTAGAAAACGCAATAGAATTAAGAGTCTCGAGAAACTCAAGAGAGCCAAAAATCAAGAATCATGAATAAAAAGAGTCGAGATATTCAAGGGTCAAGAAGCATAGGAGTCAAGATAGTCAAGAGTCCAAAGAATTGAGAATCAAGAAAGTGAAGAGTCAAGAGAATCAAGAGTCAAGAGTTATGAGAGTGAACAATCAAAGGAGTCAAGAGTCAAGCAACTCAAGAGTTAAGCGAGCCAAGCCCGTAGATCAAGAGACCAGAAAGTCATGCGTAAAGAGTCAACGGAGTCAGCAATTAGTCTAAAATCAAGGGAATCGAAAGACAAGAGAGTCAGTAGTCAAGAGACACATGATTTTAAAAAGTCAAAAATCAAGAGAGTTTAGGCAATTAATAGAGGAATCAGTAGTCAAGAGAGTCAAAAGCAAAGAGAGTCAAGAGTATCTAATATCAAGAGAGTCAATATTCAAGAGAGTCAAGAGAATCAAAAGAGTCGAGAGAGTGTCGAGAGGTTCAAGTGGGTCAAGAAAGTCAAGAGAATCAAGAGAATCGAGAGAGTCGTGATGGTAAGAACCAAATTATTCAAGAGATTCAAGAAAGTCTAGACAATCAAGAGAGTAAACAGGGTCAATAAAGTGAGGAACGTCTAGGGTCAAAAGTCAAGAGCTAAGAGTCAATACTTTGTGATAAGATGTGTCGAGAGGGAAGATTTGGTTAGTAGTTGTGTGACGATGTATTAAGTTTAAACTGTTAGCGGCTGGTTCCAAGAAGAAAAAAAATTGCTTTTTCTTCGAACTATATACCATGCAAGAGCCATCTGTCGATCAATTAACAGTCATTTTTACTTTCAATTACTAGGGAAACCCGAGGCTATTAAGACCGTGGGGGTAATTCAGACTGTCATTTGAATCCCGTTATGACGGAATAGATTTCTGGAGACGATGACATTTTGATTATTTTTAGTTTTCAGCTCTAGGTGAGATATATTCACCACGTGATCCGGAATGCACAACTTCAAATCCACACTCTGGCGACGACGAGGACACTGAAGAAGTCATTCGCAAGTACAAAACCAGACGCAGCTGTCGAAACAACGCGTTTTTACAACATTTCCTCTCGTGGTTTCATCATTTGCCACTTCTCATTTTCTTACCTGAATGTCAATTTAATTTTGAAATAATCTGCAGTATTAATATTCTATAAATAAAAGTTCAACCGATGATTTTCTGGGCGTGTACAGTGCTTAAGTTAACCTCGAATATAGAACCTATCGTACCCCCATATTTTAAAAGCACCGAAAAAAAAGAATCTTCGCCTTAATGGATTTAGCTTGAAAAATGTTTAGCCACGCATAAATCCATTATTGCCAAAACGTTGCCTGATGCATAACCTTTCGAACGAGTGCTTGTTTGTCAAAATTAGTACAAAAATACCATCGCTCGAGCTCGCCAAAGAAAACTGACCTACGTGGTCACATTTCATTCTACTTATTTTTATTCAGTACCGGTAATTCGTTACCAAAGATATGTCGGTATTTACAGGATTGTCGGACCTAATAATATCGGTACCATTGCATTAACCACTTTCAGTTTCTCCTTTGCTTTAAACATATCACGCTAAAATTATGGCAACAGTGATGTGATCAAGAAATTACAGTACAACATATTCAGACCGATTCTTCTGCATTTCTTACTTAGATGAACAAACTGTTGTACTTCCAGGAAGAAAATGCTTCAAAATATTCAGAACAGAATAATTCCACAATCAATTTGATTCTAGTAAAAAAACCAATAAAGTAACTCAGTAAAAGGTCTACCCGTATAACCATTAAGCATTCCAACGAAGCCCTATATCCGCTTTAGATTTGCATATAGTGCCGTCTTTGAAAGTCATTTAGTCCTATATTCTGCAATTAATTCATTGTTTTTAGATTTTGATGTAAGTGCTAATAAATACTTGCATCGTTTGGGTCTTCGACCCAATGCATTAACCCTTATGCTATCCCTGGGCTATGATAACGTCCCAGGACGCGGCAGCTGGACGTCACCATAGCCCAGGGATAGCCTAAGGGTTAGTGCATTGGGCCGGAGACCCAATGGTTGTAGGTACGGATCCTGTCTCTGGAGTGATTTTTTTCACATTATTGCTTCCCTTTAACTCAACTTTCGAATTTTTCCTTCTTGGATACCACCAAAAACGTCCTATATTCTAATTTAATGCTATAATAATGCCAGAAATATTGTGCCATTACTGTGCAGAAACAATAGCCTGCTTTATGCAGTACTAACGCTGGTATTGGGCACCGACGTAGAACTAGCAAAGTTGAGAGTCTGTTATCGGCACTACTAATGCTCTTAGACAGCTTCAATTTGCTATAATTTTTAGCTATGGTTTTGCGAGGCTTCCTGTGTTTCCTTTTGCAGTATGATAAACCAAAAGATCGGACAATTAAAATTACGTTCAGAACCGTGGTTTTCACATCATATAAATAATGTTTTACGAGAATGACCATTTGTCAGTATCGAACATCGGTACCCTGCCTCATTATGCACGGGCATGTGGGCTCTTTTTGTTGCCTAGGCTAGGACGGCTATTTTCGAATGCAACGACATATATCTAATAAAGTACTCGAGGAGTCTAATAATACCGTTGCGTTACAGCAGCATTATATTGTCTTTATATATGCTTTATAATAGCACCAAATGCATATATAAAGCATACATGCTTTAAAGATCTTAGATGTATGCCTTGTGTAAGTTTTATATACGGATATAGAGCTGTTACTAACGCTAAATTTTGCTTGTGCTTTTATACGTTTATAATGCTAATGAAGAGCTCGATTGCATTGTAAATGTCTAAAAGGGGATTTTTTGCAAATTTAGTGCTAATAGTGGATGATTTGAAATGGTACTAATGTGTCACAAGATTATTCAACTACTGCTACCTGTGACAAATCCGTTTAAAATCGTAGCTCCATCAACAAAATTGCGAGAAGCGATCATTTCTTATCCAATCAGCTCCGACAACAAACGAAAGCAATTAGCAAAATCTGCTTCCGAACAAATCCTCAGCTTGTTCAGGGGGGAGCCCCTCTATTCAATGAGTCAGAAGCAGCAATTTGATTTCTTGTTTTGTTGCAGCTATTCATAATCGAAACCCATCCCGAAAACAGTCCCGCTAAACTCCGCCATTATCGACCGAATCGCTTCGGTTTCAGTTTTATTGTCTTTCGCTGTGTGTGTGCGATAACAGGACCAAAGATACCGTTTCGCTTGGCCGCCTCATAACCCGCTCAGGACTTCATCCAGGAGGGAGAGACTAACTAACAAAATTGGGCCACTTTGCACCGTTCCAACCAGTTTTCGAGTTCGAGTTTTATTTATTCCCTGCCTGACCGGTGTGGTACATCAACCAGCTCCCGGTCCGACGACACACATTTGTTTCAGCTGCTGAAACACGGTGCGAATGATGTGAGCAAAATGCTTCAGGTTCCCCGTAGAAGGTTGCTCAAAAAAAAAAAAAAATACAAAAATGCAAATTTTGCGAACAAAATAACCATTCAATGCCAGCTTGCTGCTCGATGGTGTTTGAGTATATGCCTCTCAATCTGGAGCCTATTTTGAATATCTTTTTTCTCACATACCTATAAACCTACGTTCATAATTTCGACCACACGCTTATTTCCAGCCAGCAGCACCCAACAAAGGTGGTCGGGCGGTTTGCTTGCAGGCTGGATCATCGCTGAGGCGTCCGGTTTTTTTTAATAATGTGTTTGCCGGTTCTAATAAAAATAATCACTCCACATAAATCAGCATCGCCACCACCACCAGCACCATCGCGTCGATCAATGTGCCGAACAATCGACCCGGCCGGGGGAGAACTTCTCATTGTGCCTGGATATGTGTGTGAGTTCGAGAGCAGCGGCAGACGACGACGACGGATGTCATGAGCGATGAAAACTGAACTCAACAACGCAAACCGCGAACCGGCCAAGGAAAGATGAAATCTATGATTTAGGTTGATTGAACTCAATAATGAGTCATTACACGAAAGGTGGTCGGCGCGCGATGTGAGGTGAGTTCCGATCCCGGCGAGTGTGCTTCGTAGTCGGTAGGTGGTACTAGTTGTGGAGCACAGCGGCACACACCACATGCAACGGATCCGGGGAGGGTTGGTTGCGGTGAGGCTTGACTTCTTACGCCGGCAATAAAGCAATCGCTTGGAATGACGGATGCGTGGGGTGGGTGCGAATAGTGAACAGGGAATAATAAAAAAAATAGTTTGTTGTATTCGTAATTAAAGTGACTTCCTGTTAGAATTGTAATCAAATTTTCATACCACGATTTTAAAAATCCACTAGAGATATCCGTTTTTTAGGTTTTCTAGTTAATGATATATTAATACTGAAATAGATGATACTAAGACTCTAAAGTTAGTGAACAAATAAAGGTTTTGATTACGATACAAGACTCAAAGAATAGAATTAAAAAAAAATTTCAATATAACAAATTAACAGCACAAGAAAGCAGACTGCATTTGCGAATAACAGTTTAATTAGTAATGAAATTTTCGTTTCGACTTTGTCTCATCAGAATCCGATAGTATTTTAGGGTCATGACTGAGCTAGCGCATATTGCATTGGCTTGCTAAGCCGAACCAATGCTTCGATATCACTAGTTCTCATCAGCTTAAAAATTATTATTCCACGGGGCGTTACATAACAGGATAAAGCCGCGTGAAATATAAGATCATCTACATACAATCTGATTTTAGCAATATGTACGAAAGTCGCTCACGATCAATTTCCGATATTACGAAACGAGCAATTTGAACTTCGAACATCCGACCATCGGGAGTATTGCTTCTTATTAACACTTCAATGATTATTTACAAACTTTTCAGTACAAAACAAGCGTACAAAAAGTATAAAATATATCCCAAATTAATATGAAAATTCACTGCGAAATGTTAAAGACAAGTTGGCATCTCCACTCCCCTATCAGACACGTTTCCATAATTGAAATTTTGCTTTTTTTGAATACGGTTTTTTAACCAAAGCTTTGGAAGTTATACCTTGGCGTGGAAGAGCCGGTATATTAATACATGCTGTTACTTAGTATAGAATTTAGACTCTATCATTTACGGCTATTGTACAACCACCAGAAGAAACCTAAAACGATGGTACACAATCGGGAATAGCAAATCAGAAATTGTGACTAGATGTCAGTGATTTACTCAATATAGAATGGATAAAGGCTATGATGCAAAAACTTAAGGGCCGTCCAGGTTAAGTCTTCGGTACGGATCAATACCTTGACCTAGGAACTCCTAGCATGCTGTCAGTCGCCTCCTACGACATGGGAACAAGTTCCCAGTGGCTCTATTCTTGGCTGAAACAGTGTAAAAAGAAAATTTTAGCTCGCCGGACACCACACGTCTTCCTAGGATATTTTTATTGCAGCTTCATACATATTTAGCTTGCAAAAGCGTGCTAAGCTTTAGCGCAAAAAAAACTTAAATTTATCGGAACAACAAACTTTTTAAATATATCTAGGAGTAATCGTTTTTTTAGGCGGCTTCACTACTCAATAATTCATATGTACACTGTGAAAAATAAAGAAAAAAATATTTATAAATGCAATAACTTCAATCACTGAAGAAATTGAATAAAATACAATTACTCTTATTGGAAAAAAAATCTCAGAAATCCAACGAAAAACTAAAAATGGCTCCGCTACTGCTATCAATAAATCAAGCAATAATGACTAGCTATCGCTTTCTTACTCAAACACTGTATAAACAGTTTAATACCGCTGCCGCGTGACTGTGAAGTAAGAATGAGTGAATCAATGAAGAAAGTGAGAATACTTTGGCAATTGATTAAAAAAGGTAAAAAATCAGAAAAAAAATGAATCAGAAATTTTTAAAAGATTTAAAACAAACAACAAAAAAATAAAGACAATTTAAAAAATGATCATGTACAGTGAAAGTTTTGAAATTAAATTAAAATAACACAATCGAAACAATGAAAAGAAAACTAAAAACTCAAAATGAAGGGATAATAAATTCAAGAAAATTGAGAAGAAGAAATAATAAAACGAGAATGAAACTAGAACAAAAATATGAAAATATCACGAAAATACAAAATTAAGAAAATTAAGGAAAATAAAACAAAGAAAATAAATGAATAGAGAAAATAGACTTAAAAAATAGATAAGAAAAAGAAGAAAATTAAAAATGGGAAATAGAGGAATAAAAAGTAAGAATTCAAAAGAGAATATAACAGTACATAACAATGAAACAATAAAATAAAAGAACAAAACGGAGAAAACTTAATAAAAAAAACTAAGAAAAGAGAACGAAAAATTAAAGAAATTAAACGAGAATTAAAAAACCAAAATAAAACAGTATAGTGATAACCCGTTTATATCAGCCTCTTGGTGTATTTTAAGATGAAGCTATTAAAATATTCTTCTTTAGTCCCTAGACATAACCTTGTAAAATAAAGAAAGAATAGAAAAAACAAAACAGAAACAAAAAAATGATTACATAAAACATACTAAAATACACTCAAGTTTTTTTACGTGGTTTTTGCGCGGTTTTTTTAAGCGGTTTTTTACGCGGATTTTGAAATTTACGCGGTCTTCATTTACGCGGATTTTGAAATTTACGCGGTTTTCAGTCACGCGGATTTTGAAATTTACGCGGTTTTCAATTACGCGGATTTTGAAATTTACGCGGTTTTCATTTACGCGGATTTTGAAATTTACCCGTCTTTCATTTACGCGGTTTTTATTTACGCGGCATGTATCCCCCGCGTAAAAAAACCTGAGTGTATTAAAATAAATCAAAAATAAGGAATCGAATTAAAAGACATAGAAAGAAAATAACACATAAAACAGTAAATGAAACAAAAAAATTAAAAATCAAATGAAAAAAGCGAAAATGAGAATTAAAAAAATAAGAAAGAAATTGCAAAAAATAAAGAGAATAGAAATGATGACAAAAAATTAAATGAAGGAAAAAAAGAAAAAAGCACGAAGGAAAATAAAAAAAGTAACAGAAAAATAAAGAAATCATCAAAAAAAATTAAATAAAATAAACAATGAAATAAAAACAAAAGCAGATGAAAATAGAGAAAGAAATAACGCAAATAAGTTCAAGAAATAGAAAAATCAGCATACGTAGCCTTAACAATAGAAGGAAATAGAAAAATAAAACGAACGAACAAAAATAAAACAAGAATTGAGACAAATAAATAGTAATAGTAAATAAACAAAACGAAATCTGGCGGTGCCGTCAATGTTCCACCACCTAGGAAAAGAATCTCAGCTCGCAAAGGTAAATTGCGTGCAAAGGATACAATGGAAAAACATTAACATACAGTTTTCAATACACTCAGGTTTTTACGCGGATTTTTGAGTTAACGCGGTTTCCATTTACGCGGATTTCTGAATTTAAGCAGCTTTCATCTGCGCGGATTTTTTAATTTACGCGGATTTCATTTACACGGATTTTTTAAATTACCCGTTTTTCAATTAAGCGGTTTCCATTAACGCGAATTCTTTAATTTAGGCGGTCAACAATTACGCGATTATCATTTACGCGAACTTTTAAATTTACGCGGATTTTTAACTTTACGCAGTTTTCATTTGCAAGGATTTTCAAATTCATTTGCGCGGTTTTGTAAATTTACTCGGTTTTCATTTACGCAGCCTGTATCTCCCACGTAAAAAACATGAATGTATTTATTTTCCTGTAAAAATATAAAAGACCCATATGTCACCAAAACGAACAAAAAAAACAAAATCTCGACAAACATATGATTACGGCCTAAAAGCCAACTGTCAAAATCCACTTTGAATGGAAATTCCGGACAAACCGTTACTAGCCTAACACAGTTCACAACAGTTTATGAAAGAAAAAACGTTTTTCTTTCGGTTACTATAAACATCTCTGATTGGCGCGTAACGGTTTGTCCGGAATTTCCATTCAAAGTGGATTTTGACAGCTAGCTTTTAGGCCGTTATCATATGTTTGTAGAGAAATGAAAAAAATTAAACAAAAATAAAATGTTGGTAAATCGATTTCCTTGTACATAGCTCACCTATGTTCGATTCCCAACCCGGCACATAGGGTTAGAAATTTTTCCAAAGAGGCCTTTTTAACCCGAAAAAAGAGGCAAATGACCCTTAATCTCAATAACCAAAAATGCAAAATAATCGAACATTGAGAAATAAAACGGAAACAAAATAGTAAAACAAACATAAAAATTTAAAAAATATCAAAAAACAAGAACGAAAAAATAAAAGTAAAGAAATAAAAAGTGCATAAACAATGGAATTTAAAAAGGAAAAAACAGGAAATAGAAAATAATAATAATGATATTAAAAAATGAAACACGAAATAAACTATTAAAAAAGAAAATAAAAAAGAAATAAAAAAATAAAAATAAAAAAATAAACAAAGAAAAAAAAAGAAAAATAAAGGAAAAAATAATAAAGAATACAAAAAATAGGAAAATTTAAAATAAAATTGTAAAAAAGGAATATACAAGAATTAAAAAACAGAAATAAAAAATAAAGAGAATAATAAAATTAAAAATATAAATGAAATAAAGTAATAAAACAGGTCGAAAAAAATTATAAAAAGATTAGCATCAAAAAAAGTTTTAATCCACCTAGTGGTGCAATTGTTCCTTTTTCATTTATCCAAACTACGATTCCATGGCTGGTTATGTTTAATATAGATGTTAGATATTATTTATTATAGAGGATTTAACCCTAAGGGTCATTCTCCTCCGTAGCCATGTATAATATAATAGTGGAAACGTCTATTAAATATTCAGTGCGATTTACACATACGTACAATGAATCGACAGCTACGAACTTGAGTCGCTATATGGCGACGCTGAAACACTTGAAACCAGCGGCGGATCCAGGAGGAGGGTTCGGGGATTTGAACCGCGCCAAAAAATTTCAACTTGTTAAGAAATTTTAAATTAGTTTCGCAACACAAAATCATTTCAAACCAAATTTTGCACTGGTTTTCAGACCCACTAGGAAAATTTATTCTAGAGGAATTAGAAAATTTTATTCGCGTAGAGGGGTACTTGATGAGGGAAGGGCGGTTTAGGGAAGGGTGGTGAGAGATGTGGGGGGGGGGCTCACCGTACGCCCCTAACTACGACTCTGTTCAAATACAGAAAACCTATGTAAGCAAAAAAATGGCCGGGATTAAGTTGACGATGTTCAGAGTGATTGCATAACCTTTCTATAGGAGAAAGGCAAAAATGTGAATTTGCTGTGTGTCCGTACTCTTAAACCCGTAACTCCGGAACCGGAATTCAATGAAATTCAATAGCAGCCTATGGGAACGTTGTACCTTTCATTTGAGACTAAGGTTGAAAAAATCGGTTCAGCCACTCCTGAGTAACCGATGTGCTTATTTTTGGTAACATAGATACATACACACGCAAATACACGCATACGCACACACGTACATACATTTGCCGAATTCGACGAACTGAGTCGAATAGTATATTACAGACGGCCCTCCGGGCCGGGATTAAGTTGACCTTTCTATAGGAGAAAGGCAACAATATTTAAAAAAGGTAAAAGATAATAAAAAAACTAGACAATTAAAGAATAGAACGAAATGAAAGAAAATTAATTGATGGAAAAGAAAAAAAGCAAACATTAAGAAAAATTTTTACTGCTATATGTAGTTGTGATGCTAGTTACTCGCGAGATGAGATCGAAACACAAAAATCCAACCTTAACAATGACTCGGTAGAGGTTTAACTGCACGATCTGGCACAGGTGCAATACCAAACAGCTGATTGTAGCCTAACATGTCGAAACACGGAGATGATGATTCCGTTTCAAATGATACCTTGAGAATCTCTCATTCAGGTATTTTCAACGGATTTCCTGTGGTGAGATAATGCGGTTTGTGAAACCCATTTCTTCGTACCTAACCATCTAAGGTATACTCGATGCCATAATCTATAGTCAAACAGCGCTGTTCACCTACTCAGTCCAGATCAATACGTGGCAGTTCTGTAATTATTAGCTTATAAAAAAGATTGTGCTGAAATTGTTAGGTAAAATTCAACATACTGTACACGCACAGTAAATAAAAAGGTCAAGCGAGGAGATGGCGGACCCTCAGTTTCGAGTCTTGCCCGAATAAAACCTGAAAAAAAATTAATTGGAGAAAATCTTTTAAAAAATACAAGAAATCGATGGAATTTTTCGAGTTTAATTGGCCAAATGTTGGTAGGACGATTGTTATTTAGCCGAATGTCGTTCGGCCAAATGTTATCAATCAAAAGAGTCGTCTGGCTGAAAAGGTTATTTGACCGAGAGGGGTCATTTGAGCGGATGCTAATTGGTCGAAGTTAATTCATAAATTACAAGAATAAATGATCAGTAATCAGTAATCAATTTAAAACAAAAAGTCACATTCGTGATTAATTACTTCGTATTGATGAATTACTCTATTATGGTTATTCAGAGAAGTAGAATAGCATTCGGTCTAATTACTCATTCGCCCAAATGGCGTTGGGCCAAATGACCGGACGGGAATAAAATTAATGTAATATTAAAATAATACGAATTATGAAATAGATGAAATGAATAGAGTTTAATGAAATTTATAAATTGGATAAAATGAATCTTAATCTGAAATTCGTATGTATAAACCGTGGTCTGAGCAAAGGGAATATCATCAGCTACGTATACGACAGAAGGAATGGGATTTATACCGGAATGGTATGCCGCCAGTTGTGAAACATCCATCTTTTTTAAAATGTTCATTTGTATAGTCCGGTCATAAAATCATAAGAGTCCCATATGGATTTTTGTCGAAAATGAGTTATCTGTTGGATTGTATTCTGTATCACCACTGAAACACCATGAACAAATAAAATTACTAGGTTTGTTCAAAAAGTATCGGAAAAAAAATACCAAACCATGTTTGTCCCATCCATAAGGCTCAATGAAAATTTAAATCTTGAACAGCGTTTTTCTCGGCTTGCTGTTTTTCAATATGGGACTCTTATGCTTTTAAGGGCAGTAGTACTGAGAACCTGCTGTCTAGTTCTATTGTGGACAATTTCTTTAATAAACAGGAAGCATCTTTTTTTTGATACCTACAGTATAGTCCCAAAAGTGTAAATAAGGAAGATACACCCACAAAACCGAGAAAGTTCATTTCCGTATTTATTTTAATAATAACGCTTTGAAATTTTGGATCGAAAGTTTATCGAAAACGTAAGCACTGATTGTCGTCCTGTTATTGTGATGATTCCACTAATTGTAGCTCGTGTAACTAAACGATATTTTAAATGAAGACATATAAACAACAAGTCATTGAAGTCCCGTGCAGTAAAAATAAAGAAAAACCAGGGACCAGTCTCACTGGTGCTAATTTGGTACTGATTCGAGCTTACTTACCGGGCTCCAAGTTGGTGTCATTTACTGAAGAGCAGCGTTGACCTTATGTACAAGATTTGGTCCAATCACTAAAAAATTCTATCTTGAGCAAAAAATTGCATAGGTAAAATAAATTTTTACGACTTTTTTAAACAAAGTCATATTTTTCTGCGGTTCAGAAGTTAAGAATTTTTAAAACATGACCGATATAGTAGTGTTTGTATTTTAGTCTAACTATTGACCAAAGTTATTAATAACTACACAAGAACCACCCTTAAAACCCGGGCACCCATTAGCACATCGATGAGCACGCACCGAACCGGTCGAATATTCCTGTGGAAATCTGCACAACTCACATCAACAACGACGCGTGCAACCGGTTTTCAACCACCGTGCCTGGCTCGCTATGTGAACCCACATATTTACGTACATATATGCGAATACACGCAGGTAGTTGGACGAGCAAGTGGTCAGTCCCGGTTTGCCGATGACTGACTGACTGATGATGATGCGGATTGCGGACGGACAGACGGGATGAGAACTTCCCACTTCACGCAGTGAAAACAACAACACAACGCAACGGGAAGACAACACAAAACAGGTAACCGAGAAAGAAAGAGTCTGTAGAGAGAAAAATCGTAACAATGTTGCGCAGAAAACGAATTCCTTTCGAATCGGGTGATAATAATGTGTGCAGTGACTGCAACGTGACAAGAATCGTTGATGGGGTGCGGCGGGTGTTTGTTTTTGTGGGGAAGAAAGGTGTAGGTGATATTTTGCAAAACGAATGATTTACACTGAACATTTCGGACACCCCTATGGACTAGTTGGAGGTAGCAGGGGAACGACGAACGGAGTGGGTATTTATAATTTGTGGTTTTACTGGCGAAGAATAGAATGAAGCTTGCTACTGGCGTGACCGGAATTTCAAGAGAGAGAGCAATACGTTTCGCTGTGCTATGGATTCCGGTGATTAAGCCATGGGTTAGTTAGAGCAATACATTTTTTACGCTTAAAAGTGAATGCCCTCCGGGTAAATCCGGTAGCACAAAGGAACGCAGATCTGTTTGCCAAGTGATCGGTATAGTATGGAAACAGTCTGAAGTATTAGATCTATGTTACTTTGTTGGACTAACTTTACCAATTTTTCCAGTCAGTTTATGTGAAACCGCACAGTACGTTTAGTTTGAACGTACCGATTTTCTGTTTTACATTTAAAATATCTTGAAAATAAGTGTTCATAATTTGGCATTATTTTATATTTGATTTTAATCTCAATATTTTAAAACTAAACGGCACAAATTTAACACCAACCTAAACTACAGAATATAAATGGATGTAATGAACTGCAGGCGAACATAAGGCGGTGTGTTTTTTATACAGTCTGCTTACTTGGTAAGGCACGGTACCGAGAAGCTTAAAGGCGCAATTGTTGCGTTACACAAAAATTTCTTAGAACTAGAAGGTTACATTATTTCGTTTAATTACATCTAAAACTAAGAAACAATTTTCAACTACCTTAAACTGGTTCAATCTATATGGAGAATCGATTTTGTACTAAATCTAAGCGTGATGCGAGGCTGCAGTAGGATAGAGTAATATAATTACAAGAAATACAGTTTCGCTTTTTTTTCCCTCTCGCAGGTTGATGGGATTGACGGTATTGTAAACATCATCAAGCCACAATATATTCAATAGAGTTATCTAAATATAAGGACCTTCGCTCTTTTTAGTTTTTATTTGCTTCAAGTTCTACTACTAGAGGTTAATTAGTTCTCATGGTAATAATCCACCAAACATTATGACTACAGAGGATTTATATAAGAAGCCCGCTTCAAGATGTTGATTACAATACGCCTCGATAGTGGTGTGTCGAGGAGGCCGGGAGGGCTGATATGAGCCTTTTGTCTGTTCTATACCTTTCCTCTATTCACCAGCTCATAACCAACAATCAACCAGTAACAAATAGATAATTGAGAAAGGATGTGCTATGTGTGGTGATTGGCTATTCAAGTATTAGTAGTGTTTGAAGTACTAATGTATGTCTCATGTGATGATCATAACTTCAGCTGTATCTTGTACCTATCTAATCTATTACGTCTCTCATATATTGTCTTTTATTTCTTCTTTTCGAGTCCTATACTGCCATTCTACACCCGCCTTCAGCTGAATCAACAACGATGGTGATAGTGAACGTCTTAACACTCACACATTCTCAAATGCGGTCTCAGCGGGAACCTACAAAAATGCCATTGTGCACGCGATTACGAATCGGTCACGTCCGAAAGACTATCCTTGATCCTAGAAGCCTAGGTCCATGCCTTCAGCTGGACCAATTAAGAAAATACGCCCATACCTATTAGACAACACGTCTCATGGCGACATGACCGGGAACCCTATCGATATAAACGATCCCACTCTCTGCCAGAATTCAAACCGCGCACTGAAAATTTAATATCAGACTCACGGTTCGCGCAACCATTCAAGAACACACGTTACAAAATCACGTCAGCGCACAAACGTTAGAGCCCCTCGCGATTTTCCAAGCAACCTACGAACTCGCAAACATGATTACACCCCGGTGATAAGGTGAAAATCTCAGCACTCATAAACTTACCAACACGATCTCAAGTGTCAACCTACAAACTCCCGCGCTCGCGCCATCATGAATCGGGATCGTCCGGAAGTATCTATCCTCGGTACAAACAATCTAGGTCCTTGTTAATTATTAAAAAAATAATAAAATTGAAAAATAACTACCATATCCACTAGACAAAACGTTCCATGGCGACATGACCGGAAACTCTAGTGATATGGGGTAACTCTCTCCCTGTCAAAATGTGATCCGTACACCGAAAACTAAAGATCAGAATGACGGTCCGCGAATATATAAATCGCCGCAGGGTTTCAAAATCGAATTTATACACGCGAAGTCACATACACGCGAGCACACGGGACAAACACGTCAACATACGAACGCTTAAGCCCTTCGCGATCATCTACGCACACCTATGCCCGCGATCGCGTAAACTTGATAACACTGCGGCAATTGTGTGAACGTTTTAGTACTTACGAAGTTACAAACGCGATCTCAAACGCCAACCCGCAAATGCGCGATCATGAATCGGTCACGTCCGGAAATCTTTAACCTTTATTCTAGCAATTTAGGTCCATACATTCAGTTGGACCAATCAAAAAAAAAAAAAATAAAGCTCATATCCACTAGACCACGCGTTCTACGACGACATGATTGGGATCTCTAATGATATGGAAGAATCCACTTTCTTCTGGAATCTGAACCGTACACAAAAAATTAAGTATCAGATTCACGGTCCGCGCGCGATCATTCTAGAACACACGCGAATATGCGAAAGGCACACGGTTATGAAATAGAATTTATGCACGCGAAGTTACACGTTAGCACGCGCGACATACAAACGCACACGCGATCGAGCACATTAACGTACAAATATTCGAGCCCTTCGCGATGATACACGCGATTCCGAGTCCCTACGCCCGCACATGCCTGAACCGTACAAAGAATATCACATTCAGAATCACGGCCCGCTACAATTGGCCTATTGCAGTGTTTTATTGGGCGACATTGCCTGTCTCGTCTACAAATTGTAGTATGTGATTCTGACGGGGAGCCCTTCCGAGAACCTAGCTCTACAGCTCCAGTAGGACAACTCTCGAAAAAAAAAAGAAAAAAGAAATACAGTTTCGCTTTTTTCTACTTCTTTTTTAAGTTGTTCTAGTGGAGCTGAAAAGTTGAATTCACGGAAGGGCTCCCCGTCAGAATCACCCACTACAATTGCAGACGAGACGGGAAATGTCACCCACCAAAACACTGCTTAAGGCCAATGGTAGCGGGTCCTCTGATTCTTAATGTTGATAGTGAGTGTACGGTTTTTGGGGTTCGCATGGGAATGACCGTATATTCGTGCGCGCTTATAAGTGGTATGGGACCATTCATAAATTACCTAACACAAAAATTGCCCAACATTGACTCCCCTAATAAAAAAAATTATACACGAACTTTAACCCACATAGTCCAACGATTCCACATATTGTTTGGATGATACCCTGAAAAGGTCGTTAGGCTTTTGGATCATAAGACGTTTATTAGGGTTCCCCTCCCACAATGTAACAAATTGTCACAAATTTCTCTATCCCTCCCTTCCTTACTGCGTAACAAATATTTTCAAAAAAAAGTATCGAAATCGGTTGGATATTACCTTATTTATGGGCATTTTAGTTTTGTGGGTACCCGGGTACCCACGTCGGCCTATTACGTAGTAAAAAAATCCAGGAGCCTCTCCTCACTCCCACCCTTACTATATCAACAATATTATTAACCCAAAAGCTTGACTTAGTGATGTTCTAAGATGTCACAAAATATCAATTTCCAGCTATGGATAAAACATAGGAATTTAATTAATTGAAACTTAAAAAGGTACCCGGGTACCGCGTCGGACACACAACGGTTAAGTTGCATCCTGCCGTATTGAAGTAATTCCAAACCACCCCACCCACCCACTTTGCAAATCATTCTGTTACACCGTGCTGGTATCCGAATAATCCGCACACGGCCACCGCTGCCGAAAATGCATAGCGTCTACCGCTTATTGTAGAGCCCGGACGCTGCAGCCATGACCTTACTTTTTCGACATAAGAACAAAAACTGATTCAAACGTGTACGCGTACCTCTATTTATAAACTCACCGTACCGTAAATTGGGGTGACTGATCATCGGGGTGACTTTGATCAATCGAAACCTTTTTCGTAGATCGCTTATTAAACCAGAATAGTCGACCGAATCATTTTAATTTAGAATGATTTTTACTCTAAACATATAAAATACTGATTTGTTATACTTTTTGAGTATATTGTTCGGTTTTGGGGTACAAAAACTTCAAAAACCGAAATTTGACTTTACCTTATTTTTACGAAGCTTCGTAAAGTGTCTATTTTTTATAAAACAAATAAATCTCAGATTTGAGCAAAAGTAATAAATTACAAGCGAGTTTTTATTTTCCTTTGGATTGAGATATGCCAAATTTAGTTTTAAGAGATTGTTTATTTTAAATAAATTGTTTGTAAAACTAGTTGGCAATTATTTTAAATTATTTTAATCTAAAATTCACAACATTTTTTTTATTGTTCAATATTCCAACGTGTTAAAATGGATGAAACTTTTTGTACATTGATAAAGCACTGAAATAAAATAATTTTAGCAGTTTTAAAGGTTTTCAGAATCTTTTATTCTAGTTGGACACAAATTATACGAATTTTGGTTACTCGAATTCTAAGTACATTGAAATACTTTGTATAATACCAATTAACATCTATTTAACAATGAGTATCTTTCCAGAATTAGTTTAAGCAAACATTTGAATGAAAAACATTGACATCAATAACTTAATGTGGGTGAACATGGAGGTTATCAAAGTTACCCCGGAACACGAAAACGGACTTTAACTTGAAATAATTTTTGAAAAAATAGCTGTAAGCGGACAATTTTAGGTAAAACCATCCAATCTTGTTATCCATACATCAGTACATGGTTTAAAAATATAAAACATGAAAAAAATGTGTTGCGTCCAAAAATATGTAATGATTATTTCGAAAAGTGATCAATGTCACCCCGGTTTACGGTATATGGTTTAGTCACTTAGGTGCGAGTGTGTGCAAATGCCAATTATTGCATCGCCTGGAGACGATGTTGCTCGTATGGGATAAGAGCAACAACTAATTTAAACGGACATGCGTCGCTTCTATTTAAGACTTTTCGAGTTTGATTGAGCCACTAAGCTGCCCTCTATTGACGGCTGTGTCTGAGAAATCTGCCTCACGAATGTTAATTTTTCCGTTTTTCGTGAACTTTTTAATTTCACCAATTTTCAAAAGTCTACCTTTATTGGGGAGATATTAAATTATTACCAATATTTAAGTTAGGTGTTTCTGAATCGGTTGGTGTATGAATGATTAAAATCCATCTAGTAATATCGGAGTTATAAGCGTGCAAACCTTACATAGTTTCGTTACATGGGAGATAGTTTAGATTTTAGAATGACACCTAGCTCCAGATAGTGGAGTAAGACATTTTTAATGTCAAAAATCTCTTCGGTAAAGAAATGTTTCGTAACGTTTTAGCTTATTTACCACCCCCCCCCCCATATGTCACAACATGTCACAATTTCTCGTACCCCCTCTTCCCGAAAAAGCGTTACGTAATTTATGCATGGTCCCTATAGCGTTCGCTAAATCCTTGAGGCGTTTTTGTGTTTGCCAAATAGTCGGCTTAGTTGATCACGATTGCATGTTCGTCTTTGTGCATCATCGCGAAGGGACGATTGTAAGCTAACGTGTTCGATCACGATAGATTTTATGACCGTTTGTCCATTCATAACATACAGCGCATACCGTCAATCTGATACCTAATTATCAGTGTACGGTTCAGCTGATACAAGTGAGTGTGTTCTTCCATATCACTAAAGTTTCCGGTCATGTTGCCATGAAACGTGTTGTCCAGTTGATATAAGCGTCATTTTTTCTGCTTGGTTTAGCTGAGCGCATGGACCGAGGTTGCTCGGGTCGAGACTGGGAACTTCCGGGCGTAACCAATCGATGATCGCGTTAACACGGACGTTGCTAGATTCACTCTTGATAGGGGCTTGTAAATTTATAAGTACCAAAGCGTTGACTTAGTCACCGGGGTGTTACCTTGTTTGTAAGATCGCTGGCGTAGGTGTGCGCAAAAGGCTCGAGCGTTTGTATGCCAACGTTTTTGTCGCGTCGTGTTAACGTGTATGTAACTTCGCGTGAATAAATTCGATTTTATAACCGTATGGCCATTCGCATATTCGCGTGTATTCTCGAATGATTGCGCGGATCGTGAATCAGATAGTTAATTTTTGGTGTGTAGTTCAGATGCTGGAAGAGAGTAAGTTTTCTCCATGTCACTAGAATTTCCGGTCATGTCGCTATGGAATGTATTGTGTAGTAGATATGATCGACATTTTTTCTATTGGCCCATGCTGTTAAAAATGATATCCCAAAATATGGAAGAGAAAAACAATATATAAAGGTTCAAATTTTCAATTCTGCCACAGACCCGAGTGTACTGTAAACTTTAACCGCTTTTTTCTCGAAACCACTTTTTTGAGCTGACAAGAAATGTTACTCAAACAACTGATTTTCGGTCGTTTTGAAAGTTTCACAAAATATTTGAAATTGATTTCTTCAGCCACGTACGTGGGATTTTAGTTTTTTATCACAATTTTTTTTATATGGGCGATTTTTTGCCGATTTTTATGGCACTGGTTTTTAACTCAAAAGTACGCCATTTCGCGAAAAATCTAATTATCGAAAAAATCCTAGAGACGTCGCTTGCTATTCTCAAAAGAAATCCGAAAAAAATTAGTTTTTGTCTTTAGGTAAAAAATTACGGGAGATAGACTTCCGGCCGTGGTCACCTCCTAAAAAAGCACCTGAGGGAAAATGCGGCACGATTGCCATCTTGTAAGCATAAGCATAAGAGATCGCCAGTTGTTGTTACTCCGTTATTGACCAGAACCAAATTAGGTTGCAAAATGTTCATTGTAACAACATGCTTGGGAATAACATGATGAGCCACATTGTACAATCTATTCTGATCCCTGCATGCTGATCAATACCGACGCCGGCTACGTCCGAATGCAGATCTTCTGGCAAAGGAAGGAATGTTAGTCCGATACATGTTGTTACTAGAGACCGAGGAATCCTCTGCATCTCCATATGTATCCCGGGAATTGGAGAGTTGTTAGTAAATGTGCCAATAGCGTTATTATGTAATAATTGCTCTGGGCAGCCGGCTTATCATTTGTTGTACTAATACGATTAGCAAAATAAGTAACTTGAACTCCGGATAGCCGGCTATAAGAAGCGCTGCATATATTTTTCAATAATATTCAATCACGCGACGAATTTGTTCGTGGTTTCTATCGTGTCGGTGCTAATTTTACCCGGCGATCGTTTGAATAAAATGCGGAATCTTATACAGAAGGTTCATTAGACTCTTCCATAGGTGTCGCGGAGTTTGTTGTTTGTAATTCTGAAGGAATCAAATCGAATGCACGAATTGAACACCGGAAATAAGTGACCAACGAATCCCAGGAAGGTAAAAATTGCACATGAGACAATAAATTGCCCACTATTTTATCATATACGTCAGTTCTGCATTCAATCCCTGACCAACTGTCACAAATATTTAGACGAATACATACACAGATAGACATACAACTAGCACAGAATAATCGTACACTATTACTAAACACTACCATTATTACTACACCAACATTAATAGGATTCTACTTTCACATTTCTTTATTTATTGGTTGTGCAGAGTATAAAAACACAAAACGTAAAAAGGCCTCTCGGTGTCCTCGATGCACCACTATCGAAGTTAATGCAATAACCATCTAAAAGCAATCGTGTGTCGACGGTTCTTTAGCACTGATGCACGAAATATGCTCTATACAATCGGAGTAAACGCGTGGAACTCGATTAAAGCGTACAACAAATCAAAGCGAGTAGAAATCTACAGGAAGTAGAGACAATACAAAACTATCTATTGATCTGCTCCGTTCTGACAAGCATTCGAAAATTCTTGCAGGAATGGTTTTCGATGAAAAATCAAAATATTTTGTTCAGTGCGACGGGCAAGGCTGTGTGACAGGTGCGACATTTTTTTACTTCACAACTAATTTACGACAAATGTTTACGTGTGATTAAAGTGTTTGAACTTTAGAAAAATGCAGTTTTCTAGGGTGGTAGTGCTAACTTTACTGTAAAGTTAGCACTACTATACCAAATTAAAAAAAAAACGGATGCGACAATTTTTTGGATTTCACAACTAATTTACGACAATTAAGCGACAATTAATCCATGTGTCATGGTTCACTTTTTCGTAAGTGGTAGTGCTAACTTTATGCACATAGAATAGGAAATGCTTTTCCTTGATCTATAATATAATAGACATCGTAGAGTTGAAATTACGAAATCTAGACTACCCTAGTAGCAATTGAGGTTTTATAGTAGTTTTATAGCCAATCATAAAATCTAGATTACGCTTGTAGCGTGCTATAAAACTTCATTTGTTACTTGGGTAGCCTTCATGGGTTTTCGAGAATGAAAAAAAACGTCGAGATGCCGTCATCCACATCCAACCAAACCGAATGTATTCTTGCTCCACCCTTCTTCATTCGAAACACGTAGTGGATTGCTTCACAGAGCTGGTCACTCCCAACTTTTAAAGGTTCAACTGGGATTCCGCCCTTCCCAATGGCTCTACACGTTTTCAGCTCTCGAATAGCCTCTCGTAGCCTCATTTGGCATGGACGCATCCACAGTTTGTCCATCTATCCCAATAGTCATTCTGTTTGTGCCTTTTTACACGATTGTCTGTCGTTCAATAACAACTCGAAGCGCTTCCTTCTGGCAGTTACTCCTGTACGATCAATTAATAGATTCCCTTCCCGGTCGTTAATGATAACCGGCGCCATGATTCTTTTCCTCCTCATGTTGGTTGTTTTTTGACAAAGCTTCTCTCTGCCTTCGCGAGTACTTTTTCGTCGAAACTAGTTTGTTTTTCTCGATTGCCCTAAGCTCACCATCTCGTTCCCTGTTTTGACGTGTAGCCGCTGCAAGCATTCGGCTCCTGGTCAGGTTACTTGTTCGGTTTTCGTCGTTTTTTTGGCACTATGAATCGAACCAACCATTCCGTTGGTTTCTACTTGTTGTACACCTCCAATAATCCTGTAGTCATATGGACTTGCTACAACGCTGCGTTTCCGTTATCTCACCGTTCACCGAGCTTTTTGGGCATATTTCTCGACAACGACCTCAGCTGACAGTTGCGACAGTATGTTTAAGCGCATAGGTTAGAGTCGACCTTCGGTATACGGAAGTTCCTGACAATAATGACATCAGCGAAATGTCGATCATCTATGAAAACATCAGATTTGCGAACAAATTTGATCAGCACTTGGATGCCTTCGGATGTAATCTAGCAAGGCAGATTCTTGAACTCACATCCTACGAATTTGAAATCTCCGACAAAATTTGGCGGATTTATCTAAAGGACCTACCGTCATCAAAATTTTACCCGCATTATAATTTTTAACCGTGTGATCAATGACACAGCGTCTTCGGTAAAGTTTTTCATCTTAAACCAACAAATATAGTTGACGAGTATATTAAAATTCAACAGTCTACTGATTTTAAAATACAGAGTTATTAAGAAAAATTGAAATAAGATCGGTCGTATTCAATTATTTTAAATGATATTAAATAAAGTATAAACTTTTACATTTTATAAAGAGACAGGTTAGTTAAAATAAAGTTCTTATTGAAGCAAGTAACCATTTCTGGGGGATAATTTAAATATTTGAGATTAAAAACTCTAGAGAAGGTATCCAAACATCATAACTCCAAAAACGCAACAAATTATCAAACAAGATTTCAAGGGCTCCTTTTCTCCTAAATGTGAAAAGTATTAGAATACACTGAAAAATTAACGGCATCAACCTGGGAAATCTTCTACGGCATTGCGCAATCTTCAACAATACTGCCTTTTGGATGGTTTCGGCATTTCAAGAGCTTATTCGCGATTCTTGTGAATTCTCATGACGTTAGCGGGATCAAGGTCATGATTTCAAGCTCTTAGTCGCGATGTTCGTAATTTCTATTCACATTATCATTATATTTTTGTCATGAGCATGTTCATTACTTCAGGATATTTGTCACGATTTTAAATATTTTTGTCACGAGTTGTGTGATTTGTGTTCATGATTTCAGGATCTTAATCGCGATTTTTGTAACTTCTGTTCATGTTATCGTGATATTTTAGTCATGAATAGAGCAATTCATGGTCATGATTTCAGGATCGTTGTCACGATTTTAGATATTTTTGTCACTAGTTGTGTGATTTGTTCATGATTTCAGGATCCTAGTCACGATTTTCGTGTGTGCATGTCATCATGATATTTTATTCTAGAGCTTACTTTCCAAGAGTAATGTAACTATTGTTCATGATATCAGCAGTTTTATCGTGGTATTCGTGAATCTATTATATTTTGGTTACGAACGGTTTCCGTACTTGGAATAACGTGCACTGGATCATTAAAATAAGACTCATTCGCGATATCTGGGACTGTGAACTATATCACGCACACTACTGGGGTTCTTAGTGCAGATTTCGTTTTCTGTCCAGACATCATAATGAACCTTATCAAATGAATAACGATGTTCGAGATCCTAATAGTTTTTTTATATCTACTGCGCGTACCTATTAGTGGTCGCTAGCAGCTGGGTAATTTATGAAAAAGCGCATGGAACAAAAATGGTTCCACGAATAATACTCCAAATTTTGTGAAAGAGTTCACGTAAAAATTTCATTACCATGTTGCATGAAATTGTATATGATTGGGGATATCTTCTAAATATCACAAAAACGCAAATTGATACTAGGTAGATCGTAAATCATGTACTAGGTCATGATCTAGTTCACGAATACGTGAATATTTTATGATTTCGTGAACAATTTCACGAAAACGACCGATAAGTTGTAACTGTTATACTAGGTATCATGAACCAGATCACGAATACATGAATAATACTTCATGATTTCGTGAACTATTTCACGAGCACGGATATTGGATCGTAACTAATATGTTAGAAATCATGAACCAGTTCACGGAAACATAAATAATATTTTATGATTTCGTGAACAATTTCACGAAAACGAATAATAAGTTGTGACTATTATACCAGGTTTCATGAACCGGATCCCGAATACATGAATAATATTTCATGATTTCGTGATCTATTTCACGAGCACGGATATTGGATCGTAACTAATATGTTAGGAATCATGAACCAGTTCACGGAAACAAATATTTTATGATTTCGTGAACAATTTCACGAAAACGAATGATAAGTTGTGACTATTATACCAGGTTTCATGAACCGGTTCCCGAATACATGAATATTAATATATACGGATATTGGATCGTGACCAATATATTAAAGATCATGAATTAGTTCACAAGGATTAAACGGATTTTTGAAAAAAAAAATTGCATTTCGTGAAATAGTTCACGAAAAAATAGCCACAATATTTTGATTTTGTGAACTAATGTTCCTATATCTATGAAAAAATCATGATTCAACCTTTGGTTTTACGAATAATGTTCATAAAGTTGTGAATTAATTCGCGTACTGAGAATCGAATTAGAAATAACTTGGCGGAATCCGTGACTGGAGTTCAGAAAACAAAAACAAATATTTCCACTAATGAAAACGTTACGCGGGCGTTACTGAAGAGAAATTGAACATAATTATAAAAGCCATGATTTTTGTTCATGGTCCTGTTTTCATAAAGTAAAAAGGTGATTGTTCCAGAATTCATGGCATTTTATTCACGATTTTGGGAACAATTTTTTTCCGTGTACTGCCAAATGGACTACTGTATTTGTTGTGTAGCCAAAAGTAATATCCACGAGAACAACTAGAGGCTATCCACAAGGGAGAGTGCTGTCACCTCTTCTGTGGCTCCTTGGAAAAGGACGGACTCCTGAATGAACTGAAAGGTCTGGGATTTGAAGTAACGGATTACGCAGACGATATTGTCATCACTGTGATGGCAATGATGAATCTTCGATGAAAGATCGTATTTAAGCTGCTTTAAACGTGACATGACAATGGTGTGAATCTTAGCATCAATTCGCAAAAAATCTTCGCAATTCCTTTTAAAGGGAAAAGAATAGCCAGCCGGAATGCATACTGAATTTGCCACGAAAGTCAATAAACTGCTGTGGAATCAACATTTCGAAAGAACCACAGAAAATGCATTAAAGTACATGATGGCACGCCAAAGCCTCTTTGGCAAAAATGGGCCTTAAAACCAGAAATGACGCACTGGCTTTGCATTTCAGTTATCAGAACAATGGTTGAAAATGCTTCAATGGTTTGGTGGACTAAATTGTTGCAGTTCCAGGATATCCCAAATGAACATGGGGCAATTATTCGTATAACGGTAGAGTCCAATAAAAAAACATCCAAATCCCTCCCAATCAACTGCGCTATGGAAGCCAAACCGAATAATCAATACTCGTTATCTGGTTCTCCTCCATCGGATTTTGGTATTAGGCGCTGAAAAACAAATAATGTTGATTAGATTAGCCACAACATGCGACTACACACCACCACTGAAAAAAAAACTGAGCCCTTCCGACTGTAGGAGGTTTGATTTCATAACTTTTAACACGGTTTATCGAACGCGCAAACATTTGTCACGACGTCGTCGTCATCGTCTTTGGACATTGAATAAGAAGTAAACAAAGGAATAAAAATTCTAGCTTTGCACTAGATTCATGATCTTTTTAATATTTTTGAAACCAAGCTGTGTATAGGTTCCCCAAATTCAAATTTTTTCGGTTCGGGTTGTATTCCGATTTAGAAGATCGATCAACGCTCGAGTTTGGTTTGGGTTGACCCGAGACCGCGATATGTGATCAAAATCCTTGGACTATACAAGTTGAATTTTTGAAATCCAATTTTGAACTTCTTGCGTTTGAGTTATTCTCGGTTTTCGGTTTGAGTCTAGAATAAAATAGGTATTCTAATATTTGGTCACCTAAAAATTAATTTGATAACAAATTTTAGTTTGATTTTATTATTAGTACTTTAAAATTTGCTCCTTTTTGAAACAAAACGCCTTTAAATTGGTACTACCACACGAAAATGCTCAGATTATTATTTTAACAAAATGAAATATTAAATTAAGCAAATAAACCTCTACTTAGTAGTTCCAATCGAACTGCACATTCTTCATGAAAAAGGAACAAATTTTAAAGTACTATTAATCACATTTAACTAAAACTTATTATAAGATCAATTTTCCGTAAACCAAATATTGAACGGAGTCAAAATTTCAGTTAATCGAATTTTGCCCAATTTTCGATCAAAGTCGTCCCATTGTACAAGAAAGCCCAACCGGGCTGTGGTTTCGATACATGCCACAGAACTGTGTTGAATCTATTATCACTTTTCAAACACACTAATGTCAGGTCGCTTGCTACCCTTGAGAGCTTATCACACACGACACTACTTTGCTGGTACCGAGACAGACCTTACTGGTAATGGATGACAAATCCGTACTGTTTTGGGTGATAAGATATTCGAAGGGACTTATAAGTTGGCATTGGATCCAAACCCTCCACTACAAATTTAGACACTTGAAAGCCATTTCCAGATCGGTGCTGCTGCTGCTGCTGTGTATGAATACTTGAACGTGAACTAATGACTCATTCCTAGTACCTAGTATCCACTAGCCTCTGAGCAGACAGACACGTCGCCAGTTAAAATTTCAACCATTTCCACGTTCAAAAATGGTGCCGACGGAAACAAAAGAAACGAGCGCAGCAATTGGATGATAGTGTTAGCATAATGCGCGAATGGGTGCGCAAAACAGAACCGGAGGAAACGTTGCAAAACACCACGCCCGATAGGGTGAGAATTTTTCAGTTGGCGCAAGAAAAACACCGCTCAGACCAACGCGAACAAATGGCTGCTCATCGAAGGTCGAAATGCACAATTACCCCGAACGCGCGGTGATGGTAATTGATTGATGGACGACGGCGACGACGACGCAATGACTGTTGCATATATAGTTTTGTACAACGAAAATCGACCGCCTGATTGGAATTTGTAGAAGTAAACCAACATGGCGGGGAAGGGGGTGGTTCGATTCAGGCTGAGGGGTGGCAGTACGAAGAGAGATGATCACTTAGAAAGCTTTCTAATTGGTTGCGATTTGCTGTGTCGCTGGGTTTCTGTTTTTCTTTCAATATATGTCGAATTGCAGCAAGATTGGCAAATTTTAAAAACATCAATTTGAAACATTTGAGCATGTTTAACACTCGGAATACCAAGGGGGTAAAAAAAATGGGAACGCTTATTTTGACCGGTCATATCTCAGCTGTTACATATTCGATTTTAAATCTATCTTCACCACTATAAAGGTATGTCTTTTGTGAACACGTTGAATTAAAAAAAAATAGACGAATAGAGTTGTCTACCGTAAGTTACAGTACAAAGAGTATAACAAAGTCAGTGAGAAAAAAATGGGAACGCTTCTTTGACTTGCCATATCTTAGCTGTTTGCTCACCAATTTTAATTCTTTCTTCACCATTGGATAGGTAAATCTTTTATAAAAACAGTGAACAAAGAATGATGGAAATCAAATTTGTATATCTGAAGTAATTGTAAAAACAGTAATTGAGAGTCAGTGCAGACGAAATGAGTTTTTCTGTTCAAACAATCGTATCACGACCGTTTGTCAACCAATTTCAATTTTCCTTACACCAATGCAATCCTTAGAGCTTCTAGACTTGTAATATATGCAATAAATAGTAGATTTTCAAAAATTACTATACTTTTTCGAGTTTTTAGGAGATAGGATTTTTACAATGTACGTGGCATACGGTTGATTGAAATTCTTTGCGACTTGTTAGTTTTACGGTTTGAAAATTACCTGTTTACTCAATAGTTCTACATATTATACATGGATATTATTATATCAAAATGTTTGCACGGACGTGGAGAAACACATTATTGTATGTAAGTTACTAAATAATAGAGTGTGTTAGGACGATTCACTAAATACGAAGAAGTTCAGAATTTTAAAATATTCGTCATATAACTTTAAATTTGAAGCGATGACCTATACATTTTAATACACCAGTCGATTGTAATTGATGGCGGCTACAATTTCTGAAAAAACATATTTTTATATTTTCTCAAAAAATAGCCAAAAGTACGTAGAAGTACAGAAATTTCATTTAGTTGGCAAAAAATGTTGAATTCAAAGCGATGGCCTATACCTTTTTATATACCAATCGATTATAATTGATTTTAGTTACAATTTCTGGAAGAACAATTTTTATATTTTCTCAAAAAATAGACAAAAGTACGTAGAACTACAGTAATTTCATTTAGTTGACAAATAGCTTCAAGTATTCAAAGCTATCACCTATGTAATTTATACACCAATCGATTGTAATTGATTTTGGCTACAATTTCTTAAAGAACAAATTTTTATATTATCTCAAAAAATAGCCAAAAATACGTACAAGTACAGAAATTTCATTTAGTGGGCAAATAACGACGAATTCTAAGGGATGATTTATACTTTTTTATACACCAATCGATTGTAATTGATGGCGGCTACAATTTTTGAAAGAACACATTTTTATATTTTCTCAAAAAATAGACAAAATACGTAGAAGTACGGAAATTTGATGTAGTTGGCAAATAAGGTCAAATTCAAAGTGATGGCCTACACTTTTATGTATATACCAATCGATTGTAATTGCTTTCGGCTACAATTGTTGCAAGAGAAACTTTTCATATTTTCCCAAAAAACGACAAAAATACGTAGAAGTACAGAAATTTCGTCTGATTGGCACAAAACTACAAATTTCCGTACTTCTACGTATTTTTGGCTATTTTTTGAGAAAATATAAACAATTGTTCTATCAGAAATTGTAGCCGCCATCAATTACAATAGATTGGTGTATAAATAGTGTAGGTCATCCCTTTTAATTTGCAGTTATTTGTCAATCAAACGAAATTTCTGTACTTCTACGTATTTTTGTCGTTTTTTTTAAGAAAATATAAAAAGTTTATCTTGTAACAATTGTAGCCGAAATCAATTACAATCGATTGGTATATATAAAAGTGTAGTCATCACTTTGAATTTGACCTTACTTGCCAACTAAATCAAATTTCCGTACTTCTACGTATTTTGTCTATTTTTTGAGAAAATATAAAAATGTGTTCTTTCAGAAATTGTAGCCACCATTAATCACAATCGATTGGTGTATAAAAAAGTACAAATCATCCCTTAAAATTCGACGTTATTTACCCACTAAATGAAATTTCTGTGCTTATACGTAGTTTTGGCTATTTTTTTAGAAAATATAAAAATATGTTCTTTCAGAAATTGTAGCCAAAATCAATTACAATCGATTGGTGTATAAATTGCATAGGTGATAGCTTTGAATACTTGAAGCTATTTGTCAACTAAATGAAATTACTGTAGTTCTACGTACTTTTGTCTATTTTTGAGAAAATATAAAAATCGTTCTTCCAGAAATTGTAACCAAAATCAATTATAATCGATTGGTATATAAAAAGGTATAGGCCATCACTTTGAACTCGACGTCATTTGCCAACTAAATGAAATTTCTGTACTTCTACGTACTTTTGGCTATTTTTTTTGAGAAAATATATTTTTTCAGAAATTGTAGCCACCATCAATTACAATCGACTGGTGTATGAAAATGTATAGGTCATCGCTTCAAATTTAAAGTTATATGACGAATATTTTAAAATTCTGAACTTCTTCGTATTTACTGAATCGTCCTAACACACTCTATTATTTAGTAACTTACATACAATAATGTGTTTCTCCACGTTCGTGCAATCATTTTGATATAATAATATCCATGTATAATATGTAGAACTATTGAGTAAACAGGTAATTTTCAAACCGTAAATCTAACAAGTCGCAAAGAATTTCAATCAACCGTATGCTACGTACATTGTAAAAATCCTATCTCCTAAAAACTCGAAAAAGTATAGTAATTTTTGAAAATCTACTTTTTATTGCATATATTACAAGTCTAGAGGCTCTAAGGATTGCATTGGTGTAAGGAAAATTGAAATTGGTTGACAAACGGTCGTGATACGATTGTTTGAACAGAAAAAGTCATTTCGTCTGTACTGACTCTCAATTACTGTTTTTACAATTACTTCAGATATACAAATTTGATTTCCATCATTCTTTGTTCACTGTTTTTATAAAAGATTTACCTATCCAATGGTGAAGAGAGAATTAAAATTGGTGAGCAAACAGCTAAGATATGGCAAGTCAAAGAAGCGTTCCCATTTTTTTTCTCGCTGACTTTGTTATACCCTTTTTACTGTAACTTACGGTAGACAACTCTATTCTTCCATTTTTTAATATGACGTATTCACAAAAGACATATCTTTCTATTGGTGAAGACAGATTTAAAATCGATTATGTAACGGCGGAGATATGATCGGTCAAAGTAAGCGTTCCCATTTTTTTAGACCCCCTTGGTAGTCCGCGTAACTTTTTACCCCCTTGGTATTCCGAGTGTTAAAGAATAAATTTTTGTTTTTCGAGAGTGGTCCAACTGGAGCTGTAGAACTAGCTTCTCGGAAGGGCTCCCTGTCAGAATCACTCACTGCAGACAAAATGGGAAAAGTCATCCATTATAACACTGCTTAAGGCCAATTGCAGCGGATTGCGATTCCGATGTTGACTCTATGGTTCAGATGCGAGGTCGTGGTGACTTCATGATCGCGTGGAAACGAGCGTTTGTATGTTTGTGTTTGAGACCGCGTTTATGAATTCGAAAAAGGCTTTGTAGGTCATTTTTATGTTCACGAGATCGCAAGCGTGGACGATTGCGATTACATGTTGAATTTTGTGATAAGGTTTGTATTATCACGAAGGGCTCGAGTGTTTGTATATTAACGTTTTCGATCGCTTGGGTGTTTAAACGTCGCGGGTGCTCAAACGTCGATTGTGCTAGCGGGTACGTAATATCGCGTTTATAAATTCGTTTGAATAACCGCGCAACCATTTACAGATTTACACGAGATTCAGAATGTTTGCACGGGTCGTGATTCTAAAGTTTAATTTGGAGTGTACGTTTCAGGAAAAAGTGAGTTACCACATATCACAAGAGAATACTGCTACGTCTTACTGCAACTTGCCGTCTATTGGTGTTATTTTTTGAGAATAACCCAACTGAAGATGGCTAGAATCGAGGTTAGGGACTTCCGGACCGGCGTTTGTATAATAGCACTTGAAACCGAGTTTATTAATGGGTGTTATCAAAATCAATTTGCATTTATACGAATTTGAGTCATTGCAAAATTCATACACATTAAAGCGGGAAACACAACCAACGTAAACTATATTACATGTAATTGATAAGTATGAAGCAAGAAATATTTTAGCAATAGAATATTAAACATTGAAGCAGCAGTTGGTTTCATATTTAGAAAAATAAACGTGCGTCTCTTGAAATTCCGACCAAAAACGTTTCATGAGAATTTTGTGAAAAAGACCGCTTCATAAAATATTTTTAATGGTTCTCGCTCTTTACAATATAAGAATATAGATAATTTTCGGGGTATGAGTGAACAGAACACGAGTTTTTGGCAAAAATTGGTTTAGTGTTTCCATTTTTGAGTTCATTCATTTTCCAATTTTTTCCGTTATTTTCCGGTTTTTAACACTTAACTTTGTCTAGCGTTTTCGGTATTTGATTTTACTGCATTTAACAGTAAACTTATTGTTTACCACTTCTATTTACTAATTGTTTTACCATTTTCGTTATATTGTCGTGATTAACGTCGTAAATTTCAATTCCCTTTTCAAATTTTTTGAGGAATTGTCTTGTAAGTATTGGAACGTTTATATCTTTTGTTGAACTGCTTATAAAATCTATTTTATCGTTTTGTCGAAAATATGTTCAGCTATGTTGTATTACATTTTGGATTAGGCATGACATGCATTAATAACGAAAAAACTGTGACTTGAAAAATGTTTCTAAATACCGAATCACTACTCGGTATTTCCAGCTTATCTCGGTCAGAGCCATCAACATGGGGCACCAACCGAACGCTATAATAATAAAAGGTTTGAAATGCATATCAGCTACAGTTTTGTTTCTATTACCATTTGCATTTAGTTGTTTGGAGCGAACGGAGCGTCTCCTCGAAGGGCTGTACAGTGCCGATAAGGAAATATTTGTGAGCCGTACAGCGCCCATGACCGCATAGTTGTCCCCTTTTCTATAGGATTTCCTATCTTTAGATTTGCGATCATGGGCAGTACAAGGTTTGAATTAGATTGTGTCGTCATGTGCAACTATCAGGCGCCATTATTTTCATTTCATATGATTTATAAGATAAGAAAAACCGAATTTTAGAACACCCGATCGGAGCTTGTTTGTGATTGGTTCGCTAATTTCATGCAATGAGTCGCAAACCTTGAACAAAAAGAATTGTGACTTTGGTCGAATGTTGCTATTCAATCTTGTCAAATGCCCTCTTTTCGGGAGACTTCTTATCAACACCAGAAGAAAAGACGATTACAGTGAAGACCCGATTTTATCAGCATCCGATTTTATTAACCCCCGATTTTATCTATTCCTGATTTTATCAGCTTTTTGACCCGATTTTATCAACCTTGTATGAGAATTGATAATTGGTAGTTTGATGGGCTCTAGCAGACGAACCAATTTGATTTCGAGTAAATCCTTACTTGAGTATATTTTTATCTTAGAGTTCCGACATATGCAAAAATAAAATCTGCATTTTTTTTAAATTTTGCGCTGTCAGACTCCCTTAAGGGAAATTTGAACTAAATAATGAGGCTAGGGGCTAAAGATAAATATTTTAGGAGATTCAGTTTATTAAAAAGAAAGGAGAATATATGTTTCAATTTTGTCGATGTCCTCGTTTTACTAGCCTAAAATTCATCAAGGAGCTGCTATAAACGGTTCTTTACTGTAATAGTATTCGGCAGCCTGCATTATTTAGTATTATTTGCTCCAGTAACCAGGACCTGTTTGAACAAATGTCTTCCTCCCCGATGACCATTTTTATAGCAAAAAAAGCCCTTACTAGCGCCGCTATCAACCCATCCTAAAAAATCGAAATTTTGAAATTTAAACCAATCATGTCAGAATCATGCATTCACAAACAACAGCTGAACTGGAACATAGATGGCGTAGAGGACAGAAATCATCAGCATCTAACGATCTTCTATCAACATCAACGCCAACATCAACATATTCTTCTCAGAAGCACCATAATCATATAACAGAATAATTTGATAATTTCCCGTTTATACATGACTCCGTTGAATATCAATAGATTTGAATTCGCAGCTCGAAATGTTGTCACGATACTTCGGACGTCACAAACATTATCCACCGAACTTTGATTTCTTTTTATTAATTTTCACATTTTTATTTCAATTCATTTAGACTCTTCATTTTCATTTCCTTATATATTTTTTCACCTTTTCTTTATATCTGATTTTTCATTTTCAGCTCAATTTTTTTTTTAATTTTTTTTATTCACCATCATTTTTTATAATTTGGTCTTTCTGCTTTTTTTTTTCTAATTCCTTCAAACATTTTGTTGTTTTTTCTTAATATTTTTCATTTTTTTCTGTTTTTAACTTATTTTAGTTATTTTTGTTTTTTATTGCATATTTTATTCCTATTATTTAATTTATTTATTTATAATTTTTTCATCTATTTTCCTTGGGCTTATTTTTCTAAATTTTTGTACATGTACATCATCTGCACATTTTTATTTTTTTTATGTTTCATTTGTTTTTTTTTTTTTCATATTTTTACGGCATTCACAAATATTTATTTGGTCAACGTTAACATACCGGTTCAAATACAAAATGTATAACATAAACATTTCAAAATTTATTACAAAAAAATAAAACATTGCTCAGTTAATCTTTCGAATTGGCATATTATGCATATTTCTATTTTTTTCCTTTATTCTCTTGTATTTCCATTTTCTTTTTCTAAAATCTTTTTTCTCTCGTTCATTAATTTATTTTTTAATTTTTTCTTTTGTTTCTATTGTGTTTAATTTTTATGCATCGCGTTTTTTATTTTTGTTTTTTTTTTACTTTTATTTTATTATTATTTTTTATTTTACGTTTTGTATTATTATATTTGTTTTTTTTATTTCAATTATCGAGGTTTTAACCTTAAGGTCATTCACCTCTTCGGGTTAGAAAAATCTCTTAGGAAAAATTTCTAACCCTATGTGCGGGGTCGGGACTCGAACCCAGGTGCGCTGCGTACAAGGCAATTTACCAATACGCTACGCCCACTCCCTTGTTATTTTCGAATTATTTTTTGATTTTCCTTTTACTTTTCATGTATTTTATTTCTTAATTTTTTTTTTTTCATACATGTTTCTATTTTTTTGTTCTTTTATTGTCTTGTATTTCCATTTTCTTTTCCTAAAATCTTTTTTCTCTCGTTTATATTCCCTAATTTATTTCTTAATTTTTTCTTTTAATTTTTCATTTTGTTTCTATTGTATTTAATTTTTATGCATAGCGTTTTCTTATTTTTAGTTCATTTTTTAACTTCTATTTTATTATTTTTTTTATTTTGCGTTTTGTATTATTTTATTTGTTGTTATTGTCGAATCATTTTTTTATTTTCCTTTTATTTTTCATGTCTTTTATTTTTTAATTTTGTTTTCATTCCATTTCCATTTTTTCGTTTTCTTCAATATATTTTATTTTTTTAATTCGTTGATTTCTTTTTATAATGTCGTTAGCTCCACTATTATTTTTTTTATTTCCTTTTCATTCTTTATTTACATTTTTTATCTGGCTTTTTGTTTGCTTATTGTCTACTTTATTATTTTGTTTACAGTATTGTTTTATTTTTATATGTTTGTCCTATTTATTTATATTTTTGTTCTATTTCAGAATTTTTCATTTTTTCGAATTTCCCCGTTTTGGTTTCAAATTGTCACTTTTTCTATTTATTTTTGACTCGTTTTTTGCATTTTTTGTGCTCATTAAGGTTATTTATTCCCTTTTCTTTAAAGATGCAAATGTTGGTCCTCTTTCTTCTGGAATTTGCTTTCCGTATTACTTTCTTGATTCTTTTTTTGTTCTATTTTTCTTCTTTTCATTAATTATTATTCATTTATTGTTATTATTCATTTTATTTAGTTTCTTATTATTTTTATTTAGTTTTTTAACCCCATTTTAGTATTTTATTTTTTTATATATTTTGTACCAGCATTTTTTTTTATTATTTTCCCTTTATTTTACATTTTTCCTCTTGTGCTTTCACGCCTTTTATTTTTTCAGCTTTTTCATACCTATTCTTTTTTTCTTTTATTTTTTTCCATCTTTTGTTGCGCTTTTTTATTTGTTATTTTTTATTTAATTTCTTTTTTATTCTATTTCGATTTTTACTCTTTTATTTTGATCTCGTTTTTTGTTCGCTTTTTTATTTTCCATTTTTTTTTCATTATAGTTTTATGTTTATATATATGTTCTGTTTTTTATTTTAGTTTACGTATAGTATACGTATTTTCGTTTTAATTTTTTTGCAATAGTTTTTTTTTCTATTTTTCTTACGTGTTAATTTCTGTTTAAAATTCTTAATATACTCTATTTACTACTGTCTCATTTTCCGCATTTTTTATATTCCTTGATATGATTATTTTTATTTTATTCCCTATTCCTTTTTTTATCTTCTTATAACTCTTATTTTAATTTTTTCCACTGTTTATTTTATTTGCAGTTAATATCTTTCATTATTTCTTCATTTTTATCCTATTTTTTACCCCAGCCGATTTTTTTTCTAATTTTTTTATGCCTTTGTCTGATTTTCAGGTTCATTTATTAGTTTTATTTTATTTTTAGCTCTTTTCCATTCGAATTGTCTTTCCATTCCTTTCTTTTTCATTTTCTCTTAATTTTTTTATTTTCTTCTCAATTTTTTGTCATTTTCACTTTTATTTTGTTGCGATCTTCTCTTTATTTTTTTTTGTAATTTTCTCCTTGATTTTGTTGTAATTTTCTCTTCAATTTTTTGCGATCTCCATTTTTATTTTTTGATTCTTTATATTATTTAATCGCATTTTTTCATTTTCTGATTTGTTTCTGGTTTATAGTTTTTTTTATTCTAGAGGTTTTACCCTTCGAGCATTCGCCTCTTTTCGGGTTAGGGAAACCTCTTGGAAAAATTTCTAACCCTATGTGCGGGATTTGGAACCGAAGCCAGGCGCGCTGCGTATAAAGAAATCGATTTATCAACTACGCTACGCCCGTTCTCACAAATATTTTGTTTTTTGCTCGTTTTTGTTCCATTTTTTCTCCATTGTCTTATTTTCGTTCTGTTTTTGCTTATTTTTCATTTGTTTTATAAAACAAAAGTTTTTTCGTTTATTTTTGTTAGTCTTGTTTTGTTTTTTACGTTTTGTTTTTGCTTCATTTTTCCATTTTCTTCTTATTCCTTTATTTTTTATGCTTGTTTTTTCATACTCGTTTTCGTTTTTCTATATTTTTGAATTTGTTTTTATTTTTGCTCTACAGTGACGACCCGATTCTACCAGACCCTGATTTTCTTTTCCCCTATTTTGTCAGCCTTTTAATTTGATTTTGACGGCCCCATACGAAAATCCGTTCGATGGGCTCTAGCAGATCTGCCGAGCCAAATTTGAGTAAATCCTTTCGTGAGCATATTTTACCAATCCTAATTTTTTGTCCTTTTTGCAATTCTTATAGTTTTTTTTTAGTTTTTTACCGTTTCATTTATTTATTTTCGAACGATTTTTTGTTTTTTTTTTAATTTTTTTTTCTTTTAGTTTTTATAATTTTTCATTTTTTCTACTTTTTTCTTGTTTCTTCCATATTATTTTATTTTATATTATTTTTATACCTATTTCCGTTCTATTTATTCATTTTTGTCTTGATTTTATTTTTTGTTATGTTTTGCTTTTTAATTTTCATATTGTTTCTTCCTATTTTCAAGGCTTCAAATGTCGATCGCTCTATTTCTTCACTTTATTATCGTGTAAATCTTTATTTTCTTTTTATTTTATTTTTATTTTCTATTTATTTCATGTATTTGTGCACTTTTTTGGTTTACGATTTTCCTATTTTCGTTTAATTTGGTACCTGACTCTCCTTCTAGTTTTTCTGTGATTGTTTTTGTTGCTTCCTTTGATTTTATTTCTAATTTTCTCGATTTTCAAGATTTTACCCTTGTTCGTTTTTTTTCTTTTTCGTTTTTTTTTCATCTCGTTAATTTTTTTAATTTTTGCTCTAGTTTTTATGTTTTCGGTTTTATTTATTCATTTTCGGTTTATTATTATTTACATTATTTTATCTAAGCGTCATTTTTAATTTTTGTTATTTCATTTGTTTAATTTTAGTTTTATTTATTTTGCTTAGCTTAACATTTTTTTCTGAAATTCTTTTGCACTTAGATTAAACTTTTTATACAGTGGAGACCCGATTTTAGCAGCCCTCGATTTTATCAACTTTTTGACCCGATTTATCAGCTTCATATGAAAATTGATAGTTGGTAGTTTGATGGGCTCTAGCAGACGAACCAAGTTGAAGTCGACTAAATCCTTTCTTGAGCATATATTTCTTAGCTTAGAGATTCGAAAAATGCAAAAATAAAAATATCGATTTTTTTTAAATTTTTCATTGTCATACCCCCTTAAGGGCAACTTAAAGTAAATAATCAGAAAAGGTTGCAAGGCTATATCTAAGGAACAAAAAAGAATATTTTAAGAGCTTCGGTTTAAAAAAAACAGGAAAAATATGTCCCGATTTTATCAATGTCACTGTTTATCAGCTTAAAATTCGCCAAGGGGCTGAAAAAACGGGTCTTTACTGTATTCGTTTTATTTTTATATAATTATTTCATTCTATAATTTTTTGATGTATTGTTTTTGTATTTTTCTTTATTTTTTTGTATTTTCTTCTCTATCTTTTATTTGTTATACTATTTTTTATTTCCTTCTTTATCTTTTTATTTGCTTCTCGGTTTTTTCTTTCCTTTTTTATTCTCTTTCCTATTTTCTTCTATATTGGTTTCAATTTCTTTTTCGTTTCTTCTATTTTTCTTTGCTTATTTTTACTTTGTGCTTTTTCTTATATATTTTTTTAATTTTTTTATTTCAATTTGTTGTTTATTTTAATTTTTTATTTTTTTCCATTTTTTTTATTTTCTTATTCGTTTTATCATATTATTTTATTTTTCTTTTTTCATTTTATCATTTTCGTCTTTATTTCATCGTTTTGTTGTTCATTTTATGATTTTCCTTTATGCTCCCTTTTTTGTTTCCTATTATCATATTTGACGTAAATGTTTGCTTTATTATTTCGTCCTATTTTTCATTTTCGTTTATTTTTGGGTGTCAATAATGCAGTTTTGATATTTTTCGAGCTATCATGAATTGATATATTTTTTGTGTGAGAATTTTTACAACGTTTTAGAATCTTTAAAAAAATTTCGCCAATTCGTCAGCTATAAATTTTTTAGCGCCATTGAATTTTTTAATTTCAAAATTTTGGCTTGTTTAATTTGTCGGTTTCGCTGGTCTCATCAACAAATCAGAAATTCTTTTCTTTTGGTACCTCATATTGCAATAGTAGTTTGTTTTAAAACAGACGTTTGGAACTAGAGCAACCTAGTGCTAAGCCGGTATCAGCTTCAGATGGGACGAAGTCAAAAGGCAATTGGTGACATATACATTTTTCTAATATTATTTTGTTAACTTCACATTTTTTAAATTTATTTTTTCCCTGAATTTTCCGACTTCCTGCCCGGGTTCTTAATAATTAAAACGTCTCTTATGGATGTACTTGGTCTTATCAATGTGTCAGATACCATCTGTACCTCTTTACCATTTCCTGAACCTCATTGTTTATTGCGCCAAATGTTATATACCGTATAATATACAGTCATAGTTAAGAAAATTAAGGAAACCGCGTAAAATTGCCCGAAACAAGGAAATTGAGCAGGAATTGTGGAAGTTCTTATTTCTTTCCATCAGAACAAAGTTCTACAACTCGTACTTCTCCATGTTCCTCCCAACCAAAACCAATATTTGCACGAAAAAAAACCCGACCCAATTCCTTCTAATGAACTGCTGTGCCAAAAATTGCTGCAAATAACAAACACGCAAGACCTTCACGACTCCCACGCCACCGACAAAACATGCTCGGTGGCCAAAATTCGCAATCATTGCTGCACATATACATAATGTTTAATAGGGGGAAGTGCTAGCATACATCGATGGATGGATGGATAGATATTATAGGAACGTGAATTATTCACCTTGTCTGTCGTGCAACGTCACGTTCGCGACCTTCGCGGTGCTTCTGGTTTAACTGTTGTTGTCGTTGTTGTTCCGTCGTAGCTTCACGATGCTGCATTTTTCAAACGACAGTTTTAATCAAATTTCTGCAACATTCGGTTCGATATTGTAACTCACACTAATTATTTCGCGCGCCTGTGCTAACCACTCCGCTTCTTCGTCATCTGTTGGATATTAGATTTTTTTTACATAATGGTTAGGAATTGATCGGTAGACTATTTTCTTGGCTCTACGCCTGGGACATTCACTGCGGAACAAACGGACGATCGCAACGCGTTTAAATTTCACTTATGCTACCGAAACATACAAGGAACGCCGTTACGAACAGTTATGTACAACATGGTTTGATCTCACCATTAGAATAAGAAAAAGAACGTCAATTTGTCGAAATTATTTACAAAAATCACTAACTTAAGCAATCAATGCGCACTGTTTTCGTCAGATTTTTCTTCGACAGAAAAATTGCGTGATTTGCAATGACTAACACACACACACGAATGATGGATACTCCAGGAATATCCTGAGCGCTGACAGACCCACACACGTCACTTGATAAAAACTTCTTCTAGCAGATCCTTTTGCTAGTAGCAGTGAAACATCACTTTTGTCGCCAGTCTGCCGCGAACAAACACTACTCAGTTTTTCCTGAATTGCGTGAATGTGTGCACGCTTTCACGAATGGTTATCCTATGATTTGCATCACAACACTACACTACCACAAATGCAAAACTGCATCGAATGTAGATTTCACGCACACACGTCTAAAATCGCCGCGTGATTAAATGCTTCATTCATTAAAGAGGTTTGTCAATCAACCGGTCAGATCACACTCCCCTGTAAAGAGATCCTTTTTTGAATACAACACACTTCCGCTTAACCACTAGGTCTATCGGTTCACGGACTTTACACTCACGTCCCTTCTACAGGGGGTCAAAGCTATTCGAATGGATCTTTGCTTTCGTTCACTCTTGCTTTCATGCAACCATCTTTGCGCAGACACCCACTATCGGTATGTTTGTGTATGTTTCACCTATCAGTGTAAATAAATGTGCGTGCTGTCAAAAGTTCAGCAAATTTCCCGTGGCTAACATGTCTGCTGGATCTCGTTTTCCAAGTTTCTTCTTTTAGTTTTTATACTTCACAAAATAAAATCGAAAAGAATTGATTATTAATTCAATCCTTTTCTTCATCCTTCTTGGCGGACACCCACCGTACAATGCTTCGTTCGATTCACTCAATCCCTTGCGTGGCTGTGTCCGTGACGTAGAGTTTCACTTACGTACACAATACTATCCGTTTTCTTCTAGATGGTATGACCATTCACGATAGCAGTAAACCGTAGTTGTCGTCGTTCAAGGTGGCGGCGCCAGTGTACGATAGAAAATTAGCATTTTTCCTGAAATCCCTTTTTTTCCTAGCTGTCACTGTCTGTGCCACACAGATTACCTGCGGAAAAATAAAGAAAAACTTCCATCAGTTCCACATTCGAACAACACACCCACTATTGAATTAGCACCTCAATCTAGAGGGATCCAGTTAGGAAGCAGCTTTCCTAGCTGCACCCACAGTTCGCTTCGACGAAACGGCCAGACCAACCAGGTCTTGTGAGGTGAGCGATCCCAGCACAAGAAAATAATCTAATGAATCGATGGAGGAAACGGGAAAACAGTATGTGTTAACCAGGCAAACTCGCCCACCGTCGGTTCACAAGACAGAAAATTTTGACACCCTACAGAACTGTCAGATTCGGTTACGGTGTCATACGAACACTATCTCACACGCACCCGGAATGACATTTCTCCTGTTCAAGCCTACTGGTAGCTCAAAATTCAATCAGACCCACACAGTGACGGCACAAAACGTCCAAAGGAAAAACAGTAAAAAACGCTGCTATTTCAACTGAACGAATACCAACAACATGAAATTTTCATGCAGCTATGCTTTCTCGGCCTGGTTCGGTCGATCGAGCAGCACTGAATCTCCACTCGCCCATCATCAGCTCGCTCACCCATCGCCCATTGAGTTGAGCAGTGCGAGTCAGCCAGCAGCAGCAGCACATACAGGCCGATGACCATGGCGCGTAGCGTAGGGGAGTGCCGGGTGTGACAGGGTTTCCACGTCTACTCTCCCTTATATTTCGTGCAATCTATCGCTCAATGGCGGTTCCTCGCAGATGGTGAGATGAAGCGAAAATGAAACATCACCTTGTAAACCGAAAACACCCGCACACACACACACACACTTGGAAGCGGTGGGAAAATTGTAGGTCCAACAACACGTTCATTGCTTGGAAGTATGTACAATACACTCTTTTCCATCGTTCGAGATGCAAAAAAAATGACTAAGTGGGTCATACTTTTGCTCCATCGTGTGCAAAAAAGCGAGCATTGTATCAAATATGCTCATTCATAGATTCGTTTCAATAGGGAACAAAAGTTATACACAGGTACAAGGAAAGGTTAGACTATTTCAAAATGTTGGCGAAAATAACTATTAGAATTGGAATTCGAGTAATATTTAGGTCAACAAAATTGAACAATATTGTTTAAAACTTGTACATACATGAACAGGCAGGCGTTTAAAATCATCTTCGATTTTGGATTGTAACAAAAGTCATCTAAAGGTTATTTGTATTGAATGCGGACCTTCACAGCGACAAGTTTCCAAAACTTTTTAGCGATATGTCGAAAAAAAAAACAGAAAAAGATTTATGAACTAAATTTGAAAGATACAATTTTACCAGTTGGAATGGATGATCATAAAAAATGTTTTCAGTGGGGAGTAGACGACACGACCAGACACTCGCATTCCGAAACTATTCCTGAAATATCCTGACTATCCCTCAGTAACTCAGGTAATTGGTGTTGATATATTTTTCTTAATGATTGCAATGCACATAAACGAATAAATGCTGGTGCCGATTCGACTTGAGCACGATCGGGGGATGTGAAAAAATCGGTGAAATGCCCGTCAAATAAGAAAAACTGTCATTGGTTTTTTAGCAGTTTGAAATTTTGTTTAGTTTTGTTTTCATTGGTATCATGACAATATGAGATTGAGACACTCAAAGTTGCGTTGGTCGAACAACTCAGACATAACAATGCGTAATTCTTCCGTATGTTCAACCTCCAATTGATATAGGGTCCCAAGTAAGTCATAGGAGTAATTAGAACAAATTGAGTAAATTATAATCAGTTACTAGTTTATGCAAGTGATTTTGTAGTTGCAATGCGTATACTAAAGTGCAGATACCTTCCGAAGAGTTTTGTTGCCGAGTAAATATCAAATTAAGATAATAATGTGTTTGTATGTATGTATTAGGTTGGGGTACTATGCTCATTGCTTCAAAACGTTTTATAGTGACTTTCGGGGCCCCAAAAATCTATCCAAAATTTGGGCTCGATTGGTTGTGACCCAGCATCTCTCATATCATTTGCAAATTGAACAGAAATTAGCACAATTTTTAATTTTTATTTATGGAGAAAAATATTCCATATTTCATTAAAAAGAAGATCAAGACACCGAGAGACTTTAATAAAGTTTTTTGGAATGATGTTGTTGTGTTCTAAAACTTGCCGATATTTCCTACCATTTTTTTAATTTTCACAAGGGAGATGCCGTATAAAAAAACCGCGTTAATTTCGGAATCCGTGAGGAATTCTATGAAGGTCCATCCAAAAATAATTAAGATTGTGACGGACCGACTTCGATTTCGGTAAAAGGGACCATTCATAAATTACGTAATACTTTTAGGGGAGAGAGGATACGACAAATTGTGACATGTTGTGACATATGGGGGAGGGGGAGTAAGCTAGAACGTTACGTAATAGGGGAAGAGGGGATAGAGAAATTTGTGACAATTTGGTACATTGTGGGAACGGGGAGTCAATCTTTGGTAATTTTTACTTTACGTAAATTATGAATAGTCCCAAACATTACACGTTTCACCGACATGGAAGACATTTTCCACAGTCGATGAGATCACCTTGACAGTCATTTTTAAAAAAAGGCATAGAAGTGTTCGTATGCAGTATTTTCCAAAAAAAAGTTCTGCGTTTGAGATGTACTTCCCACGGTTGCCAGACGAAAATCTGTAATTCTCGAGTACTTTTTCAAATGGACGTAAGTAACATTGAGAGCCTCTCTTTGTTTACTTTCTCTTTCGTTTATTACGACGTCATTACAACACTTTGTACTAATTTTCCAGTACATATCGAAAGCCGACGGTTTTTACTACAATATTATGCAAAGAGTAGAGTAGTAAATGTTGAAATGGCCGAGTAATGAACAGAAGAGAAAAGAGAATCTCTCATTGTTACTTACGTCCATTTGAAAAAGTACTCGAGAATTATTGCGTGTGACATTGTATGTAGTCTAATTATGAGTCGTGTGGTGGTGTATGCGTGGAAGGTGTAAGTTTTAGCGTTCGAGTTCAGGGGTGCATATCTATCTGTTGGCGTGGATGCTCCACTAATTGTGTAATAACGTGATCGCGAAGGGCTCGAGCGTTTGTATGTTAACGTGTTTTTTGCTTGCGCTAGCGTGTGTAAGTTCGCGTGCAAAACTTCAATATTCGTATGTATTCTTGAATGATTGCGCACGGAACGTGAGTCTGATGCCTATTTTTAGTGTATGATACAGATGCTAGAAAAGTCATTTTCCTCATATCACTAGAGTTCCCGGTCATGTAGCCGTGGAACGTTTTGTCTAATGAGTATGGGCGTGAATCTAGGCTGCTATAACCGAGGGTAGACTTCCGGACGTGACACATTCAAGATCGCGCGAGCGGTGGGTTTGCTTGAATATGTGTAGATGATTGAAATTACATGGCTGTTTGTGACCAGGTTTGTGTTATCGCGAAGGAAACGAGCATTTGTACGTTTCGAATGGGAGATATTGTGAATGTATATGAGAGAACATGCAATTAATTGTGTTAGTGAGTGTTAGTATGAATCTAATTTGGGATATAGTAATAAAAGGGTTCATGACAGGCCGAATAAGGAAATAAGATGCGAAGAGATTAACTAGAAGTGTATAAATTAATCAATATTATTTTTTGTATACAACCACAGTGGAAAAGCAAACTAATAGAACTACAACAAAAACAGGATTTTATCATGCTATGCTGACCGGGAATGGATGATTCACGTGTGTCGATAAACTAATTGTACATTAATTTGGCCAATCCAATCTTTCCGATTGAATAGAATCGAATGCACCAATTGAACACTGGATTTACCAACCATTCTATCGTATGCGCCAGTTCTGTGTCCATTCCCTAATCCAGCTGTCACAAATTCCCAGACGAACACACACAGATAGATACACGACTAGCACATAAACATTGTACACTAGTACTAAAAACTAACTAATAGATTTCTACTTCCACATTTCTTTAATTAATTTATTGGCCTGTGCACGATGACGAAGTTGAACAATAAATCGACACGCAATGACCCCCACTGAGAGCTGTGCCCACAAACACTACCATTAAGCTGTTGAACAATGTTTGCAAACACAGCCCACAGAAAAGGCCAATCCACGGAGATCCGCCAGTCGGCCTCGCCAATGTGCACAGGCTCTTGGCCGACTGTTAGTTTGGGTTGGTGCGGTGTATGAAAAAACACAAAACATAAAAAAAACCATAAGCCCTCTTGGTCTCCTCTATGCACCACTATCGTGGCGTAATGCAATAACCATCTTAAAGCAGTTGTCTGTCAGACGCTGCTTGATGATGTTTGCAATACCGTCAAACCCGTGAACCTAGTAGACGGAAAAAATTGGTAAAGAATTAATAACACAAAAAAAAATTCTTTAAATTTTTTTTTATCTCTGGTAAATAAAAAACTAAAGAGAAAATAAACTTTACGAAAACTTTTTAATGTAAACTATCAGTAAAAAAGTTTTTCTAACGATAACGTTAAACATATTTTTAGATTTCATGCAAATTTACAGGCTAAACTGTTATTTACGGAATATCATTCTCAATCTCATTTCAAATCAAAATGCATTTAACGAAAATTTCCCAAAGCACGATAGTTTCCGAGATATTTGGAATTTTGATTCAACAATAACAATTAATTCATGAAATTATGCCCTTTTCATGAGTTATTCGAGTTTCCCCATCATGAACTATCCCCAATGAAATGTTTATCGATTTACACATGAAAAGGATTTTTTCCAGTATATTTGGATCATGAAGAAGCAAACAATAAGAAAGTTTTCCTAGCAACAACTCTAAACAATTTTTTAAAATTCATACTATTTGCAATCAAAAATATTCTTCTATTAAACTTAAAAAATAATTTAAAATGGTTTTTTTTTTGTAATTTAATTCTTTAACATAAATTTGTGTTTTTGAGAAATGTGTCAACATTTTGTTTAGTGTAGATTTTTTGTGCAGTTTTCATTCCCTGCAACTTAGTTTTGCCGTATATATTTTATACGGCAAAACTAAATTGCAGGGAATGAAAACTGCACAAGAAATCTACCGGAGTCGAACAAATTTTTTAGTACACGCTGCTTACAAAAGCTTCTACGTTTTTTTAAAAAATGCTCTTACGTCAAAATGTAATGTATCACTAGAGTTCCCGGTCATGTAGCCGTAGAGCGTTTTGTCTAGTGAATATGAGCGTCATTGTTTGATTGGTCCAACTGAAGGTATGAATCTAGGCTGCTATAACCGAGGGTAGACTTCCGGAGATCGCGCGAGCGGTGGGTTTGCTTGAATATGTGTAGATGATTGAAATTACATGGCTGTTTGTGATCAGGTTTGTGTTATCGCGAAGGAAACGAGCGTTTGTACGTTTCGAATGGGAGATATTGTGAGTGTATGTGAGAGAATATGCAATTAATTGTGTTAGTGAATGTAAGTATGAATCTAATTTGGGATATAGTAATAAAAGTGTTCATAACATGTCGAATAAAGAAATAAGATGCAAAGAGATTAACTAGAAGTGTACAAATTGATCGATATTATTTTTTGTATTCAACCACAGTGGAAAAGCAAACTAATAGAACTACAACAAAAACAGGACAACTGCAGTTTTGTTCGAATCGAAGATAGTCATATTTTATAGTCGGCCACTTTCTCATGGAGTCCCTTCCATCATAAAATGTTAAAAATCTAATGCTTGTCGTTTTAAATACGTAAAAGAAACTTTTTCGGCGTATTTGAATCACGGAGAAGCCTTCAATAAAAAAAATCCTAACAACAACTTTTGACATATTTTTGTAATTCATGGTATTTGCAGTAAAAAATAAAATTTTCTTTTTTAATTTGATTCTAAACGCCATTTTAAATCAAAATGCTCACACCAAAAAATTCTGAAATGTAGTTCTCGAGATATTTTAAATTTTGTTTTTACAACACAATTATTTTATGTTACTACGGCCTTTTCAGAAGTAGTTCGCGTTTCTCCATCAACAATAATAGGTTTTTCAAAAGACCCATAACGTTTCCTGTAACCTTTTCCTTGACATCCATGCGATATTGTAAACCATTTGAAAGCTACATGAAAACAACCAAAATATGATTTAACTAAATAATTTAATCATCAGACCATATAGTTGAATAGTATTTTGATTGTTTTCGTGTAGCTTACTAATGGTTTACAATATCGCCTTAATATCAAAGAGAAAGTTACAGGAAATGTTATGGGTCTTTTGAAAAACCTATTGTTGTTGATGGAAAAACGTGAACAACTTCTGAAAAGGTCATAATAAAATAAAATAATTGTGTTGCGAAAATTTTTTTTTAAATATCTCGAGAACTACATTTCAGAAATTTTTGTTGTTAGCATTTTGATTTACGTTTGGAATCATATTCAAAAAAAAATTATATTTTTTACTGCAAATAGTATAAATTATAAAAATATGTCAAAAGTTGTTGCTAGGAAATCTTTTTTATTAAAAGCTTCTACGTGATCCGAATATACTGAAAAAGTTTCTTTTATGTCTTTAAAACTATAAACATTAGATTTTTGACATTTTATGATGGGGTAACACGAATAACTTTTAAAAAGGGCGTAATCAAGCGAATTAACTATTATGGTGACAAAAAATACCAAATATCTCGAAAACTTTCAAATTAAAACGATACTTAGAATTTATTCTGTAATAAAATTACAGTTTTGTATGTCATTCAGTATGGAATTTAGAAACATGTATAAAGTTATTGTTAGAAAAACTTTTCTACCGATAAGTTCTCCATCATACAATCACATTCAAAATGTTTCTTTTCTCTTTGGGTTTTTGTTAACAAAATATAAAAAATTAGAAAAAATTATGCTATATTTCACCCTAAGTAGGAAAAATTGGTAAAAACCAAAATTTCTCACTAGGGTGAAAATTTGTTGGTAAAAACCAGTCTTTGTACAGGAGGGCACAAATCCTTATTTCATACTATGTTGCGTTTCGGCTTCGCCTCATCAGAAACCGACACTAACACATTGTCGGAATAGATTAGCGCCGGCTTGACGCAAATCCCTTAAAACTAAAACACACTATGTGTTTCAATCAAACGACTGATCAAACGTGATGTCCCGTTCGAGCAGAAGTTCTGTTTATGCCGATGAGACACAAGTGAAGCCGAAACTTGTCTTGGCTTAGCAGGCCTATGCGAAAGCACTATGCTATATTTCACCCTAAGGAGGAAAGTTTCGGCTTCACTTGTGTCTCATCGGCATAAACAGAACTTCTGCTCGAACGGGACATCATGTTTGATCAGTCGTTTGATTGAAACACATAGTGTGTTTTAGTTTTAAGGGATTTGCGTCAAGCCGGCGCTAATCTATTCCGACAATGTGTTAGTGTCGGTTTCTGATGAGGCGAAGCCGAAACGTAACATAGTATAGAAAAAATTGTTTTTTTACAATTTAAATTTTTAATAAAAATTTAGTTTTAGTGAAAAATGACAACATTTTTTTCAGTGTATATTTTTTCGTACAGAAATATCAATTCCTTGTAACTCGTTCTCAGAATGTTTTGTTGTATAAAATTCAGTATTCGATATTTTTTCCACGCCGATTATTTCGGAATTCGAAAATTCCCAATATGCTTACTTCACCAAAACAAGACCAGTAAAGCCTACTGTGCTTTAATTTATCTTAGAACCTCTGTTCATCCCACGCATTTGAACACATTAGTTAGAGAGTATCTGCTATATCTGTTCAACGCATTAGTTCAAATAGTAGGATGAATAAGGGTGTGTTGTACTCGATATTTTGCTCTGCTCAAACGCGAGTATTTTGCATTTTCCAGACAAGATTTTTTATTATACCTCTTCTCAGAAATGAAGCAAAGATTTTGATATTGCTTGCGCCATCAAATTCTAACCGCACTGCGCACTTACTATTTTTCTATCGAATAATTCTCATAGAAAGGTTAGTTCGACTGGTCTGTCTATGAAAGTACAATCTCTATCACTTGAAATACATCTGTTTTGACAGCTCGCAGTTTTCAGTAGCGGTTTGATCACTCGCACTTTTAAAGTGCGGAGTCCAGGTTGGTGGGAAGTGCGCAATACCTAGTTAAGCGCAATCCAATCACTGTGCGCCAATTTATTAACGAATTAGTGTGACATCTTGACTAATGAGATGAATAAGGGCTCGTCTACCCTAGCAATGATATCTGTTCACTCAGTTTCAGATTACTCGTTTGCTTCTGTTGTATTTATGTTGAAAACAGGCGGGAAAAAATGTTCGCGGATTCGTGAATAAAGTGCCATGAAACCTGATTTATTTTTAAGTAGTGAAAACGAACAAAAACCATTTGTGAATATGAACTGATGCACGAGTTACTACATCTTGATCGTGATTTGGTTTTTGTGGTTTTGAACTAGATCGAAAAATCTAAACCATCTCGATGTATTCTCTATTAAGGGACCACTTCAATGGAAAATAATGTGTTGAAAGTGAAAATATTCCAGGAACACTGTTGGTTACTTTGATTGCGTTGACAAGTCAAACAAAAATCTAGCGTTTCATTTGAAAAAGTCGTTTTTCACTAACGTTCTCAACATGCTCAACAACAAAATCGGTGTGCAAAAATAAGATTATATTCTATAATTTGAGTACTGCGTAACTGGAACTGGTAAAAACATCTTGTGGCTCATTTATTATGATAGTGCCATTAGTTTTATATTAGATTTTTCGGATTTATACAAGGCAAGGTAACGGTACACAGAATAGATGGTATGACAGGTACACGCAAAGAAACAGCAGAACTCTGCCCTTTTGGATGAGACAATCTTTATTTTATTACTGATCGTAAAATTGGAATCAGTATATATTGACTCGATTGGTACGCACCCCATGTTATTCGAAGATTTGTGCCCAGCCTTGTCCCCTTATAAGATTCCTAATAAGAAGGGAAAGGAGACAAAAGGAAGGGGAATGGAAAATGACAACTTAATACAATCAACACAAAACAGTAAACAGCATGAATTCTTCATTCCCGGAGGAATATTTAACCCTACTGACAAAGCCTATAGCTCTTTGCCACACTGGGTTAGGAACTATAGCATATCCTTACTAGCTTCCTGTACAAAAGTTTGTGTATGTATATAGAACCAAAAATCCGATTACGTAATTGCGTTATTGTAGAGCAATTACATATCAAAAGATTTGAAGTTCCGTAATCGAATTCACTGTCACACAAATAATACTCAGCACGCTGAGTAGGAAACTTGTGATATTTGAGTTTACAATGTCCAGTCAGTGCTTTGACTAGAATATTACAACCGACAGCAAAGTTTTTTTTGAAGAAGAGGAAATATCTAAAAAATAAAAGGTCTGGTGAATTTAGTGCGTCGATAAGGATTTTTTGTAGAATTTGCCATCGAGTGTACAGTAAAAAATATTCTGATGAAACACTCTTTGCTGTAGAGAGGAGGTAAGTTTTATACAGCCTCTGTTGTATTCAAATTATCATTTGGCTACCTAATTTTTATAAACGTTTTTTCACCGTCATATATCTAGTAATTTAAAAAAATTGTAACCATTTATTGTTATAAAAGATATTTGTAAAACTATTCAACTAGCAATCTAGTTGAAAAATGGCTTATGATCAGATGTGATTTCGTTTCTTTTGTAACGCAATGCTTATCTCTACGTTCTACTCATTTGATACCTTATAAACTGATATCATTTTATTGTCAAACATGTTATCGCAATATTTTCAACTTCTTCTAGCGAGGGTAGATTCATAAACTGTTTTTCATCAACAATCCTTTTTCTGTGTTTTCATTCTCTATTTGATTGCCCATTCTATGACAACCGCTGGCAGTTGTCTTTGTTTAATTTGATAACAGATTTCTCATTCTGATCCTATCTGATCCCACAGAACTTTTCTTTTTTGTGCTGAAAATAGTCCCGTAAAATTTTTGCAAATCTTTCCAGCAAAAGCTTACCTCGTACTTCGAAATTTTTTTCTCGAAGTACCCCTTCTTACATCGATAAAATTTTATACCGGCTTTCACTTGAATGTGTAAGTTTCCTGTGTAGCCGCTGCAAGCATTCGACTCACAGTCTGGATTTTCTCGTTTGTCGCTATTGGTCATTCAACGTTGATCCAGCCGTTCCACAGATGCCCTTTTGTATTTTTAACACTTTGTGACTGTAGTAGACCGCCTCGTGAACCTGATACCTTGCTGTGTTTAGTTTATCTCTTATTAGTAGCTCAATTATTCGTTCGTTGAGCTTTTCAACATATTCTTTAGCAGCATCCTGATTCAACAGTCACTGTTTGACCAAGCATGTAAATAGTTCTCTCCCAGCACATCATGGTTAGAATCGACGATTTTTGGAAGATACTAACATCGACGACATCAACGAAATAACCATTTGTCAAAACCTGGTTGTTTTGAAAACACGTTTCACCATTTGGATGTCTACAAATGCGTTTCCGAATATTTTGTTGTACTAAGTATTACACATAGCCATTTTTCTGCCTGCTGCAATATTGACTTTTACGCTGTCGTCGGTGGTTCTGGGGAGACTCTCATCACCAATAACTAGGCGAAAAAATTCTTCCCTACCGACCTTTGCATTTTCCACCCCGCTGATTAGCTTCACACCATGTTTTATGTACTCTTCGTACATCATGTCTACACGTTTGTTGAACTCCCTTTCATATCATCGGGTTTGTCGTTCGTTGGCGTATATACGTTGGTAGTTGAATAACTTGCTTTTTCTCTTCAATAAGTAACATAACTCTTCATCACACTTCTACCGAAGACTGTAATATATTTTTCACATACCATCGCCGGATGCGATCATTATTACCTTACGACGGTTGCAATCAGTTATTAGACTGAATGTAAAAAAATATTCTATTACAAATTTAGGCACTCCAAAAAACGATTGGCTACATTGCAAATGTTCTTTAGAGACAAATGATGTCTGCCTCATGCATAAGTTTCGATTATATACTACTTTTGGTATCTTTATTCACCATTGAATATAGAGTTTTACTAGAACCAGAAATACCGGCAAATGCATTTGTTCATGTTTTGCCGCATCGGTTCCATAAATTTGATATAATCCCTTTTCAATTAGCTCACTAGATAAACCGTTTGACAGCGATGAAAGTGTGTCAACAAATAAGTGAAACTATGGGTAGATGGCCATGGGATATAATTTTTATGAAACGTGTTTTCACACTGTAACAAACGAACAACCATGAATGGTCAAATATGTCAGCATGTTTCATTCATTAGTTGAACGTAAATCGAAAAAATACACTTCAAAATTGTTTTTTCATGACAAAATGTACTGTCGATGCATTGGTCCATGTATAAAGTTAATAATGTTTCGAAATTTATGTCTCAAAGGATTCAATATTGAATTCTGACCACATTACAACAAAATGCACACAGTGCGCGCTAACTTTGACAAATTCCATAGTGTTGCCGATATGAATGTAAACAAAAGGTTACTTTCATAGAACTTTCGGACAGGAAATTCCGATTCAAGGGCCTTTTTGATGGATTCTGCTGACTTGAAGAGCTTTCATTGGGTGTCACAAACGGATCAAGGTGAGTTGAGTACTATTTATTTGGTAGAGGCTTAGATAAACTGCCCAGAAAATTGCGGCGTCATGTAATAATATGACATTGCAATCTATACTAGGCCTTTAGTTTTCTGGACAGGATATCTTTGCTAATAATGAATTAATTAATTTTGTATTCATTTTAAAATATTTTCTATGCTCTATTTTAGGTATTGAAGTGATTTGAATGCCGTCAGCGCTGTATATACGGTGAAAAAAATCGTTATATGCAGTAAGTAAATATTCACAGTTTATTTTGAAGTGGTCCGTTAAACCGTATAAAACTTGCACTTGTTATCTTGCTGTGTGCAAAGTTTATCGTGCGCTCTTCATTACGCTGTGCGATTTAAAACTTGTACACAAACGATTGTACCGCCCGGATGATATAGCCATGATGTTGCTCGTTTAATATTCGAGCGAGGAATGGTTAAAACGAGCACTATTTGTAAACTACCTGTGTTTGATTGAGATGCTTAGGTGCGAGTGTGTGCATATGCCAACGTTGCGGAAAATCCGCTTATTGTATCGTCTGGATAACACAGTCAACACATTGCTCTTTTGGCAAGTGAACATCGACTGATACAAAGCGAACACGCGGGGCCTGCATAAATAACCTTCTCGTATATGATGAATCGTTTAGATGCTCCCTTTTGATGGCTCTACCTGAAAAGGGCAACAGCTTTAAATAGGTAGTGTGATAATAGAAACATGGCAAACATAGGCTCATTACCCTACTATGTTAAATTCTTTTTGACTAACTTTAACTTTTATGACTTTTTGTTAATAGAAATACATGAGTTGATGCTTAAATATATTTTTTTTGTTTTGTTTTGAATATATCACGCTAAAATACAGAACGACCGTGATATAATCGAAACATTACTGTATTTGTAGTAGTTGTATATTTTGCGAAATTGAAGACAAAATACGTGCACATATTCCCGATCAGATGGTGCAAAAATGTTGCGATTTCATTTGGTGCAACGGAAGTTATTCGCATGTAAAAACTGGGAAAATTTCACACCAGAATATTTTGAAACGGTACCCCAGTATTGAAAGGTTAAAAGTATTCTATTTCAAAATATCGTTCTTTAAAAATTTGTTTTGGCGATACAGAGTATCAGGCTATTCAGCGAATTTCAATCCATTTGCAACATTCAACAATATTTTTCTAAATGTTCGTCGGAAAATATTGAAAATTAGGCGAATGACAGTGGAAATTAAATACGGTGTAAACCATTACTCAAAGTCTCCTGGTCCAATCGTTCTGAAATTTCACACAGTTTGTCTTGACATCATTGTTCAGGTGACTGTGGAAGCATTTGAAAAAATATTAATATTGTTATTTTTTCTTATACTTTTAGACTCAGTTCGTCGAGATCGGGACATGTTGACATGTATGTGTCAAATAATCTCGCTCATTTTTCTAAGAAATGCCTGCCATTGGATTTTATTCGGTTCGGAATTCTGATTCCGGAGTTATGGAATCACCTCGCTATCGAAATGACGTAAAAATCCATAAAATATTTCCTAAATTGCTGGCATCATTCTGGCTCACTGACGCCCAATTGAAACCTCTTTGACCACCTTGACCACCTACGATGGAACCGGAAGCTTCGAGGAAGTGAAAAAATCTCTGAAATTAATACACATCTCTTTGTCCGGGATGGCTGACATGACTTTCACAAGCTTAATCTCATCTGAAAAGAATTGTGTGCTTGGCGCCTGTCGAATTTCTTTTGGATAGGAGATCCTGTTCTGGAGTTATGAGTTAGCAGAGTGTAATTACGCATAGATTTCCCTGAACCTTTTTGCCTATCTCATATAGAAGGATTATGGAATCACTTTGAAATGTGATAAGTTAATTCTAGTCCAGAGGGCCGAGTAACATATCCCCATCGAGATGGAAAAATGTGTGCCTGTATCAAATAATGTCACTCCCTTTCTTTCGTAGACGCCATAGACTGCTACTGAATTTAATTTGAATCGAATTTAGGGATCCTGAACCACGGAATCCATCAAAAATTAGTTACCTGGTATTTTGGCCCCGGTTTCTTCGGACCTTAACCTGATTGAAAATGTTTGTGGTATGATGTTGGTCGTTAGTACCAGAGCTCCGAAAAGTAATTAAATAGCGTAGGATGGTATAGCTCTTAGTTTAGACTCAGTTTGTGGAAATCGAGTCATTCATCCCGGAGAAAAATATGTGTATTTAATTCAGGGACATTATGACTTCCTCAAAGCTTCCGGTTTAATCGTAGGTGGCTAAAGTTGTCAAAGAGGGTTTAATTGGGCATCAGCAAGCTAGAATCACAAATCTCAGCAATATAGAATTTTTTATTTTACGACATTTAAATAACAAGGTGATACCGTTTAGGTGTACCATATAAACCATCGTATTTATATGGAAATTCGATTTGTGACTGCACTCTTCAACCTGTAACTCCGGAACCATAGCTCCGATCTTAACTAATTTTCATAGCAGCTTTTGGCGATATTACACCTTCCATTTGATTTTAATATTGTTGCAATCGGCCCGGCCATCTCTGAGAAAAATGAGTGAGATTATTTGACACATACACTGTAAGCGCTGAGGTTACAAAATGTTTTTTGTATAAATTTAGTTCTGTTAATCTGGACAATTCATTATGGTGGGTGGCAGTGGATATATTTCTAAACAGGTGGCTATGTGGGTGGTTGGCTGCAATGAGGCTATACGGATGATCGCGGAACGGTTAGAAAATGGAATGATATGGGTCGAGTGATAATAATCGAGACTCGAGGACTTGTAAAATAGAGTGTAAACTAAATTGTGAGTAGGAATATATTATCTGGTCATAACCTTCCGAATCAATTACCCAGATCCAAAAACCTTCCCACAACTAAATACGACCCTGGGACCCGAGGACCAAAAGAGGCCTTCCGAGCCCACTCCGGAACGTCCATAACAGGTGTTGGGGCTTAAGATTTCGACAACCTGGGTCGAATGGTATAAAGGACTCGACCCTCCGGGGCTCGGTTAAGAAATCGAAATTCCGAGTGATTGCATAACATTTCCATATGAGAAAAGCAAAAAGGTTCAAGAAATGTTCTCACTCTTCGACTGATAACTCTGGAACCACGACTTTGATCCTAATAGAATTCGACAGTACTTAGTAAGGTTTGTAAAAATGAAGTAAACCATTCCGGAGAAAGAGATGTGTATTCAATGCAGGGACTTGTTAAGGTATTACCGGTGTGTATTCGATATGCAACCCCACCCCACTCGTAACTCGGGTAGCCAGCCCTGGTCGATCCCTAGCAAGCGTGCAGTTTATGGCCCCACGTTGGGCGCCGATTTGTAGTCAAACCTGGTTGATCCCTAGCAAGCGTGCAGTTTACGCGCCAATGCCTTTAGGAAGACTGCGCGCCAATATTTGTTTGCATGGACGAAACTCTTCTCAGGGCGAGTCCCTGAAGAAGATTCACCTAAAAAATTTAACCAGGATCTGACCAAACAGGCTTATCAAAAGATAGCCTCCAAAGGACAGGTAGACGACCCTATTATCAGTCTGCAGTAATCATCAAGAGCCTAATTACCCTCAGAGAATTCATGGTAAGGAACTCCCCATACCTAACTCATCATCTCTGGAACTGCAGCTACTCACCAGCAGGTGGCACAAACACGCTGAAAGTGAAGCTTTCACCACAGCTCAAATTCCGCCAAGCGGAAGACAGTGAAATGAAACGAAAACTACAGAACGAGGTGACGTAAACATACTTGAACCAGACTAAACTTGAGAGAGTATTCTACGGATCTACAAACATTTCATTACATTTAAACTAAGCAACATTTATTTAAAGGTGAGTTTCATTCTACTACCCGAATTTGTATTTTTCTAATTTTCAAATTTCTAGGCCTATCTTTCTATTGGTATGCTTGTTTCTCCCTACTTGTGCTGATTGACCTGGTGTGCTTTTCTCCTCATCAAAATCCTCCTCAAACATTCGGTTACGTCATCTCACGGCTCCAGCGTATCAACGGCTATCGTTTTGCACCCGGGCGGCCTAAATAAATGGGATAAATGGCGGAACTCGAACGTAATGGCCGACACATAACCTCAATTCATGGACGCGTTTTTAACTATCGCCGTCCGCGGACGACTTCTCGAGCGTCTTTAGCACTTGCTCTTCGATCACTGTGGCGTTCTCCCTGGACGCCACCTTTCACACTTAATTAGCAAGAACGATACGACTCACCAGATCTGCTGCTGTCGATCGTTCTGCGATGCGATGGTTGACTGGATGAAGGGCGATTACATTGAAGGGCCTCGCCGGTTTCTGACCAGCGGTTGTTGGTGGCTGGTTCTGATTTATAGGCCGGAAAAGTTGCGGAAAGGTCATCCCCAACAGGCTGACGACCTACGCTGAAAGTGAGAACGGACTATCTCAGAGGCAGTTGGGCTGCTGCGCTGAACTTAAAGCGGAACCGGACGAAGTTGACAAGCACGTTTCGCCTAATGGCTGATCGTATCGCAAATGCGCACAGAACGATATCGTCGGAGGCTATATGCGTGATTGCCGGGATAATCGGCATCTGCATCACTCTGGTTGAGGACGTGGAATGCTACCAGCGAAGGAATGCACGAAATGCAATGAGACTGGTCCGAGCGGACCCATTGGCTAAGCGGCAGCAGGAGTAGGACAACGTGGAGAAAGGCAGGAAGACCCACCGACTCTCCGTTGGAGTATACTAAATTCATTGCCGGGGACCAGTTGAGTAGTACGCGACGCAGCGCTGAGTTCGATTTATCGGGACAACAGCGAACCGGACACCACGTTCCGCCGGACTCGCCGGACCGACCTCGACACCCTACCGTGAGTAGGCCAGATCCACTGCCGGGGACTAGATTGAGTAAAAAGCGACGAACAGCCAGCAGCGGGTCGTTGAAGCGCCAGAGAATCGGAAGCTGCGCTCCACCCGGAATTGCTATACATACCTCGACATCGACACCTACTGGCTGATCCGATGCGTAGACTGGATCCACCACCGGCAACTAGAGTAGATCGGGACGAAGCGGGGAGCTGAATGGCTCACGAAAACAAGCATCGGCATCGGGACAAATAACCACCGCCGAGGAATTCACAGTAGGGTGGATTCTAATTGACTCACGAAACAGACCTTGGTACTGAGAGAAATTCCGCCGCCGGGGAACTCTCAGTCGAAGTAGAGTAGTTTCACCGCTAGATAATATGCGAGTAGATCCCTGTAAAGCTGGGAGCTAAGTAACTCAAGAAAACGATGTCAGGAGAAATTCCTCCGTCCAGGAACTCTCAGACAGAGTATGGTCGAGTTCGTCGCCGGGGACTATTCGAGTAGATCGTGATAAGGTTGGGAGTTGAATGTTTTAGGGAAACAGTAGCTTAATGGCTCATGAAAACAGTAACAAAACGGCTCACAGAGATGAGAATGGCGATGTAATAGATGAAGACGAAAGGAAGAAAAGATTCGAGAGCTAAATGGTTCAAAGGTCGAATGATATCATGGATCAACTGCGGCGTCCAGATAGCTGCAGAAAACTCATGAGCAAAAAAAAGAGGTACGACAAAAGCAAGTGCAATAGCGTTCACTAAATGATCGGGGCGTTTTTGGGTTGGCAAAATCATGGGTGTAGTGTATCATCGCGAGGGGCTCGGGCGTTCATAAGTTAACGTATTTAATCGTGAATGCGTTTGTATGAAAAAAATCTAATACGAAATTGTAAAATGATTTGGTTAAAAAACAAATAAAACCTATTTTTCGGATCCTATGTGTATATTTTATACTAATCCCGTTCAAATATGGGGTTGCAACCCGCTTCGAGCTCAAGCAAATTTTTTTCTTAAATCCGTAAGAATTCCTGGGTTTCCAGCTTTTCTTCAGTTTTGTTCAGGGATATCTATAAATACATAATTCCCAAAATCATAAAAAAGTAAACAAATAAATGATGACCTTTCGTCAGCTTTGTTTGCCTTGTAATTAAAAAAAAAGCTTCTCGCTGTAACCCCTTCAATCGTTATTGACACCGTCGATTGATTAAATCAAAATAAAGCCAGCACATTAGATCTAGTAAAATCAAAATCTATGATATTCAATATTGATTATTTAAAACTACCGTCCAGGTCTGTCTGCCAATTTTTGGCAATCATTCAATAAACTGAATGTCTTGTTCACTTCTCGCCAAAGCAAACATCAGCAAACACACAGTTTGAATCCGCTATTATGACACTAAATTTAACGGACTTCTCATCGCAAAAATAGAAGCATCTGTTTTCCGCTGCTTACTTACTCATCAACACACTCTGTGAAGCAAAAGCCGTGCTTCCTGCGCTTCCATGGCGAAGCGTTCGAAGGAGTGCGCGATGTAAATGGAGAAGTAAAAAAAACCGGCATCGGACAAAACAGACACACTAATAAAATACGATATAAAAATAAAAGTAAAACACCACCTGCTTTCACATTCTTGAGCAAGAGCCATCGCAGCCGCCGCCGCCATCCGATCAAAATGGTTACCGCGCGAGTCGATCGAAATCATCAATTAAATTTTTCCGGGGTGTAAACTAGGTATTAAGCTCGAAAATTAATTTACGATCGGAACAATTAACTACAATTATTTATCAATCCAAGAATTTATATGTGGCTGGACATCGCAATACATGTTACTTGATGCCAAATGTATGTGCTTTGGTACTTTTAGATACCTTAAAAGATGACAGATGGATACAACATCAATAAAAAATATTGCGTCAACTTTTACACCATTTAGAAACTGACAAATAAGTCACATTAGACAGGCGCAACCAGCTGCACTTACATTTCTTGTTCGTTTTGCATTATTTAAAGATGTCCAACAGCAATTCTCTCGTTTTGCCTACTTCGGATATATCATTACTCACGGTGCCTTTTACATGAGACAAAACTTATGACAATATAAACCTAAAAGTGACTAAATGTTGTGAAATTATCTCGTTACCATCACAATTATTCGAAACAAAATGAAATATTCGGCTCAGTACAACTGTTCCCGCTTCCGCCGACTAAGCCATTTACTAGTGCTTTGAGTTAAATTCAAAATTAAGTAAAGTGTCATGAATTGGTATATACTTAACCCAAGATTGAGCAAAGAACTCTTAGCAATGAGTCATAATTTTTGCCATGAATAAAATTAAAAAAAATACACCGCTGTTTACCTAAATTTAGCTTCTTGCAGCATCGAGAATTTTGGTATGTCCAAATAATTGATACGATTGCTGGTTATCAATCAAATTGTTCCATGTTTGTTGTTACATTTAATTCATAACAATGTCAATGTACATCATGTTACAAATTCATAACATATTTCTATTTGGTAAATCTTCGAGTTTATATAAATAGTACTAGAACATTTTTAGTAATATTCGAGCTGTGTAGGATTTTTTTTGCTTTTCCTGCGTTTTCTACGGATGCTGTCGAAAGCTCCAGCTGGCCATTTTAATTTGGACCCCAACCTTTTTGGCCATCACAAATTATACGTGACGTCATAGTCAGAAGATAAACCTCCATCCCCCAAAAGAAGTTCGCAATGTATCATAAATATGACGGACCATCTCGATTTTTACCGAATCGATTACACACCCACCGTTCCACCGAGGCCTTCATTCATGCAACATTCTGACAGCTCCGCTGTTTATATTTGTGTTTGTGCAATCGAAATGCCCAATCCAGTCGAGCAGTTTTTACGTTGCTCAATATTCCATCAAAGTTTCCATTTTGATCGATTTTCATCTTTTCTGCTCTTCCCCCACCTTGACTTGGAGACATTACTAAAGGCTAATGAAGAAAAAAAAAATATAACACCATCATGACTCAAAAATGCATTTTCAAACTTACCTCACCGTCACCGTCCAGCCGACCACCTTCCAAACACGAAAATCCGGCCTAGTTACACCGATCGTCTTCCGTACGGTAATTTCCGTTCACTACAGACACTACACACTTGGCTCGGCCCTGATCCCGTTATTTTCCCTGCTCTTTCGGCTCAACCCGACAAGAAAACTTCTGCCCAGTGGGAACTGTGAATCACTTTTTTCTTCACTTCCGGTACCACCACTCGGCAGGATCACTAACCTGCTGGTTCACCACAATAAAAATCGAAAATTTCACTACACCCTTTCAAGCCCCCGGGATGAGCGGTATACACTGCCGAGGAACGAACTGCGGCACTCTGCACTGCAAGCAAACTGATATTCGCGGAACAACCCGACGTACGTATACACGATCTCTGCTAGCTGCGGCTGCTTCACTTCTGCTGCGCTCTGTGACCGATGGCGAGAGAAGAAGAGCCCACAGAAAAGTTGTACCTTGCCTGCGGGCGATCGGCAAAGGCGAGAAAGCTTTTTCCTATATATATTTTGGAATTCACTCACACCATGCCACTCGCGGGTAACTTGAGTGTGTAGGCGTGGCGGATGAGCAAAAGTGCTCGAAAAAGTGTGCTATTTGAGTGCTGAGGGGTCTCTCTACGCATGCTGTGACAAAGAAAATTGTTACTTCCCGAGCACAAAGATGCAACAACATTTTTACCCGAATTTAAATTAACACTAAAATTAAATATAATAAACAAAATATTTGTTTATGAATTCTAAAAAAACATTGTTCCAAACTTGAAATTTGTTTTCATTTCAATCAAATTAGGGTAACCAATCTAATTTGGACCCTTTTCATATTTTTGTCTCTATTGACAATTCCGAGGGGAACGCGCTAGAGGCAGATCACTCCGAGAATGTATAATAAATTTGAATCAAATTGACAAAAATTACATTTCCATTTTTGCTTTAACTTTGCACTCTCTCGTATCGCACAAAAATGAAGCCAATTTGAAACATTAAAACGTTTAGTTGAATTTCAAATTTAAAGAATGTTTATTTCAAAGTGATATATGAATGTTTCGATAACATTTAATTAGTAGTATTAAATAAATTCTTCTGTTTGTATTTTAATTGAAGGAATAGTTGATACAAAATTAAATTTGTTTAAACCAAATTGATCCCTGTGTTAAAAATGAATGTTATATTTGTTTAATTTATGCATAATATATTTTTATTTAGAATGAACGGTTTGGTTGATTCAAACGATAATCTCCTTTGTTTATTGTAACAACTGACTTTTTCGTTTGAAATAATTGACAAAATCTATTTCAAACACAAAATTGCACAATTTGAGGTAAGAAAATGCTTAGTTTAATTTAATGCTTCAATATTGCTTATTTCAAACTAAAATGCTCTTGTTTTAAAAAAAGATTGGTTGGCATTAACAAATATATCAGTTCGATTTAAAAATTGAATCATGGTTGGAACAAAGCATAATTTTTTTCAAATCAATCAAAATAATAGAATCTTTATTTGATTCAACAAACAGGAATGCCATTGCGATTTCACGCGATTATTTTTGTTGATTCTAAAAAGTAATCTTATTTGTCAATAAAAACTGATCAATTTCTTCGTTTGAATTACACTTAGCCATCGGATTTGTTTCCAACGAAATTATGTTGAATAAATAAAAGTAGAGAAAATGGCGTACGGTTTACTCCACAAGATTCGTTCAATCATTATTTAGTGCACCAAGCATTTAGTGATTGTTTTGGAAGGTGGGTGGAAATCAATAATTATTTATCATTAACTTTTTCCTGAGTTGTATAGTTGGCAATCGTCCCTCAGCGCACGGCACAATTACCGGGCTGGTGGTACACTATCGGTACTGTTGTTGTTGTGTTTAGTTAAACAACATTATTAGTTGAAATAAATAACAAGTTTTTGTTGCTTCAACCAATGCACTCAATTCACACAAATCCAAAAGGGTTGTAAATTCTAATGTTCAATTTGTTTAATACTAACATAAATTTGTCCAACTCAAGTTGTTTTGTTTGGTTTACTTTGTCTTGATTTTGGTTGTCAACGAGAATGACAGCATCGAACAACTACCATTTTTGTTCTTTCAAGCTAAATATTCGTTGAAAATGCCATATTTTAAAGAACAGGTGTCTACTACGCGGCCATGATCCTACATCTGAAACGTTGCTTTGAGGTCGATCCACAATAAACAGAACGATTCCATTTGACCACAAGTTTGTGTTAGTCGAGTTCGTTTAATTTGTTGATGCATTATGGTGTGAAGTTTTTGTTATTTACCGACATGTCCAAAACAACACTTTTCGTCAATTATAATCGCTAATTAGCGGTCCAATATTTTTGCTTTTTAACAACTATCTAAAGATTGGGTCATACCGTACCATGTCTAACTAGTGAAAATCGATCTTCAAGCAAAACAAGCAGAACAATTTGAACTGTCAGTGGGGCCATAATTTATGTGCCGGCTGAGATGTTGACTTATGTCAGTTCAATACAAATGGGATAAGGGTGCCTTATTCGTGGAAGAAACGAAAAAATAGTTATTTCAAACAACATTATTGATTGAATTAAATCTATTTCTCATTTGTTACCATATCAAACAGGAAAATTGTTGAATAAAACTAAGTTTTGTTTATTTTAACAGATATTTTTCTGCGTGAAAACGTTTGTTTGGATGTAAAGAAATAGTTTCCCACTGAGACGTCCAAAAGATTGTTTCAAAATCGTTCAACACGGGTCCAACGATGGACGTTTGTTGAACGGTTATTTGGACGTTGGCCAAATTGGTCCAACGAACGTCCTTCATTGGACAATTTTGAAACCAACCGTTCTTAGAGGGTTAACACGTCTTACACCTAACGCAAAATACATTCTGAATTTCTAATTCAATGGAAAAAATATTTGTATTTAATTTCGCTGATATTTAAAAATGCATCACTAGTGATCTGTCCTAGGGGCAGATAACTTGTGATGCATTTTTAAATATCAGCGAATTTAGCATTTTTTCCATCAAAATAGAAATTCTTAATGTATTTTGCGTTGCATGTAAGACGTCAAAATCCTACAAAAAACTAGCCCTACATTCAACAAAACGTCGAACAAAGTGCTGATCTAGGACGTTTGTTAAACAAGCTTTTCTGAGAGGGAGTGCAAAGTTGTTGCACAAATGAAAATTAAATGCATTTTATTTAATTTGATTCAGATTTGTTAGACATTCTTGGAGAGTGATCTGCCACTAAAACAAAATGCTACGAGGAAGAGGAAGGGGTCGAAATTCGTCGAAAAAGGTACATCATTTGTATACGGCCCCAATGGGTAGGGTTACGATATGGGTCCAGCTAACTAGGGCTCAACATTTTCGATACGCACGAATCAATTAGCCGAGATTTTAATCTTTTATGCGGAACGAGTACCTAAATAAATCAAATCTTTCCGACACGCACCGAAATGAGCAAGTGAGTTTGCCGGTGTAAATACACTGAGTTTTAGGGTGTTCCACGAAGCTCAAAACAATCGGCTTTCCAAATTTGAGAACTATCGATTTGTTTTTTTGTCGAAGTTTAAAAACTCTAGTGCCGCAAAAAACAACGCAATACTAGATTCATAGCAACGGCATGCTCTCAACTAGCACTGACACTGACTGCGCAACTCTCCAGTTGTGGTGTGCAAAGCAGTACACAGCGCACTGCATAATTTAAATATATCTGTCGGCTACTGCTATCGTGCCCGCTCCGACGTTCGACCAGAGAATGAGCTCGCCCGAGCAATGCAAAAAGTTATATATTATCGCCCGAGCAATGCTGAAAGTTATATATACAGCTAATTAGAGCAATTGAAAGGAGACATCATGAGCGCTTGGCCGCTGGATGTCTCGATTTGTCGTCGTTCCCACCCCCAGCGGTAGATATGATTAAATGCAGCACTCATCGCAGCGTATTGTCTTAACATGCCTGGCTGCTGCTGCTGAATGAAGAAATGATATTTCTTAAATAGTCGAGGATGACGTCATTCATAGAAGCGTAGTGTGCCGGGTGCTCGAATCTGTCGTACGATACGCTATAGCCACGATGTTACTTGTTTGGCAAAAGAGCAACTACTGATTCAAATAGGCACGCGGTACATTTATTTATAACTTTTCGTGTTCGATTGAGTCACGTAGGTGCTTCCTATTGACGGCTCTGTCTGAGAAATCTGCCTCACGAATGGGAATTTTCCCTTATTTCGTGAACTTTTTAATTTTATCGATTTTCAAAAGACTGCTTTTATTGCAGAGATATTAGATTATCACCAACATTTGAGTTAAGCATTTCTGAATGGGTTGGTGCATGAATTATCAAAATCCATCTATTAATTGAGCAGTTATAAGCGTGCAAACCTTACATAGTTTCGTTACATAGGACATATTTTAGATTTTAGAAGGACACCTAGCCCCGAGGGCGTGACACTCTTTTATAAAAATATTTCACCTGGTTTTATATTTTTTATATCACCTTATATTTGTTTATAATTGTCTATAAAAGTTATAACTGTATTCGAACTGTTGAAAGTTCGAAAAAAATTCGAAGATCCGTTACCATAGTAGCCTTAGTTACGTGTTTTATTAAAAACAATGAAAAAATGGTGTTTCATCAACAAGAAATGGTAAGCACCCAAATATTTTTATGCAAAATAACTATCCTAATTAGAATCGGTTGTTCCACTGTTGGGCACCAAGTACAGCCAACAAGAGTTATGGTTGATTTTCCATCTTGACTTACAGTCACAGCAACAGCAGCAAATCAAGATTTTTCATTAACCGACCGGTCGGAGGAAATAACTATGATTCTGCAGGAGGGTTAATGCTAATTTAGCAACCGCATCTAGTGCAATCGATCGAAGCCAATCAGGGTAAAATACAGATAGCTTTTGGCTAACAGCAGCAGCTGCAGCATCAACCCCAAAGTAGAACTATAATAACCCAGATTCCGCAGCAGCAGATACAGAAACGGCACCCTCAGACACAACAGCAACAGTACACAATGAAGTTCCAAGCAACTGGAGCAACTACAAGAACTGTCCACTTGGTACAGCAAGTTGAGTCATTTTTATTATTTTTGAAAACATCAATACCGTTTTCAGTATATTATGTAATAATCATATTCTTGAAAGCTCCCACTCTAAAAATTTCCATCCCTTTCTTATCGAATTGGCCACAAACCGCCCAACAGTAGTAACAGGACCCAACTGGTCAACCACAACTACAACAGCAAAGTACCGGAAGGGACTTTTTTGGTTTCATCCACAAATGTCTTTCCTCCAATCGCACATTTTAATATCTAACTGACTTCTCCGATTTACAGAACAAACTTGTGATGGAAGCGCACATAGGCCAATCGTATGTGTATGCGACTCTTTAGGAAAAGCGCCTATCCTTGGTTTTCTGGCATGCTGCGGGGAAAACCGCTGTTTGTAAATTGTTGTCACCATTCCGCTGAACAAGAGCCAGGTAATGCCGCAAACAAGTTCAATATTAATCAATCTAATCATCAGTCCGTTTTGATTTGGCATTTACTTCTTTCATACAGAAACAACTTCTCCAGGCAGATGACTAGCAACCGTTGAGATATTTTGACGACCGCTTTATTAAGATATTTGGAAAACATTTCTCGTATGTGCATTTACGCGTTCTGAACGTCAATCTTTCGATTCGCTGATGTTGTGTGGGAGCTTCTCCAAAAGAAATTCGTACAACTAATGTTGACGTTCTGTATCAGAAACAGAAGCCTGGCGGATTATGTGAACCATACGTTATACGTTCAGTGGTCACAACACACTTATATATGAACACGTCGCATGAAACGCTCGTGCAATCTGCGAGACATCACCGTTATCGTCGCAGACAGTGTGTTATTATATAGTCATTTTCGGCGAAAGGTAATAATAAGTATGGTAGATGCACCACAACCCGGTCGAAACAATTTAGAAATTTATTCGGTGTCTGGAATGGACTCTTGCTCAAGTGCAACAACCGGAAACAATCAATGTATCGTATGACCTCACACGGAACATTGATTGGAAGAGTTACGCGACCGCGATATCCGTTAAAATCGAATCCACTCAAGAACTTCCTCCGGAGGAAGAGTACAGGTTTTTGGCTGGCTTGATTCTCGACAGTGCGAATCAAGCTCAGACTAAACCAGTACCCAGCGCGAATACCCATGGACGGTCTCCCACCCTGTGGTGGGATAAAGAGTGCTCAGAGCTGTACGCGGAAAAGTCCACTGCATATAAGGCCTTCCGGGAAGACGGGTTACCCGCTAGCTATCAACAGTACGCGTCGTTAGAAAGGCGAATGAAGAGTCTAATGAAAGCCAAAAAACGCAGTTATTGGCGCCGGTTCGTCGACGGGTTAACGAGAGAAACAGCGATGAGCACTCTTTGGGGTACGGCTCGACGTATGCGTAATCATAATAGTACCAACGAGAACGTGGAATATTCAAACCGTTGGATATTCGCTTTCGCCAAGAAGATCTGTCCGGACTCTGTCCCGGTACAGAAAACGTACCGCGCCGCGTCTTCTCACGATACCGCGAACGAAACACCGTTTTCGATGGTGGAGTTCTCACTTGCTCTCTTATCGTGCAACAATAACGCCCCAGGGTTAGACAGAATCAAATTCAACTTGCTGAAGAATCTGCCTGACACTGCAAAAAGGCGCCTGTTGAATTTATTTAACAAGTTTCTTGAGGGTAACATTGTCCCTTATGAATGGAGGCAAGTGAAGATCATCGCCATCCAAAAACCAGGAAAACCAGCCTCCGACCACAACTCGTATCGGCCGATTGCAATGCTGTCCTGTATTCGGAAGTTATTCGAGAAAATGATCCTGTTTCGCCTCGACAATTGGGTTGAAGCAAATGGCTTACTGTCAGATACACAATTTGGCTTCCGCAAAGGCAAAGGGACGAACGATTGCCTTGCGTTGCTTTCTACAGAAATCCAAATGGCCTATGCTAACAAAGAGCAGATGGCATCAGTCTTCTTGGATATTAAGGGGGCTTTTGACTCAGTTTCTATCAACATTCTGTCAGAGAAGCTGCACCAGCATGGTCTTTCACCAATTTTAAATAACTTTTTGCTAAACCTGTTGTCTGAAAAGCACATGCATTTTTCGCATGGCGATTTAACAACATCGCGATTTAGCTACATGGGTCTTCCCCAGGGCTCATGTCTAAGTCCCCTGCTCTACAATTTTTACGTGAATGACATTGACGATTGTCTTGCCAATTCATGCACGCTAAGGCAACTTGCAGACGACGGGGTGGTCTCTGTTACAGGGCCCAAAGCTGCCGACTTGCAAGGACCATTACAAAATACCTTGGACAATTTGTCTGCTTGGGCTCTTCAGCTGGGTATTGAGTTCTCCACGGAGAAAACTGAGTTGGTTGTTTTTTCTAGGAAGCGTGAGCCGGCGCAACTCCAGCTTTTATTAATGGGTGCAACGATCAACCAGGTTTTCACATTTAAATATCTCGGGGTCTGGTTCGACTCTAAAGGTACCTGGGGATGTCACATTAGGTATCTGAAACAGAAATGCCAACAAAGGATCAATTTTCTCCGAACAATAACTGGAACATGGTGGGGTGCCCACCCAGGAGACCTGATCAGGTTGTACCAAACAACGATATTGTCGGTGATGGAGTACGGGTGTTTCTGTTTCCGCTCCGCTGCGAACATACACTTCATCAAACTGGAGAGAATCCAGTATCGTTGCTTGCGCATTGCCTTGGGTTGCATGCACTCGACCCATACGATGAGTCTCGAAGTGCTGGCGGGCGTTCTTCCGCTAAAAAATCGATTTTGGGAACTCTCATATCGATTGCTCATCCGATGCGACATTCTGAACCCGTTGGTAATTGAAAACTTCGAGAGGCTCGTCGAACTTAATTCTCAAACCCGTTTTATGTCCTTGTACTTCGACTACATGGCACAGAGCATCAATCCTTCTTCGTACAATCCCAACCGTGTCCGTTTCCTAGATACTTCTGATTCTACTGTATTCTTCGACACATCCATGAAGGAAGAGATTCGTGGAATCCCGGACCATATACGCCCGCAGGTGATCCCCAATATATTTTATAATAAATTCCGAGAAGTCGACTGCGACAAAATGTTTTACACTGACGGATCAAATCTCGATGGGTCCACTGGCTTCGGTATCTTCAACAATACTATCACCGCTTCATTCAAGCTCAATGATCCCGCTTCAGTTTACGTCGCAGAGTTAGCTGCAATTCAGTACACCCTTGGGATCATCGACACTCTGCCCACAGATCACTACTTCATCGTTTCGGACAGCCTCAGCTCTATCGAGGCTCTTCGTGCGGTGAAGCCAAAAAAGCAACTCCCGTATTTTCTGGGTATGATACAGGAGTCCTTGTGTACGTTATCTGAAAAATCTTATCAGATTACCTTTGTTTGGGTCCCCTCTCATTGTTCTATCCCGGGCAATGAAAAGGCCGACTCATTAGCAAAGGCGGGCGCATTAAATGGTGACATATACGAAAGACCAATCTGCTTCAACGAATTTTTTAGTATTTGTCGTCAGAGGACGCTCAACAGTTGGCAAACCTCGTGGAGCAACGGGGAACTTGGACGATGGCTACATTCTATTATCCCAAAGGTATCAACGAAGCCTTGGTTCAGGGGGATGGATGTGGGTCGGGATTTTATTCGCGTAATGTCCCGACTTATGTCCAATCACTACACCATGGATGCGCATTTGCGACGTATTGGGCTTGCGGAGAGTAGTCTGTGCGCTTGTGACGAGGGCTATCACGACATCGAACACATTGTCTGGGTATGCGCCGGGTATTGTGACGCCAGGTCTCAGTTAAAGGAATCCCTTCGGGCCCGAGGTAGACCACCCAATGTACCAGTCCGAGATATGCTGGCAACTCGTGATTTCCCCTATATGTCCCTTATTTATACCTTCATAAAAACGATAAATATCCCAATTTAGCCCCTCTCTTTTATTTCTCGTTTTTAGAGTTTCCTCCTGCCTTGTGGAACCGATCAGCTCCAGAGTGCCACTATGTAACCGCCATCGCCCTTACCACTACGCCTGCATAGAAGGAAACTGAAGCGAGAGCGACTCGAGGTCCGATGACTTTTGAAAGATTCCCCGCGGGTCCGAAGAATACCATCCGTCAATCCGGTACTCGACGACTTACTATACTGAGGCGCAAATTTGATACGCTGATCCCCCTCCCCCCCCCGCCGTTCGAGCGAAAGTTGCAAGTTTTGCTCTTCTTTCCCTGTCTCTCCCCTGTCCTTGATACAACTGCTGCTACACTGATGCGGAAATAAGCCACCCTTTGAATATCTTGACCAAGCATAAGTTTTAGTTAAAAAATTCAAATTAGTATTCTGTATTCCTAGTTTTAAGATAGCTATAATTTTTACTCTTTATTGAAACTCTTGTCCTCCATCTTGTAAATAGAATTGAATCCCTAGTTTTAAGATTTCTGTGAAATTTCTCATAAATATTTGTTCCCCCTTTTGTGTACTAAACTATATTGTTAGTTTTAAGATAACCGTAAAATATTTCGTAAAATACTATTACTCCCCCTCTTGTATATCAAAGTGAATCCCTTGTTTTAAATTTTTTCATAAAAAAATCTTTTGGCCCTCTTTTGTATATTGAATCTTATTTCTAGTCTTAAGATAGCTGTAAACTTTCTTTTCCTTTGTAAAAAAATATTTCAACATTGTAACCTAAGATATCCAAAATGTAAAAACAAAAGCATTTGGCACCGCCAAGCTAACGCATTTGTGCCTATCAAATAAACGAAATGAATAAAAAAAAAAAAGTGCAACAACCGACTGAGTTGAAATCGGTTGTTGCATTTGAGCTGAAATCCGTAAAAAATATTTTAGGATTACTAACCGGTTCTGGAATGGGTTTGGTTGTTCTTTTAAGAAAAAATAAAAAACAGCTTATAAGAAGAACTTAAACAATCTAAGATTAGATAGTACATGATGAAAACCAAATTAATTCCATATCAACATTTGAATAGGGCTAATAAGATTTGTAAACAAACTTTTGTTTTGCTGATTTCTCCTTATTTGTTATCATTTCAACATAGAAAACATTTGAAATTGATTCTACCAAGGATAAAGATGTTGATTCATGTGTATTTTTCATGAAATTCAACTCGGTAGCGGAATAATGAGCGAAATAAGTTTGTTTACAAAAGTCTCATTAGCCCTTTTGAAGAATTACTATTGAATTGTTAGTTTCATTATTGAGTGTTCGAGGTATGACCCAGTTCCATTTCCTCAGAATTTATTGCTGCAAATTAGAAAGCTCAGTCTGACACTGTTCCAGGATCGAGCTTACGTCTTCGAACACCTAGCTGTATTCTGGGCATTTTTTCTGTTTATTTTATGCGCTTTCGTGGATCTGAATGTGTTGACAAGTGGCTCGTTTTGCTATGAATACTGTCTTGTACATCGTTAGGCGTTCAATTACTCATCTGCCCAGAATCGCAAGTCAGTCCCATGTTCTGTGGGATCCCCTATCTAGAAGGGACAGACTTATGATTGTGGGCAGTTATCATTCATGACAATTCAGATCCAAAGTTGGCACCGGTCGCAATAAACTTTTTCATTTATGGGTCCACACGTTCGACGCAATTCAGTACAATAGCATTTCTACTGACTCCCTTCAGTTTGTACAGGTAAGCTTCAGCTAATTCTGGTGGTGTTTTCGGAGTCGAATTTTCACTATCGTTGAAACACATAGGTGAACGCATAAGCGATATTCATTGATTATAAATTGAAATATTGTCCAGAAATATTTGTTGGTGTTGTTAGTTCGATAATGCATCGTGGCCAGCTTCAATGAGGTCTCTGGTATGCGCCATTTTCTTTCGCGTACGAATCAACTATATACACTCAGGTTTTTTTTTACGCGGGGGATACGAGCCGCGTAAATGAAAACCGCGTAAATGAAAACCGCGTAAATTTCAAAATCCGCGTAAATGAAAACCGCGTAAATTTCAAAATCCGCGTAAATGAAAACCGCGTAAATTTCAAAATCCGCGTAAATGAAAACCGCGTAAATTTCAAAATCCGCGTAAATGAAAACCGCGTAAATTTCAAAATCCGCTTAAATGAAGACCACTTAAATTTAAGAATCCGCGATAAAGGGAACCTCATTGATGGATACCGCGTAAATTCCAAAATCCGCGTAAATGAAAACCGCGTAAATTTCAAAAACCGCGTAAATGAAAACCGCGTAAATTTCAAAATCCGCGTAAATGAAAACCGCGTAAATTTCAAAATCCGCGTAAATGAAAACCGCGTAAATTTCAAAATCCGCGTAAAAAAAACCGCGTAAAAAAATACCGCGCAAAAAAAAACCGCGTAAAAAAAAACTTGAGTGTATAGCCTTGCCATGGACGTGTCGACAATGAACTTTTTACTCGGGTATGTGAATGTTTCCATGAGATTTGCTGTCGTCTCGAATGTCAATTTACATACGTTACAATGAAAAAGGGAGCGCCCGCTAGTAATCTGTAAACAAAAAGACGATTTTTGTCATAGTTTTGTTTCATATCCCTACCTAGATATGAAACAAAACTGTATCCCTATGAGGATACAGTCTGTGTATCAGCAAATAATTTTGAGCATTCCAAGTGCTTAAAACCTGACTTAATCCGAGGTGTCTGCATGATTTCGTCAAAGATGGTCATCATTACCATCAGCAAGCAAATACGTTTCATCGCATCTATCAAACATTCGTACCTGATCACGATAATATTCTTCTCCTCTGGTGCTTCCTCCAGGCTAGAATCATGTTTAGTGTCAATCGCTTCTTCCAACTTTGATTTTGCGGTATCATCATCACTACTTTTTTCAAAACATACGACTTCATCATCGACAATTACAATTGGCTGTAGGTATATCTTTTAGGTCAAAGATCTTTTACAGCATATGTTGCATGTATTGGCTTTTCGGAACTTATAATCGATAGGCTCGAAAAACTAATTGCGTCGACAGATAGATATCCAATTTCATTTCACTTCCGTAGCCTTTGAAATATTTGTATAACATTCTGGAAGAGTGAAAGAATAGTAAGTGGTTTGACGATTAATATTTTTGTAGACTTCCCCCTACCTGTTCCTCCATAAGTTGTGTTTCAACGGTGGATGTAATCATGCAGGCTCCGGATTTTTTTTTTTGTTTGTGTTGTCAAAGTGACGGCTAAAACCGTGTGGTCCATCTTGCCATGTTGTTGTCGTTGTTATAGATATTGGCAGTGTTGCTAATTATATTGTATATTTAATTTCGCGTAAGTACTCAACTATTTGCTTCATGCTTGCTTCGCATTTTTCTTTGAAGATTTTTTCCAATGGTTTGAAGTATTCTAGACATATGTATTTTGATCTCGTAATGTTATATTGTGGGCATATATATAGAACGTGTTCTATGTTTTCTGTCTCTTGGCATATTTCACAGAGATCGTCCGTTTCCCACTTCCATAGCGCTTTCCTGTCTTTAGTCAGCATATGACCAGACCGGATCCTGCTGAGAATTCGAACCTCTGATGAACTGAGAAGTAGATTCTTAAACCAAATTTTTTTCGACGGATGTGGCTGAAATTTATGGTACGTTTTTCCTTTGTCCAAACAAGTGGCTCTATATAGTTTTATCCAGTCGTCCCATAGTTCATCTCTCGCCAGCACAAGTGAATCGGTTAGGGTAAGTGCATTATAAACGCTTTGTACCTTTTCCGTTTTTAGTGCTGCTTCTTTATCAGCTAGTTCGTTGCCAGATATGTTTTGATGGCTAGGGATCCATTGTATTTTTATGTACCTTCCTTCATGCGTATGTAGCAATTTTATTATATTCGTTAGTATGTAGTTGTTTTGCCATTCTTTTCTGTTCCGTATGAGGTCGCAGGAACTGGCTGAATCTGTGAGTATTACCGTTTTTATGTACTTTTTATCTATTGCCCACCGTATTGCCTCTTCAATGGCCATCAGTTCAGCATTAGTGATGTTGACGTTTTGGTTAACTTTCTCCGATTTGAATGTGCTCTCCTGCTCATCGTAGACAGCTATGGCGACACCTGTGCCTGAATGTGTCTGTTTTCTGCTAGCGTCCGTGAACAATCTTTTGTAGTCTTTGTACTTGGTGTTGATTATGTCAAGATACAGTTGTTGCCATTGGTTCTTTGACCAATTTTCTTTCTTCTTTTGGTTTCTCGTCAGTGTGGTGCTAATCTTGAACTCGATGTCGATGTCTCCCACTATCCTCGGTCTGACCAGTTCGGGAAATTTGGTGTCCTTCGGGTGTATCTGCGTCAATACATCAATGTGCTTGTCTGCGGTGGACGTAAGGTACGACCCATTAGAGCTGCTCCTGTCAATTGTTGTTTGTACGAATCCGGCCAGTTGATTTTGATGGTAAACACTTCTAATAAGTTCTCTTTTGGTGAGACCTTCAATCCTCAACCGTATGGGCATTTGCCCCGTCTCAGACCATATTACATGCACAGGCGTGGATTTCAGGTATCGCATGGCTATTCTCAAGTAGCTGTTTTGTACTACCTGCAGTTTCGACAAGTTGGATTCGGCTGCATTACCATAGATGGATGCGCCGTATTCCAATCTGCTCCGGATAAGTGAATTACCAATCTTCACGAGGGTTGCAGGGCTGGCAGCACTGCTATTTCCCGCTAGTAGCTTCAGCAATGGTAGTTTTTTGGCCGCTTTTTCCCGGATTTCGTCGATGTGTTTTCGATGGCGTAACTCTCTGTCGACTACGTATCCCAAGTATTTGTGTGTGTTGTTTATATTGATAAGTTCTCCTTTGATTTTGATTTTAAGATGATCGGTGTTTTTCCTTGAAAATGGTACAACTGCGCACTTTCTTGGGTTGATGGTCAGTTCAAGCGATGATAGTTCATCCGTAAGATAGCATAGAAATTTGTTTAGGGTTGTCGCCGCCTCTTCTAGAGTGTTTTTCACTACGATCACAGCGAAATCGTCGGCAAACTGCACCAGGACGCACCTTCTTCCTTTATCTCGTGTAATTCCGTTGTGTACAAGTTAAATAGGGTTGGCGATAACGGGCAACCCTGTGGCAAACCTTCACCTACTAGTTTTCTTACCTCTCCTTCTTCTGTTTCCAGGATGTATTCCCGTTCTCTCAGGTACGTCCATAGCCAGGTTATGATTTTTTGTGGCAAGGCTTGTTTTGCTAAAAGTTTAAGAAGTTTATCTATGTTCACGGAGTCGAAAGCCTTGGAAATATCCAGGAATCCTACCAGACACTCCATGCCTTGGGCTTTAGCTTCCATTACAGTGTTTACTACATAGTTGATACAAGTTGTGGCAGAGCAATTCTTGCGGAAACCGAAAGAGTTCTCTGGAATAAGGCCTTTTAGTTCTGCTACCGCTTGTATTCGGTTTTTAACCGCCGAGTTGATTAGTTTCATGTTTACATTCATTAGGCAAATTGGCCGTTTAGAGTTGGGTGAGGCTGGTTCCACTCCTGGCTTAGGGATTGGTTTGATATTTGTTTTTCGCCATCTTTCTGGGACTATCTCTGACATAAATACCCTACTGAGCATTTCGCACACCTTTAGTTGTATGTCTCCAGAAACGCCTTTCAGGATAGCATAGGACATTCCATCCTCTCCTGCTGCTGAGTTTTTCTTTCTAGTACTTAGTACTCCGAGTATTTCTTCTTCTCGCAGCGGTAGTTCGAAACCTTCAAGCTCTTTCTCTGTTAGATTGGAAGGACAAGTAGTGTCTCGAAAGCTGTTCCCGAAAAAGGTGTCCATTAATTCTATGCCCTGCTGTTGCGAATTGGTTGCCGTTATCCTGGTTTTTCCTTCGAGCGATGAGTCGATACCTTTGACGATATTCCACACGTGTTTCGCGGGTGTGTTCTCGTCGATCTCCTCCATAAGTATCTTCACGTAGGCTCTCTTGGACTTCCTGAATTCTCTCTTGAATATGGCTCTCCGTTTCTGTAGTTCGATGTAGTTTGTGTTTGTTTTCGATCGATTGTAGTTTCGTAGGGCCTTCCTTTTTTCTTCGTAAAGTGCGGCTATATCACTTGTCCACCACTTTTTGAGAAAGTTTTTCTCCTTATTCTTTACTACATATGTGGCTTTCTCGATCGCCTCCTCAAATATGGCTTGCATTTCATTTGGATCGTAAATGTATTGAGGCCTGATTGCATTAATTACCTCGACTGCCTTGTTTTGGTTTACCTTTTTAGTGGTTCGCTTCACAACGGGTATGTCGCTAGTAATCGTCAACTCGATTATTAAATGTATGCTTCCGAAATCTTCTTGTAATACTTGCCAATTAACTTTACGAGAAATTCCGGTTGTTGATAGCGTAATATCCACAGCTGTTGGTCTATTATTTGGGGCTGGCGTTATTGTCGCACTGCCATCGTTTAGCAGGATGAAGCGTGACCCTTCGATTAACTCATTTAATATTTTTCCTCTTCTGCATTCTGGACTTGTTGCGTTCCAGCTAGAATGATGTGCATTGAGATCGCCCGCTACAATAACTTCACCTTGCTCCTTCTCTAACCAAAGAAAGGCTTCTTTGAGGTTTTCTAAAGCTTCCTGGCTGTTGTTAGGGGGAAGGTACATCGAGTAAAGGCTGATCGTACCTAATGGACCTGAAATTTGTATTCCAACGACCTCTAGTGTTCCGAAAGCAGGGATGTCAATTTGTTTGAAATCTATGTCCGCACGTATTAGGATTCCGACCCCACCGTAACCGTTACTTCTCCTCTTGGAAATCAGATTGAAATTTCGTATAGTGAATTTTTCTCCCTCCTTCAGCCAAATTTCCTGCAGTAATGCTATTCCTATATTATTGGATGTCATGTACGTGTATATTTCTTCTCTCGTTTCACTCGGACGGATGCTTTGGATATTGTGTTGTATTATCTTTAGCGATTTATAGGCCATTTCTGTTTGTTGAATCTATTCTTAAATTCTCTGTTTGGTTCGTTTTATCCTCTGCATTTATTATATCGTTAATCCTTCCGAATGTATTAAGTAGTAACTGGTCCGTGTCGATATCCGTCCTAGTATCGTTTAAGCGAGCGGCAATCTCATCTCTAAGCTCGATAATCGGTTTCATCCAGATCTTTATTCTGAGTTGTCTAATGAGTTCCTGTCTGATTTGTGAGAGAACTGACTCTATTACCGTTGCATTGTACGTTAATCCGGTTATCTCATCATTATCGCACTCTGCACTTGTTGCCCTGGTTCTTTTAATGCTGTTGGAGCGTCTCCAACCTCTAGATCTTGGGCCGCTTATTTCGCTACAAGAGTGTTCCGGCTCCTCCACCGGTTGGAGCTCTGGGAAGTCCTCTTCCGTTTCCAAGAGTTGGAACCGGTTATTTAGTTTTGGGTATAGCGCTTCAGGTTCTGTATACGTTTTTCCTCTGCTCTTCATAGTTAACAGGATGTTCTCTCTTCTTTTCCTTTCCGGACAGTCTCGATCGTTTGATTGGTGATTCTTCTTGCAGTTAGCGCATTTGGTGGTGCTTTTGCAGGCTCCTTCGTGTGTTCCTGCACATTTGCTACATCGAGCCTTGGCTCTGCAAAATTTGCTGGTGTGTCCGAACCTCCAACAGTGATCGCACTGCTTGACTGGGAATACGTATATTTCCGCCCTGAAGGAACAGCCATAGATTTTGAGGAACTTGGGCACTTCCTTGCCTTCGACAACAACTTTCATGTTGTTCGTTGGAATTAGCTGGTCGTCTTTTTTCCTTTTTATGCGCTCCACCTTTCTGACTGGAAATTCTGCTGTTATGTTGTCCTTCACCTCCTGGTCCGTGTAATCTAAGGGAACTCCTCTCACGAAACATATTGTTTCTTTGAGTGACATCGGAAAAAATAGTTTTAGGTTATGTTTGGCAAAATCAATTTTCTTCAGCTCGAAAATATCCTCTTTTTTGTTTAGTTCCAGTTTATATCTAAACCTTCCGAGTTTTGTTATTTCCTTGCAGCGAGTGAAGTTTGCCTGTGATAATATTTTTCCTACAGTTATCGGATGGTTGAAAATTTTTCCCTCATAGTTGATTGGTTCAATAAATGCAAATTCGGTCAGGGTTGTTTCTACATTGGTGTTATTTCCATTCTTGGCGGGTGGCTTCAGCCCAGTAGCTGTTCCGCCAGGTTTTTTAACGCCCTTCCCTTGACTTCTCGTATTCATTTGGGTAATTTGAGATTTTTTCGACCGCACGTGTCTATCGAAAGATGGCCGCCCTTCCAGCCAACCACAGCTCACTTTCACACGAATGCTTTAGTCGATTTTTTAACTAATTAACCGATTCACTGCACAATTTCTGCTCCCGACGCTTGCAGTATACACTAATATTTTAGATTCGTTAAATATAATCCTTATTTAGAAGAATGTTCACTAGGATTTAAACAAAAAACGCGCACTTCAAAAAACACGACCGCACACCGGTGCTTCCCACGCGCTTTTTTGCAGGCTCCGGATTCCTGTTTTGAGGCACAGGTACACCAACCTTCGATGTTTTGTGCAGCGAACATTTAAAATTAAATTTATAATCTGCACTTCATTACCGCACAAAAATGTAAGCAATAAAAAATGACAGCTCGTAAATTCACCGCACACTGAGAATAAGTTCGAAAATAAGTTCGAAAATTCCGCAATGCAATATTTCCTTATAAAGTGTATAAAATTATAATGTCGGTATAATTTTACAAAAACATTATAATTTTATAATATTTTATAATTTATTGGAAGTGTCACGCCCCTTGCCTAGCCCCATATAGTGGAGTAAGACATTATCAATGTCAATACAGAAATATGCAGTAACGGAGCTAAAACAGAAAGGAGTCGAAGGAACAAGTAGAGCCGGTGCATTGTACGTGTATATAAAGTATGCCCCAGAGCCTGGGCTATAGAAGGTGACGAACGGAGTGGTGCGTGGTGCATATTATATGCAAATCATATTCACGGATGTGTTTTGCCTCTTTCATCCGCTAAAGTGAAAACTACGATAACGATCCAATCGCATTTTCTAGTGATTTTGCTATCGTACCTTTATTATATCAGATAACAGATTCTATTGTTCAGCAATGTTGAAATTTATACAATTTTATACAAGTTGCTCGCATACTATGTATCGATACTTTGTTTTAAAAAAAAAGATAATAAATTTTTCAAATTATGTACACATGACAAAACACTAACGTAAACGGTTTTGTAGGATACATTTGTACCCTAGATAAATTTTTAAGCGGGTATTGTGTTGGTCAAATGACACAAATAGGCTGCACCTACTTTAATGGAAGTTTATTAATCAAATTAATTTATGATAAAGATTGCTTGCAGTTAAAACACTGAGAACTGACGTACAAGTAAACCACAGATAACAGACGTTTAGGCTCGATTTGAATCGTGTGTAAATACCCGCTACTGAAATTCCGAATAAATTAGACGTCTGAAACACGTTTGGCAAACGTTTGCAGATGGCGCAGTGATCGATACAATGCAGTTAGAGTGCGGCTGTCAAACACGTGTAGCAAACAGTTGCGCAGATGGCAATAGTGAAACACGGATTTCCAACGTTTATTAATTTGAAAGTTTACACAGGTTTTTGAAGAAATTTTGTTCTAGCCTAAACGTCTGTTATCTGTGAGTAAACTTTTCAACTTGTGTAAGAAAAATAACTGACTGTGACTCACGCATGCAAACCTGTATGCGATGGTGATTTTCAACGTATTTTCATTTAAATGTTTACACAGGTTTTTCGGGAAAGTTTGTTCTAGCTTATATCACAGACTAACAGACATAACACTATGAGGGAATTCCCTCAAAAAACATCGATCCGACCATTTTCCCAGAACACTAGCTCCACCTTTTATTCACGGTCCCAAACACTCATTTACTGGTGGGTTACCCCTCAGGTTTGGGAGCAATTTTTCACTAGTGGTCTATCCCCCATACACTTGTTCATATGTCAATGGCGCCATAATTTCAAATGTGGCCACAGACTACAAATATATTTAAAATGACCGTTAAAGCGGGCGAAGCTTTGTTTTTAAGTGTTATGTCTGTTAGTCAGTGCTTATATGTCTGTTCTCTGTAGTTAAAATAAACCGCAACGGAATACTATGTGTTACAAATAGACCCCATAGAACCGTTCGAGGGTTAATTAGCGTGTTGGCATCGAATCTGGTTATATAAAATCGGTAGCGGTGTAACGTATACAATCCAAAACTCCCCAGTCACTGTGGCAAGCAGAAAGTTAGCAAAAGTTGAGCAAAGCGAAATAGATTCTGGCAGCGTTTCTGGAGTATTTTGGGCGATTTGTGCGAGAATTCTGGCAAAGAATATGCCCAAATGCAACAACCGTTTCTGACAGAAGCGATTAAACTAACCGATGCTGCTCACTTTTAGCCAGAATCCAGCCAGGAATGTACGGCCAAGATTTCTGTACGCTTCCTGCCACATCTTTGTCAGATGTTTTGCTTGATTCGTGCTAAATTCTACCAGGTAGGAATTACCAGGATCTTTGCACGGCTTATTTTCGAGTTATGCCAGAGTTCTACTCGGTTCCTGTCAAAATTTGGCGGAAAATGCGAGCGAAACCGAGTTCGCCTTTGTTCAACTAACCCGACAGGATGCGCGCAGAAATCTGAAAGGGCTGCCAAATCAAGACTTACAGAAATCTAGCAGAACAGTCTCTGCCAGAAAATTTGGTGACGGGGTCAATGGGTTTTTCCCGAAACTTAATTATTGTTCTTTAAATTTAATTCGTTTTTCAGAGAGCGAATAAAGCCGCTTTTACCGAGGCTTGTAAAGACGAGGTGTTAATACCTCTGTCCCATCCCAAAGGACCAAAAGAGTGACATCAACCTAGTTACTTCCAACGATTTAGAACTGACATACGAGTAAAGTTTTCAAGTAAATAGGGGGCGCTTGGCCGCACGTTCGTCCGCCTTTTTTGACGCACTTTGAAATTGAGTGCTCCGAACTCAAATTTTGAGTGGTTCTGAATAAGTGTGGAGGCCTCATCAGTTGCAGGGTGAAGATAATTGAATATTGGGTACTTTTCTGGTAGCGTGCATGTTATGCTTTTTTTGAACGAACTGTCACTTTTTCATAAGGTATGTTTTGTTTATATCCTCAGGTTATTGAATTTTTATTTTCAAACACAATTTTTACTTTTTCCGTTGCGCACCGGAAGCACTTTGTGCCCAAGTAATTGATGAATAATCACCTGAAGTATGGAGCAACCTGCTGATCAGCTTGTAATAGTCCTACACGTATTAGAAGGTATAATGTTTCTTCCCTGTGTTCATACAACCGCTCATCACCGTGATTATTCCTTGCAGCTATCAGCTTTCACCGGATCAAAAACACTCGTGTGCTGCTGACCGCCTCTCTGGGTAAAAACACGCTGGAAACAGACAGCCATCTACCCGGAATTGCTTCCACTAGCTTCGATAGCAATCTGGTTTGGGAAACCGATCGGCCCTCGGTGAAGCGAATGAAAACGGAAAATCTTCCCATCAAAGTGGAATGCTATTCACTCGAACAAGGGAAGCGATCTCTTATCGGCCATCTGGTACTTCCGCTGCGTTCGGTACCACTGCTTCCGTCGGCGAAAGCGGATTCAATAAAACCACGCTGGTATCGACTGCTGGGCTTATCAAATTCCGAATGGAAAAGCCAAAAGCCAGAAGTTCAGTTGATGGTACTGATAACGGATAAGGCATATCTGCTGCAGAACAGAAACAAACCCAAAGTAAGCGCTGATCAGGAAACGGATCGAAGTGTGGTCATCTTCGCCAACCCGGAACCATCCCGATTGCAATCCCGTGAAGGGCTTCCGATTCAGTTGCTTGAAGAGCGTGGTCTGCTTCAGGTCGGTTATTCCGATCAGGAATGTGATATTTTTCTGGTAAAGATTGTGCTGAAATATGCCAAACAAATGGAAAAGTTGCTCCAAGAAGGGGAGGCGTTGACAGCGACAGGCTTACAGCTCCGCTATGATTTATTGGGAGACAGTTATCCTTGTACGCTGGAGCGGAGGCCGAATGGCACTTATAGCGTTCAGGAGAAAATTGTTATAAATTTTAGAACGTCATTGCATTCATTGAAACGATATTTTGAAGAGATTTTCACGATTCGGTTGGAAGTTTTGTTTGATGGTCAAATTATTGGTAAGATGGTAATGTGTGGACTTCAAACAATTGTTTATTATGGTAAATTTCCATTCTAGGACGTTCAATGCTTCGCTTCGGTGACTTAATTGAAGATGAACCGCTGGCTACCTTTCTATCTAAACATGAGGAAAATACTGGTACCAGCGAAGTAGAAAAGCACTTTCAAATCGAGAAAGCTTCTGTGACGTATGAGCAACATGAAACAAGAGCCGCTTCCGATGGATCATCTTCGTTCGAGCCGTCTATAAAATGCAAATTTTCACTCAAATACCTTTCCTCAGACCGGAAAATACTGCCAGAGTCGATTAAAGAAACTACACAAAACAAAAGCCCCGAAAAAGACAGCTCTGAACCGAACGATCCCCAACCGCTACAAGCAACGCCATCCGTGCCGACAATTAACCTTAACCAAACTCGCTCATTGCCTGCCTTACCTTTGGGCACCGCTCCACCACCAGAGAAAACGGACATCGAATCAATGCTGCACTGCGAAGATCGTGATCTACGGGACATTCCGCGCACCTTCGGCTACAATTTGCTACTTCAGAGTATCCGTTTCAATGCGCGGCCCAGCCCTGGCCTATGGCAGCTATCACTCTACCATCCGAAGGCGGACACTCCCCTGACTAAGGTCACTCTAGAGCTGAATTCGATCGAATCCGACACGTTGGAATTCCCAAACCTACAGCTGCAGTTGTATTTTTCATCGCTCCCGGATCTGGTACTAGAAACGATAACATCCGACAGTTCCAAGCTGACGCTAAACGGTCCCCATGGGTTGTTCGGCTTTGCACGGTTGGACAACCAGAGCTTGGTTGTTGGAACCAAAGAGAAGCAAGCGGGAGTACTGATCCTTGAAAATCAAAACGGAGAAAGCATTGGAATGGCAACGATTTTTTGCTTCCTGGATGAGGTGGGAATCAACTTCAATAGCCGGGAACCTGTCGGTGGGCCAGAAGTACCTTCGGTTCCCAAGGGACAACTAGACGATCAGTTGTCGTACAAGATGCTAGAGGAGCAGAAGCAGTGGATGTGTAAACAGAAGGAGCTGTTCTTGGTGGAGCTAAAACGAAAAGAGACGGCCCATTTGATGAAACTTACCAACGAGTGGAAGCGAAGGCGCGCGAAGGAATACTCAGTAAGTTGTTTTAAATTCAGATAAAACTAACCGTGATCATGTGAATTTGCATTACAGGAACTTGCTGAAAAGATGCAACACGTTTCTGCCTTAACCGCAGCGTTGGAAGAGAGTCGGAAAAATCTTGCCATTCAACGTACTGAACGCGTCGAACAGGATAGCATGTTGGCAGCGATGAAAATTAAACTGGAAACATTCTATCAACAGCAGTTGACGGAAATTCGCGACAAGGCGAAGCGCATGGAAGAGGATCTGAACAATCGATGGAATCAACGGGACACACGATGTCGCGAACTCGAAGAGAAAAACGATATTCTAACTCGAGAGAATGAAAGGATGAGACAGGCCAATGAGCGGTTAGAGGAGCAAACCGAAAATCTCAGGAGAGAAGCGCAAGTTTGTTCCAATCTTCGACAGCAAGTCGAGTTGCTGGAGCAGAAATCGCAGGAACTTGAGAAATCTAAATTATTTTACAAACAACAGTGGGCTAAGATGGTTAGGGAGGTACACAAGATGAAACTGGAGAACGAGGAACAGCTTAGTGAAGTGCTGCGCGGAAAGGAAAGGCGAAAGAAACATAATATAGGGTGGCAGAGAACGTGTGATGGATCGGACTTTACTTGCACCGGTGCGAATGACGAGGATGAAATGGATAAAATTCATCGAATGATTTTTGCTGAAAAAAATCGACAGCAGGCGCAAGAACCGAGCCGACCTTGTTGTTCGGCCGATCATTGTTGCTGACCGTTGTTCAAATTCTCTAATTCAATTGCATGGCGTTCAAGGTATAAAAGACTGTTTATTTATTTTTGTATGATAGAACTGAATTTTTTACTTTTCTTATGAAGTTTTTAATAAATATTCGTGTAAAAACTTTTCGCAGTCGGTTTGCTTTTGCGCGACTCAAACTCAAATATTTTATTTTAGTAACAAGTAAACCAAACCCTTAAATCTACTTACAATAATTTTCACGGGTTATTCTACTGATAACAAGGTTATGCCTCTCCTTACGCAGTGTGCCACCAATAGCAATCTATTGGCCCTATCTTAATCGTCTCGCACGAGGATCTTGTGGGGTATTGGCCACACGACAAATCTTTTGTTGCTAAAGCTGGAATTAATTGGTGTTAACACTGTTCGATGGAATTCACAGAACACTTTCTTAAATATAATTATTACCTTGAAGAATTCAATTTGTAGATTAGCACTAAACACGTTAGAAGTAGCAACCAATGCAGATTAATTTCACTTTTGTTTACATCTAGGTTTTCTCTTACATCTAATGATTTCTGTTGATGCAACGCCTTATTTAGAGGCTGACTTTTAATGAAGCAACGATTCTAGAGATCGAGGGGCTGGATCGTACCTATCTTAACAATTCGAATCCAATCTATTTTTTATATTTACCTGATCAGCCTACAAAAATGGATACGGAAGTGCTCTTAAATTTGCCCAGTAGTGTTAGTTGTTGTTAGTTGAGGAATTTATGCCTTCCCTTTCGACAAATTTCACAGATTCCTCTTAGTTCTCCCATACGCTAAGGTCGTACTAACATCAAAGGGTCAACCAGAATGCTTCGTCATCGAAGGATTATCCAGTTTCAGAAATCTCTGCGCTCACGAATTTCTTTTTTGGTTGTATATAAATCAACAGACAAATCAAATTCGGTAGCAACTTTGTTGCAAACTCGCTGAAGTCCGGTAACTGCGCTGTGGCGAGTGGCGACCGTAGTTGGATCTCCTGAAAGATAGTCGTAGAGCTCGAATGTAGGCTAGAAGATCCAGGCGATCGAGAATTTTAGAGCAATCCACTCTGGCACTGGAAATCTCTCGGGGACGATAGCAGTCCCTGCAGATTAACTGACAACTGTTTTCGTAACTCGTCCGTTGGAATCTGTTTCGCTATGAGGGATGTCAAAGAGCTAAGTGTATGAACTGCTGTTGGACAGTTTCGCTTCTTCCCAGATCGTATCACTCACTTGGAGTGATCGCTTCAGCTTATTTTTTTTCGCTCTGGCCCGTGATCGCCCGAAAAACAAGTTCTTGGCCTACGCCACCCGGATTTTTCTCCGAATATCGGTCTTTACTATCCGCCACCAACCGCTGCAGTATCTCACTACCTCGCCGATAGTTTACGGGAGCGCAGTGTTCATTAACCCGATCAGTAGTGCAAAAATCAAGTGCATCAGAACTCGTTTCCCGACAGCGGAGCCGCCAAAGGGCCGTTCCCAACCTAAACCAGCAACATTTCAAGCATACTACCGCTTTCCGCGAATTTTAATTTCAAATCGCTAAACGCGCCCGAACATCCACAAATCCTATTTTCAGATTGAGTCAAAAACTTGCATCTCCACCCAGTCGAATTTAAAACCTTGTGGGAAACTTGCGCCTTCATTAACTTGCCAACCGTCGGCAATTTGTAGCGAACCCCAGAGTCGAATCGGCGTGCGCCTGTGATGTGACGTGTACGACAGTGTCGTAACAAACCCTACCCACTAAAGCTTGGCTTGGTCTCCCATCCAACCCTCAACATAGTACAGCGCGACAGCACTGGTTATCCTGTCATTTTCCTGCTCCAATCTCCTGGAAAACGTGTTCTTTGGCCTGCTGTGTACTAGTATCCGCCCGTACTATCTGTACACAGTCGATGATGTACTTCAAGTGCAGTTCCCTCGGACACGGTAGCCGTTTCCGCTCCAACTCCGCCGCTTGTTTGAACTGCAGCCAACAATACGAGACATCTGAGCAAAAGCCCTGCACCAACCCTAGCCTCTGCATTTAACTGCGGAAAAGGACACTCGACCCGCAGCAGGAAGTGCCTCAAGTTTGTCGAAGAGGAACAGATCATCAAGATCAGAATCGACAAAAACTTGACCTTCTCAGAGGCCAGGCTTTAGTAACTAAACAGCAGCAAGGCCCCAGCTAGTTCCGCATTGCGGAAGAAAACACCTAGGATGACGAACGGGACACATTAATAGCCTATCTATAAAAGGAGTTGGCAACCTTAAAGAAAAGCATGGCCAAAGAGAAAATCAAAGCTCGGACAATTAATTATCTAAAAGAACACTGTGCCAAACAACAAAAGCAGCTGGCAGCGGCCACGGCAGAAATAGCTAAACTGTGTAATGACGTCACCGAGTTTTATAAAAAAAACCATCTGTCGACTCCTGAGAGCACATTCCCTCCGACGAAGCTGCTTCTACGGGAACAACACCCAAGAAAGGGTAGTTCATCGAATCAGCCTCCGTAAACGTAATTCCCGTTGGTCTATCCAACCAACTGTAGCCAAGAAGATCCAGTCGCCAGGAAGAGAAAGACATTAGAAAAACGGGCACAGACAAATCCAGAAGCCTCAACCCCAAAATTATCCCCGACATAACACTGCTTTCGCCGGCCATGGACATGTGCTGGTCTCGCTCCAGCTCACCAGAATTGCTCAACACGCTATGCCAAGCACCGTCAACCCTGACCCGAGAACGTTCCGGGTTCTCCCAATGCACCCCCCGGCGGCTTTCGGCGCGGGCCCGGGTTTTACCCAGGCAAATACCTCCAGTCAAAATGCAACAGTCAACTGCCCCGTGTACTCGAAATCACAATGGGACAGCACTAACACCAAAACCGTACTTGTAAAAAGACCCGTCGTCTCCAACTGGGGAAGTACCGGAGAAACTCAACGAGTCTCCGACAATGGCCGGTGGCTAAATCTCAGAGTCGCCGAAGAAAACGTCTACCCCAAAACGTGCATCAAAGAAGCCCCCTTCCTCGCGTCGCCACCGATTCGGGAAGTAGCAAAGACATCATATGAGTTCCTGACGGTTGCCGGTCCGGGGAATCCGGGGTCTTCCCGGGTAAGTCCTACCAATCCTGTAACCCGACATGAACCATCTGTCGTACTTTACCTTCCTTTAGGGTACAAAACCAGCCGGACCAACATTAAATCTCATAGTCTACTAAGAAACCATCAAATCCAAAAATGTTTACAGCAAAACCTTCTCACCGTGTAGCAAAAAAGCCTCCATCCTCGTGTCGTTCCCGATTCGGGAAGGGCCGGAGATATCCGATGAGTCCCCGATGGTTGCCGGCACAGGGAACCTGTGACACTCTCGGGTAAGTTCCTATACCCGCAGAACACACCTGAACCCAACTGCTTCCTCCTCTACCTTTTCTACAGAAACACCAGCAACAGGCCAACGACTCTGCACGTACACCCGCGGCGGAGTTGTCGCCACTTGTTCTACTGACTTCCACAAGACCCATCTAAATGATATCCAGCAGTAGTCCAGCCAGTAATAGCTCCAGCTCCAGTCCAATCTCACTACCCAACGTAACAAACTGCACTCTGGCCATCCAATAGAACACTAATGGCTTGAGAGCACACCTAGTAGACCTCCAACGCATCATTGCCCGCCCTGCGCCCATTCGCCTTGCCATCCAAGAAAGACACAGAAAGGGCGACACGGATCCATCATCTGTACATTTGGCAATCAGTCAGAGGGTCAAGCTTCTACCAGACGGTCGGCCTAGGAACCAGAGCTGACCTGCCGTGTGAGTCGGTGAAATTTGATACCGACCTCATTTTAGTGGGAAGAAGAAATGAACTTTCCCATAAGTTATACAGTAGCGTCTATTTACATTCCTCAGGAAGTGAGTGACGTAGGAAAGAAAATGCGGAATCTCTTCAAGCAACTACACACCCCTTCCTATTGGCGATTTACGGCAAAACCAAAATTAGTCATGCGACACCTATGATTCAGCTCATGAACTGGCAATGTGATACAATTTGTTTTTTTTCACCCGTAAGTGAGTCGTAGCTTACAACAAAATCTTCATTATCTTCTCGGTAAAAGCTAACCACTGCCAAAATATGAATGAAACGAGTAAGAAATTTAGTTTTATTTGCAATTATTCTGAAAGTACAGCCATTTGCAACTATTTGACTCATACATTTCTTCGAAATGTAATCGGGGTATTATTGTGGTTATAAAAAATCGTTCCATAAATAAAGTTCCAACTCGAAACCGAGACCCAATCAGCACCAATGTCAAACTCCTTTATATTTTGAACTACGTAGGAGATTCAGTGAAGACTATCGGAGAGGAGGATCGGCTGTGCATGATACAAAGCTGACACTTTCCTATTAGCCGGATATATTCTTTCCTCGCGTGATCTGGAGAGTTTCATGAATTTACACCATCTCATGAAGGTTTAGCTTAACTTAGGACGAACGGGAAATGCTGTTGCGGCGGCTACGGTGCTCAACAAATTACATTTCGAAACAGCGCGCATATAGCTCTGCGAATAATATTAGAAACCACTATGCTTTACACTCTTTTCGCAAGATGTTTACTCATCATCTGATAAAATGATGATTTTCCTCCATTTTCATAAACAATTATCAACAAATTGATCGGTAATTTGGTGTTTAAAAGCCATTTTTTACCAATGTTTACAGAAAATATATGCACTATGACAGAACAAAATAAAATCAGCAACACTTTCCTTCCAGCGCTATCTGCGAGCGGTTTCAACGTAGAATCGCCAATTAATGGGTGACTTTAACGCCCAGCACACAGGTTGTTGCCATCGCGATTGGCGATTCTACGTTGAAACCGCTCGCAGATAGCGCTGGAAGGAAAGTGTTGCTGCTTTTATTCTGTTCTGTCATAGTGCATATATTTTATGTAAACATTGGTAAAAAATGGCTTTTAAACACCAAATTACCGATCAATTTGTTGATAATTGTTTATGAAAATGAAGGAAAACCATCATTTTATAAGACGATGAGTAAACATCTTGCGAAAAGAGTGTAAAACATAATGGTTTCTAACATTATTCGCAGAGCTATATGCGCGCTGTTTCGAAATGTAATTTGTTGAGCACCGTAGCCGCCGCAACAGCATTTCCCGTTCGTCCTAAGTTAAGCTAAACCTTCATGAGATGGTGTAAATTCATGAAACTCTCCAGACCAGGCGAGGAAAGAATATATCCGGCTAATAGGAAAGTGTCAGCTTTGTATCATGCACAGCCGATCCTTCTATCCGATAGTCTTCACTGAATCTCCTACATGGTTCAAAATATGAAGGAGTTCGACATTGGTACTGATTGGGTCTCGGTTTCGAGTTGGAACTTTATTTATGGAACGATTTTTCATAACCACAATAATACCCCGATTACATTTCGAAGAAATATATGAGTGAAATAGTTGCAAATGGCTGTAATTTCAGAATAATTGCAAATAAAACTAAATTTCTTACTCGTTTCATTCATATTTTGGCAGTGGTAAGCTTTATCCGAGAAGATAATGAAGATTTAGTTGTAAGCTACGATTCACTTACGGGTGAAAAAAAGCAAACTGTATCACTTTGCCAGTTCATGAGCTGAATCATAGGTGTCGCATTTGGCTTTGCCGCAAATCGCCAATAATGCTATCATCGAGGACATTGAAGCAGCGATGCCAGATTTACAGACATGTCTGTATTTTACAGACTTTTGATGGTCTGCTACAGACGTAATCAGAAATCTACAGTCTTTTAAAAGAGTAATAGTGTTTAACAAAATTGCACTTGAATAATTTTATCCGAATAGGAGTGATTCCTTCACAATAGTTTACAAATTTCAAGCTACTTTTAAAGTAATAACGTAGTGTAAATAAAGTTTAAACAACCATCTACAGACTTTTACAGACATTTTCATTATTCTTCTACAGACATTTGGCATCGCTGCATTGAAGACAGCAACGCGGTAACACTAAGTAACGGCAGTATCACTTTTTCCCAAGGCCGATCCACATCCGATTTAGATTTAACCATATGTTTTAGCTCTATCGCTGGAGCCTGCTGATGGTGGAAACAGCACTCTCTTCCCTATTGTAGTCTTCTATGATCGGATGCCGCCGCTGCCCCCACCGTCGCCGTTGGTTCTATGATCGGGCGGAATAACCCACTTACGACGATAACTTTTCGGATGTTCAGCGTTCGACAAAATTGATCACAGGATACTTCTTTGCAAGTTATCTCGACTGGGAATGTCTTCTCAACACGTGGCCTGGTTGGAATCGTATCTTTCTGGAAGAGTTTTACAAGTAAAATTGAATGAAAAATTGAATGATAGCATATCATCGCAGTTCTCAAATAAATCAGGTGTTCCGCAAGGCAGTAACTTAGGACCCTTGCTATTGGCAATATGTTTTAACGATATCGCGTTGCTTTTGGGAGCTTGTTGTAAATTAGTTTATGCTGATGAGTTGAAACTGTACCCCCTAGTTCGCACGGTAGAGGATTGTTGGTGCTTACAAGGTCTGCTGAAACTGTTTGTTGATTGGTGCTGTAAGCATAAGCTTGTCATTAACGTGGCAAAATGCCAAGTGATAACGTTTAATCGAATTCCACGGCCCGTTATGTTCGATTACAGCATTAGCAGCATCGTTTTGACGAGAGTCGATCAGGTGTGCGATTTGGGAGTGCAGTTGGATGCAAAGCTGATGTTCAATTCACAACGCTCGTTGATCATCTCAAAAGCCTCGCGTCAACTGGATTTTATCTTCAAAATTGCTAAAGAATTCAAGGATCCGCTTTGCATGAAAGCTCTGTACTGTTCACTCGTTCGCCCGATTCTTGAAAATGCCTCAGTGATCTGGTTTCCACATCAAGTTTCGTGGTGCATTAGAATCGAACGAGTGCAGAAACGCTTCGTTAATCTGCCACCATATCCGGATAGGTGTCAATTGCTGGGACTTGAAACATTACAAACTCGCCAAAAAATTCAACAGGCGCTATTTATCGCAAAACTAATCAACGGGGAGATTGACGCTCCAGAGATACTTTCGGTAGTAGATTTTTGTATACCAAATCGATCACTGCGAAACGGAATCCTACTTCAATACAGATTCCATAGAACCGTATTTGGATACAACGACCCAATTGCTGCATGTATTAGCGAATTTACCGCCTTGGAAGAGCTCTTCGAATTTGGTGAACCGTCCAGCCGCTTTGCCGACAAAATTAGACGATCTGCTATGTTTTGATATTACTTTTTAATGTGAAGATTTGTGTGTACTAGGACTTAAGATGAATTGTAGTTATTATTATTGTGTGTGTTTGTGATTTCAAAAGATGGTGGTTTTTGCGCCCGTCTGAGAATGGCATGAAAGGTGTCCAACTCAGATGGGCTTTTTCCCATCCTGACTGTCCATGTAGACTCTAAAGTCCGATGGACATAATAATTAAATAAATAAATGTCCTCGGTCAAGACTGCAACGTCGTTGCTGCAACTATTAACCAGAGGAGGAATATCATGCATTACCCAAGACAGTGGAGCAACACCAAACCGAGCGATTCACTGGTGGAACCCAGAAGCAGCGAGGGCAATCAAAGTCCAACGAAAGGCTCTTCGAGTTCTTAAAAATACCCCCCTGACCATCATCGATGGGATGAGAGATCATCGGATTTTCGCCACCTCAGGAACCAGGCCAGGCGGGCTATTGAGAAAGCCAAGGAGGCTAGCTGAGCTTCTTTCCTGGACGGGATTAGCTCCGATTCGTCGACTGTTGAGATGGACTAATGCCCCAAGCGGCAAAAGATGGCAAAATGGCTTCGCATTATTGGTCAACGAAACCACTAAAGTTATGCCCTCTGAAATTGCTAATGTAATCTGTCTACACTTTGCCCTTCTTTCTACGGACTCCTCGCTCTCATCTGCCTTTCTCAAAACGAAGAGAACCATATAAGCCACCCTTACAACATTCATACCAGATGCTAGCCAGGATTACAACAAACCTTTCTCTAGGGTGGAACTAGCCACTGCGTTGAGTACTGTAAAGGGCAATTCTGCCGGACTCGATATGGGAAGGTTGGTCCTTCCCAGACAGCTGGAGAACCGCTCTCACAATTCCCATTCCGAAGGTATGCGATGGAACCAGGAGCCCTAATGACTTTCGATCCATCAGTCTTCTCCTTTGTATTGGGAAAACGATGGGAAGAATGGTAAACATACGCCTGATGACCCTCTCGTGGAATAAGATCTTCTCGACCATCGACAGATCGCATTCCGTAAGGGACTCGGCACAGTAACTCATTTAAGCTGCCTCTGTGAAATAGTAAGTGATGCCATAGCCAATGACTTGCATGCCTGACATCGCCATCCTAGATCTCGCCAAGGCCTACTACACGGTATGGCGTGAAGAAGCTTCGCACCAATGGGGTGTTCGCGGAAACCTTGCTGCCTTATTAAGCAATACCTCAGGGACAGAAATTTCAGAGTGGGTATTGGAAGAAAACAGTCGAACCTGTTTCGGAAAGCTAACGAGGTTCTCAAGGGTCGGCCTTGGCAGTCATATTATTGTTGGTCAGCATGAACTCCCTTTTCACCACGTTCCCGAAAGGTATGTACGTGTTTGTCTACGCCGAGGATGTAACGGGTGTTCAGTAAAATATGAGAATGATTTCAATACCTTTCTGTAATTAAAATAAAGAGCGTATTTTTTTCTCTCCAAAAGCTCTCTGGCGAAAAAAAAACGCTCGAGTGCTGTCAGTTCAATTGAAGATGGCGTCGAAACAGCAAGCACTCCGCAAGTGTGTTGTACGGCTTTACGAAACGCATGGTCATCGTGGAAAAAAGTTTACGGTAAACAACTTTAGGGACGGAAACGTGCCCGTGAGTACAAATTACCGGAACCTGGCATGCCTGAGCGTGGAGTGGAAGACCGGTAGCGGCCGTCCGGCGAAGATAATGAAGAAGAAGAAGAAGAAAGCGTTGGAAAAGCTGTTCGACCAACAAGGACGGAATGAGTTTGCGTGATGCCGGCCGAAACTATCCCTGCTCCCATACCTTGATTCAAAGAACTCTCAAGATGTAGGACATCATCTGTCGGAAGAAGACTCGGTTCCGAGTACACAGACGATCAGATAGCGATCGTGAAATCGCAGTACCGATGGATGATGAAGAACTACCACGGGACGTCGTCCGTGCTGGACGACGAAAGTTACTTTCGGCTCTCGAAGACCACCATTCCAGGAAATGGCAGCTACTATTCCAGCGAATTTGACTATTTGAAAAAAAAAAGTTATTCTGTACATCGCCATATCGGACAGAGGGATTTCAAAGCCGTGGTTGAAGCCGAGCAGTCTGGCCATCAATCAACAAGTGTACCAGGAGGAGTGTCTTGAGAAAATTCTTCTGCCATTCTTAAAGGAGCATCATGCGCATGGGAATTATGTCTTCTGGCCGGGGCAAGGCGTATTCCCATCACGTCAAGAAGACTCTGGAGTATCTTGAGTAGCCAAAGATACCGTACGTGCCGAGAAAGGAACCCGACCAACTTTCCCCAGTGTCATCCCATTGAGGATTTTTTCGGTTCCCTCAGTGCCCTAGTGTACAAAAATAATTGGCGGGCCAGGGATACGAAGCAGTTGACCACCAGGATCCGGAATTGTATCCGGAAGATGGAAGCCAGTGCCGTCCAGCGCTCTTGTGAGAAGGTTGCGTCGTACTGCTGACCAGGGCTCCTTCCCCAATATTCCTTGACGTTTTTTTGAAGAATAAACATTATGTTTTTAATAAACAATACTGAATTCGTTGAATTATATTGTTGTTTTTTAACTATATGACTGAAAAATTTCTCATTTTTCATTGAACACTCGTTAATACTTATAGCTATCGGAACAACGATCAGTTGCACAAAACTGAAGCTACAGGCAGCCGTCAATGCTATCGGTCGGAAGATGACTTAGCGAGGCCGTGGGAACGGTTTGAGCGGAATTGGAGAGGGTCTCGCCAGCTGTCTACCCTGAAGATATACCGACGGCAACTTCACCCGATTCCCTCTCGGTTAACAAAGCACTGGAATCAGGGGAGTCAAAGCACTCCTACGTTCAAGTCATAGAGCGACCCGTTGACCACCATATCCCGGGCGCAGTGGAGTCCGCGGTAACGAGGAAACTGACAGTTTGGCCGCGCTCGGCCGCCATTCACGCGCTCTGTTTTGCAAAGAGGTCCTATCATCCGACATTATTAGGGCATTCAAGGTGAAAGTCTTCGAGCACTTTTTCGTCCACTGGAGGGACCTTCCAGGCTACCATCAGAAGGTAAAAAGAGATCTTGAGAAGTGCACAGAACGCGACAACCGGAGGAAACAATGAGCACTCTCGCGCCTACGGGTAGGACACACGAAGATCACCCATACCCACACCATCACCCACGTCGACCATCCAATGTGCGCTGCGATGGTTTGCAATACAAGACTCACGGTATAGAGCATCTACTCCTAAACTGGCGGGAGCTCGAAGACCTGCGACGACTCCATCCCCCTCCCTCCTCGATTCGGGACACACTAGCGAACGATTCAGCACAGAAAGAGACACTACTCGCCTTGGAATTGACGAACTGTAAACTGCCAGTTGAGTGTAAAATAGTTGTTCGCGGCTGCAACTGTTCACGACGTCGTCCACCGTGAACAATGGAACACATTTTCACGTTCGTTTTCACGAAGAGTGTAAATAGTGCTTTACAGTTTGTCATAATGCACGGAAAAAATTGTTTCCAATATCATGAATAAAGTACCATGAATTCTTGTACGTTATGAAACAAAAATCATGGCTTTTATAAATATGTTCAATTTCCCTTCAGTAATGTCCGCATAACGCTTTTATTAGTGGAAATATTTGGTTATGTTTTGTGAACTTAAGTCATGTTTTCCGCTATGTCATTTACAAATCGATTTTCTGTATGTGAACTAGAACACAACTTTAACTTCATTCATAAAACCAAAGATTGACTTATGATGTTATTCATAGATTTAGTAACATTAGTTCACAAAATCAAAACAGTCTGGATACTATATATATATATATATATATATATATATATATATATATATATATATATATATATATATATATATATATATATATATATATATATATATATATATATATATATATATATATATATATATATATATATATATATATATATATATATATATATATATATATATATATATATATATATATATATATATATATATATATATATATATATATATTCGTGAACTGGTTCTTGATCCCTACTATACTAGTCACGATTTACCACTCGCTTTCGTGGATTAGTTCGCGAAAGAAGGAAATATTTTTCATGTATTCGTGAGCTGGTCCATGATTCCTAGTATAATAGTCACGACATATCATTCGTTCACGTGAAATAGTTCACGAAATCATCAAATATTATTCATGTTTTCGTTAAATGATTCTTAGTACAATAGTCACAACTGACCATTCGTGCACCTAAAATATTTCACAAAATCATGAAACATTATTCATGGGTTCGTGAACTAGTTCATGATTCCTAGTACTTGACCTAGGATCTATCTTGCGTGCTTGTGATATTTAGAAGATAACCCTAATTATTTTCAATTTCATGCAACATGATCATGAAATTTTCACGGGAACTATTTCACAAGATCTAGAGTATTATTGGTAGAATTATTTCTGTTCCTTGCACTATTCCATAACATCTAGGAAGGAAGGGGTTGATTCTCTAACCTTCCGGCCATCACATCATATGATTTGGTATTCTTAGTATATATAACAAACATAAAGATGTGATACAAGGTGCTGAAAGCGCACTAAAATCCTGTCAATCCTATTTTTCATTAGATTGTCTGCTCTAAATATTATCACAAAAAATGATGTAGCTTATTGACCGATAGAAAAGAGCTTGACGCAACACATATTGCCGCGAAAAAACTAAACATCAATTGAGTCGTACTAGTAGAGCGGGGATAATACAACCAACAACAATTTGAAAAAAAGTTTGGAGGGCAAGTGTATTTTCGACTATTTTTTTTTATGCGAAACGTGGTTTATGAATTGCCCCAAACAAATAATATTCCATAACGAATGTCTCGTAACATCGATAATAGAGCAGTGGGATTAAGGCCAAGTTCCCTCTGGGTCGTGCAAAACTGAGAAGCAACGTCAATTTAAGCTCAGAGAACAGACGTCCATCTCAAGCGTGGAAGTTTAGTAAAAGAATTATGCGCAAACAAAGGTAATTGTGATTTCCCCCCTTATTCCGTTTAATTCGTGAGTTTGACTAAAATGACAGTGGGCCAAACAATTGATGTTCAAGTGATCGTCATAATTATATTGGGATATACCAGTTTGGTGGCCATAGTGTTCTAGCGTATATTAGTTCAAATGGTAAAACAAGTATGTTAATCTTACTTGAACGAACATGGATGTCTGTTTTCTGCGATTTAGTTGTAAAATATTAAAATTTTGTATTGAATAAGCAGGTAATATAGCGCTTATTAGTCACGCATTTATGTTCCTGTTTATATTGTCCATTTATGTTCCTGTTTATAATAACCAAAAAATAACGGATCGCGATAAGGCGAAGAGAAATTACGAATATCATAATAAAACTACTGATGTCATGAACATCGTCACATCACTCCACGTGTCAAGTTTGACAGTAAGCTCTAGAATAAAATATCATGATAACGTGCAAATAAATTACGAAAATCGTGACTAAGATCCCAAAATCCAGAGCACAAATCACACTATTCGTGACAAAAATCGTCTCTAAGATCCTGAAATCAGTAACATAAATCATTCTACTCGTACTAAAATATCAAGATAACTTGAATAAAAATTACGAAAATCGTGACTAAGATCGTGGAATAAAGAACATAAATCATATTATTCGTGACAGCAATATCAAAAATCGTGACTAAGATCCTGAATTCATGAACCTAAATCACTCTACTCGTGACTAAAATATCACAAAATAGAAATCATGAAAATCGTAACTACCCAAGTAACCAATAAGCATTATAACGTAGCCTAATATTTTCTTTAAATCCACATATAAAGCAGTCTTATAGAGCCGTGAAGGCCTAAATCCTAATATAATGCTAATAATATGCCAGAAAAGGCGAAATATGGTGCTATTACTATGCAGAGATTGACAGCTCGGTTTTGGCTGCACCAATGCTATTATATAGCACCAGCGTACAAATGCCAAAGCACTATTAATGCTATTAAAAAGCTTCAGTTGGCTGTCGTGTCCGCCATGATTTCAAAACCATTTCTTATGTTTCGATTCGATATGATGCGCAAAAAGGAAAAAAATTAAAAGAAAATGTTCTGTTCAAAACCGCAATTGACTCTCTTCTAATGCATTGTAATGAATATCTTTAATGGGTTTTCGTTCTCACATGATATGAATGTTTTACGAAAATTACCTTTAGTAAGTCTCCAACTGAGGTACTTTGCCTCGTCCTTCACGGTAAGTGCGCTGCGTTTGCTCCCTGGACTATGTTGCATATGTTCGATTGACATGAAATATGCCGAATATAATCTTCAAGAAGAGTTGTATAACAAATAAACCCACAGTATTACAATAGCAATATAGGGCTTTTTATTTGCTCTATAGTGGCACTAAATGCACTTGTAAAGCTTACATGCTTTAAAGATCCTTGAAGCATGTACGCGTTATATCAGCTTTATATACGCATATAGAGCAAGCAGTAATGCTAAATGTCGGCTGTACAGTTATGCATTATTGATGCTAATATAGAGCTTTATTGCATTGTTAATGCTGTAATGCAGTTTCAATGCAACATTAGTGTAAATGTATAGCCAATATAGTGCAATGGTTTAATGCTTATGGTTACTTGGGTAAGATCCTGCAATCATGAACATAAATCACACTACTCTGACCGAAAAAACCGATAATAAACTCATGAATAAAATATCACGGAAAAATCGCGAATAAGCTCCTGCAATCATGAACTTCGTTCAACTGTCGTCTGTGTATTCCCAAATTGTGAACAAGGATCACAACAAAAACCAAACATGTTCAGGCAACAACCACAGTAACTCTACCAAACATTCGAATGTAACGCCATGTATATGTTCGACGCGAACTAGTTTTTTGGAAACACAAATAGTTTCATAAATACGAGGTTTATTATTCATAATTTCAGGAACTTGGTTACGGTTTTCGTAAATCCTTTAGTTCACGCAATCGAAATCTTGTTTTCATGAATTTATGAACGGATTTTTTGCCCGTGTGGTATTCGGAGGCGAACGGTCACGCGTGAACAGCTATGACATTTGTATTCACCACTCCGCGTCGATTCCGTCCATTAAGTTCTTGTCGCCTGGTCTCACGAACACTTCTGCAGCTTCCTGGTTGAAAACAATCTCATTTGCTTTTGTCGTCTTTGTTTATTATTTTCCACCAGCTAGTGATGTAGTATTTGTGCCATGTAATGTGACGTGTACGTACATGAACCGTAGATTTTAGACTCTCCGTGAAACAAGTGTTGAATATCTTCCATTTTTCATGGTGGACGACGTCGTGAACAGTTTCATTAGCGAACAACGATTTCACGGTCAACTGGCAGTTTACAATTTGTCAGAATGCAATCTGGTATTCGAAGGCAAACGTTCACCGTGCACAGCGATGACATTTATATTCACCACTCCGCATCAATTCGGTCCACCTTCTCGTTTACACTTCTGGTGAACAAGCGAAATATCCACTGCGAACATATTACACCGTGGAATATTTAAAATGATTGGGGAATATAAATATTATTTCATTGATTCAATTATATCGAATAAATGTGCATGGATTCGCTAAGTATATTAATCTACTATCATTTAGTTCCATTTTCACCAATTGCTGTAAATTGCTGTAAATCCGGTAATTGCGCTGTCAATTTGACAATTTGAATTAGTGAATTTTCAGCAAAACGAATCTGTCAAATTATTTCAATTGAAATTGCCGATCTTTCCGCATCTTGTATTACTGAAACTTTCAGCTGATGAAAATTCAGTAAAATTTTGCTGAAATCGACAACTAAATTTTGTTGTGTATATTTGTGTTTGAGTCGAGTTTACGTTCACGTTCACTGAAGGTTTAAATGCAGCTTAAAGCTGGATTTCACTTTAGAACGAACTATTTTGCCATTGTCTTACTAAATGCAAAACGTCAGTTTGTCTTATCTTTCTTTGCCGTAAGTTTCAATCGATAATGGCATTTTTGTTTTCGACAGTGCAGTTGTGATTGGTGCTACACTCATTCAAACTTGGGTATAATCAGATGTTATGTATTTGGTTTATTGATTTTTCTCGGTGAAAATTCAACAAACCGAATACATAACAATTTTTCGGTGACCTATAAACCCTCAATCTATTGGGTGTAATCAGTTTATCTCTACACCAGTATAGCACCAGGTAAAAACGAAAACGCTCTAAGTGTTCCCCTGTAAACAACTCGTATTTTAAAACATGCGTTAATATTTGCCGTGGCTTTCAAATCTATTTTAATCCTAACACAATGTATTCGAATTTTTCGTTGCATGTAAAGCAAACAAGAACACAAAATATAACCTAAATAGTGGTAGCATTAAAATAGATTATCATAAAAGAGACTAGGGTACCGTATTACGGACTGACCCAATACAACGATCCTTCAGACACTAAAAATCATGTTCATTCGGATCCCATTCCAAACATACGACGATCGGCTTTTGTGACCAGCACCTTACCACTGCACCGCCAGAACCCCATTGTGGTCATAATTGCACAAGTAATCATCAATGGCCCTGCACCGCATGATAATAATCGATTGCCACGAGCGCATTGTTTACTGCCGGTAAATAGTCGTCATCGCTGGAGACAATCAATCAAACTTCCACTTGTTTGCACACTTGAAATGCATTTATATTTGTTCAGCAATTCATACTATGCAACCTAAATTCATACCTCTTCTAGGTAGTCTTCCGCACAAAATACGGCAGCACGCTTAGCGGAACACCGTAGTTCCTAATCCATCTGGGTCCGGTGTAGACGGTTCCATTGTTCCCGTCTTCCCACATACCCTCTGGTAGGTAGATATCTCGAGAACGCTTGTTTTGCTGGAGCACCGGCGCTGCTATGATGTCATCTCCCAATAGGAACTCTGAAATTAGACAACTGATAAACAGTTCGGGTCATCATTGCAGAAGCATACTTACGATCGTAGATTTTTTGAGCTACAGTATCGCTTGGGGAGACCCACCAGAGCGGCGGGTTCACCGGGTAACCATCAGAAACAGCCAGCTTGAATCTTTCCATTATCTGTGTAGTGTACCTCTCGTGCAAATCGGTCATTTGTTTCGATATCTGTATGGTTTCCGTGTCGTAATCCCATGGAACGTAAGAAAATTGAATACTAGGCATGAATACATTAGCCTGAAGCCATCGAATGAACATTTCCTTGTTCGGCGGATGATCATTGTACCCGTTCCCTCCGACCATATCCGGTAAGACCAATGGGTAACCGGCCATATTCATCTGCAGCAATGTAGTAACCAGTGTCGGCAAACCATTGTTCCAGTACCACTCGGAGTCTTTATCTATCATTCGAACGAAAATCGGAGCATCCTGGGTGCGTTGAGCCGAACGAACCTCGACCAGATCTCCAAACTGTGCTACCGTTCTTACATACGAATCAACGATTATATTTGGATGTTGCGAGCGTGGTCCATTCAGCACCGGATCCGGGGGCGTCCAGCTAGTCTCACCTGCATCAAACTTGAAACTGTCGATCCCGCTTTCATCCAGAATAGCTTGCAATCTTTGAGTAAACCATTCGGCAACTTCAGGCTTAGAAAAATCTACATATGCAGCTTGGCCTTTACCACTATTCCACCACTCAGTATCCGTACTGCCGCTGTGATTAGTCACTAGATAGCCGTTGCGCTTTGCTTGCGAGTACCACGGTTCACAGACCTTGTTGATGAACGGGTGAATCCACAAGGTAACCCTCGGGAAACCCTTCGCTCTAATAGCCTCCACTGTTTGCCTAATATTTGGAAACTTGGTGGTGTTGAACTCTAGCGCTCCGTAACACTTCTCCCAGTCGTCGTCAAGTTCGTACTGTCCGTTTTGCCACCCATTTTTGCTAATTTCATCTGCGTACTGAAGCACCACTGTTTGATCAATATCTCGTTTGTAACGTGCCCAAGTCGACCAGATGGGATACTTCACCATCTCTTCGGCGGGATGCCCTGTAGGTTTTCCAAGAATACGGTTCACTGCACCCATGTGTGCCACCTTCGCATCACTGGCTACTCCAACCTGGTAGATGAATGAGTACGTATCGTCATAGGTATCATAAGGTAGAGACTTCTTCGCTTCTAAACACATGTACCCTGGTTGACCGTAGTTTTGATCAATAAACAGCGGGGTCTCATGGTCCACGTAGATGAATGATCCCAACGAGTTTAACCAATACCGATCCGCTACCGCACAGTTATCTGCCTCCTTCGTGAGGAACGAGTATTGACTTAAGCGTAATTTTTGAATTGGCCAGTACTGGTACTTTTGCTGTGGTCCGCCATACCAGTTGGATCCAGCGATGCGGACACAGTCCACCACCACCTTGGAACGCGATCTCACTTTTCTGGCAACAGTAAACAGCGACAAAGTTTGACTATCCACAGTTCTCGTAAATTCAATCTCTTCACCGTCGATATTCGTTAGCCTAAAACCGTCTGCTATTTCCTTCTGAACTAGAGTCGTGCCCAAATCCCGTCCCATCACAATCCTCTGTACGGTCACTCCATTGCGCTGGACCGTGAGCTCACGAGTAGCGGTACTGAACGTAGCTGTAACCGTGGCTTCGTAGAACTGTAGTGTGTAGTCTGTAGCACACGCTACCGTTACTAGCAACAGAACGCCCAATAGAGGCGTTTTAAAATACTTCATTATCGCACTATGATTTCTACTATCACTTCCGCAGAATTAACCATCACTCGCGTTTTTATTGTTCAGAAAATTATCCGTTCCATTGGTTATAGGACGACCAACGTAGTACTGGTTACAATCACCGACTGTTGCTTACCAGAGGTGCCTTTGCTACTTTTATACCCCACGGAAGTTGGACACCGGTTGACTCAGGGGGACAATATTTGATACCTCGATTAGGTTACTATCATTGTGCAAAGCTAGAACTCAAGTGGAAAATATTCTATCGTAGGTTTGCTTATATCAAGGAAAATGTTTCACCGATAAAGTGTGGGATTTATTGGTGATGGTGTCAAATCGAAAGTTGTACCTGAAATATTGTGATTCAAGATGCATTTTTTGTGATTATGGAGGCTTCCGGTCTGAGGGTAATTCGCTTTATTTTTCGGATGAGAACAATTGAATCTTATATCCGAATTCTGGGATTGAAGCTTTGGCTGAGAATTTTAACAACATCGCGCTTGGTTTACATGCCAGCATAACCAATATAATATAAACATATAAATGTAAAATGTCATTGTCAACCTGTTGTACTTTACAGAAGTAGTTCTCAAGTGTTGCACGGGGAGGAGGTACAATGGGCAATCTTTATTATTTTATTTTTGATTAAAGAAAGGCTATGTAATCACTCTGAAAATCGACTTTTTAACCGAGGCCCGGAGGTTTGAGCCTCTCATACCATTCGGCTCATTTCGGTAAATGTCTGTGAGTGCATGTTTATGTGTATGTCATCGGTTACTCGGAGGTGGCCGAACCAATTTTATCAAACTTAGTCTCAAATAAAAGATACAAAGGTCGCATAGGCTGAATTTCATTTAATCCCGACAGACGGTTCCGGAGTTACGGGTCGAAGAGTGTGGCCACGCATAAAATTCCCATATTAATCGGATTAAGCATGCTATCTAAAAGATGCTAAACTTCATAAAATGTGTTTTAAATTGCTTGAATCATCAGTTCACTGATACCCAATCAAATCCACATTGACCACTTTGGTCACCATCGGTGGAACCGGAAGCTTCGGGAAAGTGGTTAAGTTCCTGTATTGAAGTCACATCTGATTGTTAGAAATGTCTGACTTAATTTTCTCAAAATTAGGCTCAAATAAAAGCTACAGCATCTTTATTAACTGCTATTAAATTCCATTGGAATCGACGTTCTAGTTCCTGTGTTACAGGTCTAAGTATACGGTTCCCATATAAACCTTTTTGTCTTTCTCCTATAGAAAGGTTATGCAATCATTCTGAAATAGACTTTTTTAACAGAGTCTCGGGGACAGAAACTCTTATACCATTCGACTCACTTCGCTGAGTTCGGGAAATGTGCTTTTTTATAAAGGTTTAAAAAAAAGACTGGCCTAATTGTATTGGCACTGTGTGGGACTCACGACTCACTTTCGTGCCTAACCACTAACAACACTCCTTACTCTTTTTTGCTCCCATCTTCCCACGGAACTACATTGTGGTATTATTTCCGGAGGGGGAGGGCTCGTTTTGCTTTCGTCGCATCTCTTTCGTCTGTTCAATTTCGAAGCCTCGCTTGGTCCATGAAACCTTTGAGTTTTGATTTAACTTTCGACTCCTCTCTTGCTTCTTTTCTCCATCTATTACGTCGCCATTTAGCTCTCGTCCCAATGTGCTGTTTAGATGCTGATTCCATGAGCCTTTTAGCTGCTATTTCCGTCAGTCATTTAGCTCCCAGCCTTATCACAATCTACTCGGATAAAAGAGATTATAACTACTAGAGAGAGCTAAGCGCTACTGTCTCCATGTATTCACGGACTAAAACATGGAGTCTCGCTCTAGCATGTTGTATCCCATTACTTTGACATGTGTGTACCGGCGCAAAAGGTGTCAAACTAATGGGCCTAGCATAAGTGAGAGCGAGATGATAAATTTTCAATGTTGGCAGCGACATGCGACCCCTAGTAGTTATAATCTCTTTTACTCGGATAGTCCTAGGCGGTGCGCTCACCCTACTCCGGCTGAGAGTTACTTGACGGAGGAATTTCTCCCGACATCGATATCCGCTTCCTTGAGCAATTTGGCTCCCAACATTATCGAGATCTACTCGTATACTATCCGGCGATGAGTTGTCCGACGGCGGAATTTCATTTGGTAGTGATGTCTGTTTTTTTAGCCAATTAGCTCCCATTTTCGTCACGATATTATCGGATCGTCCACGGCGATGAATCTACCTGACTGTGAATTCCCCGGTGCTAGATTTCTCCCGATATCGATGTTCGTTTCCGTGAGCCATTTAGCTCCCCGCTTCGTCCCGATCTACTCGATGTAGTCCCCGGTGGTGGACCTAGCTTACTCAACGGGCCAGCCAGTAAGTGCTGAGCTCTGTCCAGCGATTCCGGGTGGAGCGTAGCTTCTGATTCACTGGCGCTCCAACAGCCCACTGCTAGTTATTGCACGCGATCTACTTGTTCGGCGATTTCGCTGAAGCCTGACGTCCGGTGCTACGTCGCGTACTACTCAACTGGTCCCCGGCGGTGGTCCTAGTCTACACCGACGGAGAGTTCTCGGTGGCGGAATTTCTCACGAATCCCGATTTGTGTTTTCACGGCGGCTTTCTAGCCAATGACGCTAATTTGTTGGTCCCTTCGCCACTTTCTCTGCAGCTCGGAAAGTATACTCGTAACCACTCTGTTGACAGCGTCCCAGGTATGCTCGTCGTGGGTGTTGTTCACTGTCACACCTGTCACCCTACGAACTTCTTCGAACCTAGGGTATTCAAATACCACGTGTTTCGTTGTCTCTTGTACGTCCAAACCGATGCAGGTACTTCCAGAAGCATTCGGGCCCGGACGAAAACTGCGTCAAATGGAAGTTCACCTCCACATGCTTCCTATGCACCCAAGCCAACACATTTGGGATAAGTCGGTGGGTCCACCTTCTTTTCTCCGGGTTGTCCCACTCTTGCTGCCATTTAGACAACGAGTCCGCTCGGACCAATCTCCTCGCATTACTTGCATTTCTCCGCTGTTAACATTTCACGTCTTCAGCCAGAGTGATGGAGATGGGAATCATCCCGGCGATAACGCATACCCCCTCCGACGATATTGTTCTGTACGCATTCGCGACTCGCACAGCCATCAGCCGAAATGTCCTGTTTAGCTTTTCAGGGTTCCGCTGGGTTTTCAGCACAGCAACCCAGGCAGGAATCCCATATCGGAGTATCGATGATGAAACAGTAGATAGCAAACGTCTCGTGCTGCTTCTAGGGCCGCCGAAGTTTCGCAGCCGTAGTCGACGTGGTTGTTGAAGCTCAACCGGTCGTTGATTCCCACTCCCAATATCCGCAGTGCTAAGACCCCATCGTACATCCCGTTCCAAAGAATTGGACCGAGAATGGAGCCCTGAGGAACGCCCGCGGTGACTCGCATTGACTTCTGCCCTTCGCTCATCTCGTACAGCAGCACTCTGCTCTGGAAGTAGCTCTTCAGGATCTGGCATAGATAGTCGGGAACCCTCATTCGGTGCAGTGCTGCAGCGAAGGCTTCCCAGCTGGCGCTGTTAAATGCATTCTTCACATCTATCGTGACCACAGCGCAGCATCGATCTGCTCTTCGCTTCTATTTAGATGCCAAACTCTCGAGCACTGTCCAAACTGCATCCACTGTCAATGCCCCTTTGCGGAATCCGAACTGCATCTTGGACAGTCTGCGCATTCCCTCCGTGAATGTCGTTAACCTGTTAAGAATTATCCTTTCCAGGAGTTCTCTGAGTGTATCCAGCAGACATATGGGCCTATACGATGCCGGATCGCCCGGTGGCTTCTCTGGTTTCGGCAGCAACACCAGCTTCTGAACCTTCCACATTTCGGGGAAGTTCCCTTTGAACAATGATGACAGGGAGAAGAAAAATAATAACTTTCCAGCAAACAGGAGATTAACGGCAACGTTTACAGACTCTGACGTCCTTCATTAGGAAACATCAAGTACTAAGACGCTGATTGGTCCTCCTTCAAAATGCAGGGGTTCCTCCTGAAGACCCCTTTAAATCGCATCCAACTACCAATGGTGTACGGTTCAAACGGAGAAGAGCACGTCTGAGAATGATAAGAAAAAAGAAAAGGAGAAGGTACATCTGCATATTGATGATTTTTAAGACGGTGTTAACGAAGGACATCCCGAGCCGGGACATTGGGTGATCGTCCTCGGGCCTGAAGGGAATCCATTAGTTGAGATCGGGAAGAACAATACTCGGCACATGCCCAGACAATATGTTTGATATCGTTTGACATGAAGTGATTCGACATGAGCCGAGGCATCGCACGATAGACGGAAATACAGGAACCATCTACACGATTCCCATTGCATTTCCTACAATGCACCTTATTGCTACAAGGGGAAGCTGTGTGTCCCAGTTGTTTGTAATAAGTGCAGTTTATGACCCGCGGCACAAAAAGGCGAACAGGTAAACGAACCTTGTCAAAGAAGAGGTAATTGGGTAGAGCAGATCCGGCGAAGGGCTCCCGATAAGAGTAATAGTTGACATATCGTCGCTTTTGTGCTATCTTATGACAAACGCCATTTTGGGGTAAACTGAGTTAAATATGCCATATTGTTTGTCTAAAAAATCTCTACAAAATGGCGTTTTCGGAATTTTGACATACTACTTGGTTACTGAGATATAGCGAGAAACGTGCTGAGAAATTCTGTGATATTTGCCTAAAATGGCTGTGTCTGGACATTGGCACAAGTTATCTTGATGGATTAGATGTTTTTCTATGTAAAAATGTCTGAGAAACACAATGGCAAAATCATTTTCAAAATAAAAATGCACGAAATGTCAGAAAAAAATAATTTTAGTTTTAAACTGGAAATATAGCATATTTGGCAACACTGTATCCAAAAATCATTATTTTTCTAGTTTCCCTGACTCATTTCCTTTAAAATGCATCTCACTGATTGTTTATAGACCAAATAAAGCCAAAGATATAAGTAAAAGTTAATAATTGATGATTTTTTTCTATGGAAAATTTTCCAAGCACGATTATGACACGCCATACGAATTTTGTCATCAATACACACCTATGACACGTATGAGTGCGACTTTTGTTTACATGTTTAGCAAAAACTCGTAATATAGTCAACCGATCTTCATAATATTTGAGAGATTAATACAGAATAGACAGAAACATCAATTGTAATCTCTGAATTGTTTCTACTATTTACCAATTGCAAGATATTCAATCTCAAACTTTAAAAATAGTTTTTCTCGAAATGTGCAAAATGGCGCTTGTCATAAAATAGCACAACAGCGACGATATGTCCTCTTCCCGTCAGCTGCGACTGATGATGAATGCAAACGTTTGCAGTGCAGTACCTTCACTGGCCGAAGCATGGGGTCCTTAAAACAGCCAACACCATGTACCGGAAGATCCGCGCCATTCAAACTCGAATCGGTGACGACCCCGTCACATTCGATCCGACTAACTGGTACATATAATCTGTACTCCTGTCCTGTGAAAAAGGCCCATAGCCAGAAATATCATTTGCCTGCTTCAAGTCCGGAAGCTAATCGGGGGCGTATTTTCTATATCCGTCACGGCCGAATATCATTCCGTCAGAACTCGAGAAAACTGCAACAGATTTTAAAAAATTGTCTTTGAACCGGAACAAGATTACTAACGGTCCGGTGGGTACGATTTCGATCGGGGAGTCTACTTTATTTCGATATCCATCTTGCCTTGAGGCGAATCATTGTCAAGGGAAGTTGTTTTTACACGGGCCTTTTGTCCAGTGCAGGATGCTATTAGAAACAAGATAGAAAATGTAATATTATATCGATACTTAACTTGTAAATGTAACGGTATCCAGGCTTCTTATGAGAAAAGAAACACTGCTCATTAACTGCTTTGCTGACCGAACAACGCTTAACGTGCACACACAAAAGAAAAAAAATGGACGCGGAGAACGCGTAAGATAGTCTTGAAAGCGGATTAGCACTATTGTTTATTGCGTTACGCTGCATGGACTGGGACAATCGACTTATCGATCTGAGAGTCACCGAGCGAATGATGATCCTAGCAGTTAGCCGTCCAGTATCCAAAAGCAGCGCTATGTTGAAAATTACGTAAACAGTCCTGGCCGCAGCAAAACTGGAGACAGAGGTCTGTTTAGTTTACTCTAAGGAATGTTTTGAGATCCAGATTTGGGTATCCTACTCGCCGAATGTTCTTAAGTGCTAAGAGAAGAGAGGCAAATGACCTCAAGGTTAAAGCTTCTTAAAGGTGACTGCCTAAATTTTTGGGTCATTTTGCAGATATGACTGTTAATAGTTTTAATACTCAATGCAATCTTTTTATTCGGAACCGGCATCACGATATTAACCGCACGGACCAATGATTAAATTTGATGTGTGTGATTTTGTTCAGAAGCATCCGAGGTTTCACGGGATGCATACATTTTACAGTCTCCGAATTCATAATATTTATGTCGCAATAGAAATGTATTGCAAATTTCTTCGATAACTATTAACTGGGTGCTCATTATGATGCCGGTCACGCCCCACGGTCCCTTCGATACACGCGGTTACTCGACTTCGTTAGATAATTGCGCTCGCGTACGTATTTATTGTGTGAGTGTGCACAAGTAGTCACTCACCACGTTATAAGCACACTGTGTTGGAAGCTAAATATTTTCGCGTATACATGTGCGGACGCGCATGTAAAACCGCATGGTCACCAACATGACTTGATTCTCTCACGAACATCTCGCTCTCATGTCGACCCTAACAGCAGCTACCAAACCCGCATCGCATCTATATGACTGCGTGCAGGCAACACTTCATGCCACTGCGTTGTTGTTGGCTCTAACGGGTTTGTGGGATTGGGATCTAATCATTGCAAGCTGGTGAACGTGTATAGAAAAGTGTATTTTATTTTGCTGTTAGAAGTTTGTAATTTTTTGTTCTGTTACTATCGTCGTTATTACTCAATACGTAGTTGAAACCGTGCCCATTTAGTGCGATGTGACTAGAATTCACGGCAGGAGAAACGTTGAATATGTAAATCTTGAGCCAAACCCAGATGACCGACGAGCGATTGGTGTTGCTGGCGTAGGGCACAGTAGGCCAAGATGGTGATCGGTGGGACGAACCGAATGTTTATGCTAACCTTCGTGCTGTTTGTCCTGTGTGTGATCATGTTCTTCGTGCTGGTATCCCGGAGAAAATACGAGAAAACTCTCCAGTGGGATAACTTCATTCGACGTGGCCAGTCTAGGAAAACGGATAGTGGCGACACCAACCATTGGTATTTTGTGATAAGGGGTAGGTTTTTTCCGGTTGCGATTTTCATCGATAAGCTCGCGGTGTTTGGTCGTATCAGTACCTACTCAATCTAGACCAATAACAGATAAGATAGAGGTTTGCGTTACAGTGCAGTGTAGGCTGTTGAGAAACAAAACAAAGAATATGTATCGAAAGTGAACGGTTCAATCCAAGAGCAAAATCGATTAATGATGTTAATGGGTCGGGCATTCAGATGAGCACGACTGGCTGGCGTCTGACGTCTACCAGTGAGTGGAGCATTTGTCTCGTGAATGGGTTGGATATGTGGGTTGATGCGTTGTGTGTGTCTACTTCGTAGCCGCAACAGGCGTTAGAAGCTATGTTCATACTGAATCACTAGAATTTAATCTGTTGTATTGTTGTTACTGCTTTAGTTGACAGTGGGAGTTTATTAGCGATGTGTTGAATTTATGAATCAAACCGCCAGCACGTTTAGTCTATGGAAATGATCACAGTGCTGCAGAGTTTGCAGTGAAAAGACAAACACCTTGACCGGGTAAACAACTTAGTATGCAGAAGACGATCGTAACACGCATACTATCAGAAATGGTACTCACAACACGCCTACCTGAAACGGAGTTTTCGATTAAATTGATTGTTTGGTTTTATAATAATAATTCTTTTGAATCTGTGCAGAACCTGCGAAATTTCATGATTTGTTGCATGTAAAAATCGTAGAAAAAATTAAACTAAATGCAATAATGTGCAAAATAAGGCTTTCCAACATTTGCATTCAATATAAATAGCCATCGAGTGAAATTTGTATTTTATAAAATAATTACCAATCGAGTATGAAAATATAGGAACATAGTAAAATAATCAAATATTGGGTTATTAGAATGGAAGTGTTTAACACTTCTGTGAAAATGTATATCAAAATACTTTTTTCACTATCTAAATTCAAGAACTCCTCTTCATCAATTGGGAAAGGTTTTATGACATAACATTCGCATTTTTACTATAATTAATTTTGTTAATAAATTCTCATGTACAGTTATGTGTAAACAATAAGACAACTGCGATGTTAACATTTCTTTCTGCGCCGCTAACCTGTACATTATAATTAAGATTATGTCCTCAGGGTAGATCAGGGATTAGCTGTGATAAATAGTGGCATCCAGCCAAGGACCAGTAGTAGACTCGAATGCAATTCGCCAAAGAGCAACTGAAATGGCTTCGAAAATTTAAAAAGTGGCAGAGTTGTGAGATTTGGTGGAAAATAATTGGTTCGAAATTCAGAAAATTCAGAATTGTTAGTCACGATGTATTAAACATAAAGAAGAGATTATTAGGCTTGAGGGTTGTTTCTCTTAGTACGGAGTTCGTCCAATTTGACGGATAAAAGTATTATAGACCAATATTTTCATGCAGAGATTTTTGGAGATTCCATACTTCCAAATGCATAGAGACAAATGTCGTAGAAGTGGCAGTTTGTGAAAGACTATGAGCTAAAGAAAACCACTGGAACTGTTTTTGGATGACCATAGCATATACGTAATATGTGACTAACTTAATTTTTGAATCTTAATTCAAATAAAAACCTGTGACAGTTAGAAATCGATCAACCCTGGAGAACCTGAATGTTGAAGATTTCGATTCTGTAGCGCTTCAGCTCGAACTTTGACTTCGTCCACAAGACACTCTTCCAGATTTCCCCTCATTTTTGATGTGCATGTGACGAACTGCAGGCGTGCTTTTCTACTCTTAGCAATGTACAGTGGTTCAAAAAGCGAAATTAGCAGGAAACCACGGTAATCTTTGGATTTATAGATGTGATGTCTTAGAAACACTTATTGTGAATAACAAACTGTTTCTTTTGGCTGAAACGGTTTTAGGGTGGTTTTAAAAATCAAAGTTTCGAAAAAAAAATTTAAAACCGAATTAAGATAGAATGATATTTCCTTTTGTAATATTCTAGACCAATCAGTTCCGAACAACTTGATTGAAGATATCAAATTTATATCTCAAACCATTCTTATTTAAGAGAGAGAGAGAGAGAGAGAGAGAGAGAGAGAGAGAGAGAGAGAGAGAGAGAGAGTTCCATAACATAACTTTGGGTGTCTCTTTAAAAGACAGATTTTAGCACATTTTTAACTTTTCGAATCAAAGTGGTATTATGAGAACTTCAAGAGCGTAATATAAGGGCAACTTTTGCTGAAAGAACGAAGTCTGGGTCAAAAATAATCGAAGGACTTATTCGATTATCCGTAGTCTCGATTATCCGTAGACTCGATTATCCATAGAAAATGATTCGATTATCCGTAGTACGACAATCCGAAAAAATTGTTTCGATTAAAAATTTTTTTATCCCTATATTTAAATACAAAAATCGATAGAAATTGATATCACCTACGATTCCTGGAAGCACAAAAATTTAAACTCTCGTAAAAAATACAATTATTTGGAAAAAAACAACAATTTTTTTTCTAAACTAACACCCAACACCGATACAATAATTATGAACGAAATGAATAAATAAATAAACAAAGAAAAACTAACTACACCTAATTATTTCTTCCGCAATTTATCAAAATTCATCAAAAAATTAATCGACCGGATGTCCTCATTGGTGAAAAGTTTGCCTGTGTTTGGTCTGATAATACTGACAGCATACGCGAAGCGAGAGGCTATCAGCCATCGTCACTACTCGGCCATGGGTTGAACCCTAAATCCAATCCGAAAACAAGATCGGTAACAACTCGAAACTCCCAAAATTCTGCAAGTGGCATTGACAATTTTCAATGTTTCATCTTGCAGGGGAATGGTTGTCGACATTATATTGTTCTTTTCATCGACTGTCCAGAAATGTCTTTCGTGTCCTAACGGTACCAGTACTACAAGCTTGTGCTGGGGTTTCAATCCAAATACATTCATACAATTATCCCATTCATTCATCCTCAATCACTGGCCTACTCGATCATTCACATTCCGATAAGCACTTCGAATTGACCCCAAAACAATTTTATCTGATCATTCACACATGCATTCATTCACTCTGTTCGATTCCACACTCATACATTCACTCATACAATACCGCTTAACACGTCATCATTTCTCCCACTCGCAGACATTCCGGACAAAATGTTTGTATATTCGTCCCTTTTCGCCTCAAAACGCTTCGTACATGGCAAAAGAGGGTTTGAGAGGTACCAAAGAATGTCTTTCGCATAATTTAAACAGATCAAAATGATTCCCGCTGGAATCAAATGTACCACCCCAGGTTTAACCAGAAACAGCGAGGGAATCAGGAGGGCAAGAATCTCGAGGGAAACAAACAAAAACCGATCGAACCACCGCAGAAACCTATGATGTGCCTAGAATATTTGGTGGAAAAGAATCGTCCTCCAGTGCTCGGTGTCTGCTACAATTGTGGAGACAAAGGACACGAATATGAGGAATGCCGGAAACCAAGGCGGGTCTTCAGCATAGTGTGCGGATTTATAGGTTTTGATGTTTCTCGTTGCCCTTACTGCCTAAAAAACGGGATCAGAATCAACTGAAGTCGCAGTTGGCAGTAAAACAGCGCTCCAAACAACAACTCATAATTCATCCACAGATTTATGACAGTTTTCGCCCGGCTCGTGATGAGGACTATGATAATTCGTTGTCTGTCGAAACCATCGTCCTTGACGACCCGTTCGATAACCGTCCGTTTGCAATTGTCGCAGTGTACGGCAAATCCTTCAAAGCCTTGCTCGACAGTCGTAGTAACGTCACTATTATAACTAAAAAGCTATACCGAAAGTTTTCGAAAAGTCCCTTGAAAAGTTTGGAACGACCATTCGAACTACGTTCTGCGAACGGTCAATCCTTACCAATCATTGGACAAACGTATCTCACGTATACTTTTCAAAATTTGACAAAGGTCCTATGCACTCTTGTAGCAGAGCATCTGACCGTCAACTCCATTCTAGGTATGGACTTTTGGCGCGCCTTTGGGATTTCTCCTGAGATACAAAACTGTGCTCTGTTGAACTCAGGTCAGGAATCAGAAGACGATGAAGAAGATGGTACCGCGTGAATCGATACTCACTTCGGAACAGTTAGCGCGCGTAGAAGAAGTAAAGAAGTGTTTCCAGGCAGTAGAGCCCGGAAAGCTAAGCCCAACCTCATTGACAGAGCACAGGATTGTCATCAAAGATGAATTCCAAGGTGCGGCACCCGTTTGCCGATATCCTTATCATATGAGCCCAAAGAAACTGTCTAAGGTCTAGGAAGAAGTTGACCGATGGCGGTCTATGGGAATTATCGAGGAATCTGATTCGGATTGGTCGCTTAATATTGTGGCGGTCACGAAACCAGACGACTCAATTCGCCTTTGTCTAGACGCTAGGCCTTTCAATGAGCGTACTGTACGAGATGCATACCCTCTGCCCCACCTTGGGCGAATATTGGGCGGCTTACCCAAGGCGAAGTACCTGTCTACTATAGACTTGAAGGAGGCCTTTCTCCAGGTACCCCTGGCCAAGGATAGTCGCAAATATACCGCTTTCAGTGTTCCCGGCAGGGGTATGTTCCAATTTACTCGTCAGATTCGATTACCAAAACTGAGTTTAATTAAATGATGGTATTACATATTACATATTGTACAATGAACATTTTAAAGTCGAAATTTTGGACACCCTCCGAATTTTTTTTTCTGGATCCGCTCCTTTTGGAGTCCCCGAACTTAAGTTTCTTGGTTATTTGTTGAATCGGGACGGACTCAAAGTCAATCCTGACAAAATTCAACCGATTCTCGACTACGAGAGACCGGTTATCGTAACGAAACTACGTCGTTTCCTCGGTATGTGCGGTTATTACCGCCGTTTCATTGATCGGTTCAGTGAGGTCACTGCTCCCTTGACCGATCTGCTCAAAACGAAAACCAAAAGCTTAGTTTGGAACTCCGTGGCAGAACTCGCGTTCCTTAAAATTAAGGAATTTCTAGTCACTCCTCCAGTTTTAGTCCCACCAGACTTCTCCAAAGAGTTCATTCTTCAGACAGACGCTAGTGACGTAGCAGTCGCTGCTGTTCTGGTGCAGGAGTATCCCGAGGGCGAGAAAGTAGTTGCTTACTTTTCGCATAAACTGACCACTCCCCAAAGGAACTATAATGCAACTGAGAAGGAAGGTCTGGCGGTGATAATGGCGGTTGAACACTTCCGAGGTTACTTGGAAGGTTATCATTTTCGACTGGTCACTGATTCGTCAGCGATTACATGGATACTGAAGACTAAATGGAAAACCAGTTCACGTTTGAGTCGTTGGAGTGTAGAATTACAACTCTACGACATGTCTATTGAGCACCGGAAAGGCAAGGACAATGTCGTTCCTGATGCGTTATCCCGGGCCGTAGCAGCCGTTTCAGACTGGTACTGTTCCATGAAGTCCAAAGTTATCCAAAATCCTGACGACTATGCCGACTTCAAAGTAGAAAATGATCAACTTTTCAAGTATGTAAACTTGAAAGTTGTTCCGTGCGACTCGCGGTTCAGTTAGAAACTCGTCCCAGTACCCGAGTTCCGTCAAGATTTGATCCAACGTACCCACGTGGGATACGATAAAACGATCCACGAAGTGCAGTTGCGATATTACTGGCCTCGTATGGGATCGGAACAACGAAAGTTTATTCGAGAATGTGGGACGTGCAAGGAAATCAAAGCTCCTTTCGTCCCAGTCCAGCCCGAAATGGGTCAGTCGCGTGCGACTAATGCACCATGGCGAATGGTTTCTGTGGACTACATTGGTCCTCTTCCAAAAAGCAAACGTGGCAATCAACACTTGCTGGTCGTCCTCGATGTCTAGCTGTCATCTCCCTTGCAGCATAACCAGCAACCAATTCAACAGCAAGAAGAGAGCGGTGACCTACCTAAGCCCTGTTATTTATACAGAAATATGAAACAAAATTTTCTACACCTATCTAGACCAACAAAATCGTTCACAAAAGCTAAAACAAACAAAATTTACGAGAAAAAGTGAACGATCATAAGGAACAGCGGTGAGCATTATGTTACATAAATTTTCGTAAACAATACACTCTACGGAGAGAGTACGCATGAAAGGGTATATTTCCACCCAGTGCTAAATTGTTACCCTGACGGGTTACAACCTTAAAAATGTTTTCGAGCATTGATTTTACTTTTCTTCATTATTAAAGTTCACAACTTCAGAACACCTGGCAGCTGTGCAGCATTTTCCCCCATGTGCGTTTTTTTTTGGAAGGGGTCCACGGCCGAAAAATTTTCTCCCGTAATGTTTGACCTAGAGCCGAAAAGTTAAGTTTTTTTCTTATTCCTTACGACAGTAGCAATCGACGCACGTAGGATTTTTTTCGCTATTTTGATTTTTGCGAAATGGCGCTCTTATGCCAATTATAAAAAATCAAGCAATAAAAAAATAAAATCCTTTACGTACGTCACTGGAGAAACTAATTTCGAATATGCTGTAAAAATTCCAAGCGATGAAAAATTATTTGTTCGAGTTACATTTTCGGCCAGCTCTAAAAGAGTTGTTTCGAGAAAAACGCGGGTAAAGTTTTCAGTACACTCGGGTTATACATAAGAGGCGTTGTGGCAGAAATGAAAATTTGAACATTTATATATTGTTTTTGTCTACCATTTTTAGGGTATCATTTTTATTATCCTAGAACACATTTTAGACCAATAAATAAAAATTCTATTTTTCAAAAATTCTACGGTAGTGTAACCCCTTAAAGGATAGGTTTTTGCTGCCGACCTCCGTACACCACGACAACACAACACGACCTGAAAATTTTTCAGAGGCAATTTATTTTATGCGAGCTTCCATTCATAGAACATGGCATGCACAATTTTAAGCTTTGAATCTTTTTTGAGTGCAGAGAGCTTGTTTACATAGACATAGAAGATTTTTGATTTAACAGTAACAGTGCGAGAAACTCAGTTCAAATCGCTTTTAAATGCGGACACCTTGTAAACAATTTCGCTGTTAGTTTTTGATGTCGACATCATGCAATGTTCCACAGTCATCCAAGGGTCGGGCCTAAAAGCGTAATAACATACTGTCGCGCCGGTTCCAAGTACAATATTGTTGCACATATTTCCGATCAGATAGCGCTAAAATCTAGTTCTTTCGTTAAGTACAGCGACAGTTAGCCGCATTTAAAAACTGGTTAACTACACCATCAGAACATTTTGAAGCTATACCACTGTATTGAAACGTTAGAAGTATTCTATTTCAAACGATGCTTACATGTATTCACGCATGACTGTTTTGATTTAAAATCGTTTCGCAATACTTAATAATATGATACATTTTTATCGGGTTTTGATGTTGCTGGCCTATTATTGACGGTATTTATTTCGGTGGGTTATTACTGAACAAATGGAAGCAAAATTTGGAAAAAGTAAGTCCTACCTCGTTAAACCCTTTTAATTGGGTCTTTAGGTCATGTGCTGCTTTGTTATGTAGTCGAACTATTTCTTAACTTTTTTGTGCACAGATAGGAACAAAACATTATGGTACGTACGTCAACAGGGCGATACCTTCCGTTCCACTACCTTGACGAGGACCTGTTTATTTTTTCTTGGAAAATCGATTAAAAATTGTTTCAAAAGTTTTAGGGATTGGAAATGTTTAATTTCGATAGATAAGCTATTGCGCTAATCCATAAACATCGTAATCATAGCGTATGAAACTCTAGACACCGACTAACAGATGTAACACGTTGATCGAATTCTCCAGTGTTTCGCGATATCAACTGGCAGACGACAGACTAGTCGTGCTCGCGATTTTCAGGATTCAAGTGAACGACGAAAATAGAAAAGTGTTATGTCTGTTAGTCTATGCTCCAGGTTTGAAACATTTCGGTTTAAATAGAACTTTTAAGAAGTTAGATTTATTTTGAACGTTGAATTTTGAAATGAGATTTAATCAATTTAATTTACTATAAATCATCTCAATGTACATGTACATACTATAAAAACCTATCTTTAAATCAAAAAAAGGTCATCGATAAAACAAATTCCAAATCCCTAACGCTGACATTAAAACCTATCCACATTTTTCAGATCTTGACAAAATCAAAGCCCTGGCCGACATTCGCAACATCGAGCGGGTTGCTCGACTCGAAATCACACCCGCCGGATTCGTAGTGCACGGAGCGGACTACGAAATCGCCTTCGATCGAGTGCCCGATTCGGCGGCACTGCAAACCTACCCGGGACAGCCAGATACGCTGGAAGATTTCTCTCTAGCACTAGTCAAACGGAAGTTGTACCCTTGGGACATGAAACCCCAGCCCAGTATCGATAACAGCTGATTCAGCTGTGATTACTTAACTTTTGCCTGCCTTCCGCTGATAACACAGATAAGAAGAGTTACCGAACGAACAAACAAACGACAGTAGCTAGTAGATTTTGTTTGTAATGATACAGGTTTTTAATTTGAACGACAGAGATGTGATAATGCAGCATATTTGCCTCATGGAACTTAATTAGGACTAAAATAAATATTAATTATGTTATAATATACACCTTTTTAAAAGTAGTTTTTTATAGGACAGTAGAAATAAAATTAAAAATAAATCTCTTTTTTATTGAAATGTGCAATCCATCACACAGCGTATAGACTAACCACAACGGATTTATATGAGAATTTTATTTCAGGTAATCCTCCTAATCCCCCCAATGAGTGATTTTGCCTGTTTCTCATTCGAATGAAATAATGATAAACTGTCACACACATTTTAATCTCATTTGTCTGTGAGACGGCGACATATTGTGTTTGAGGTAGAGATCTTGCGAAAATCGCCGAAATGTTGTTGTTACCGTAAACCGGGATGACTTTGATCATCGGGGTGACTTTGATCACTCGAAACTTTTTTCGTAGATCGCTTATTAAACCAGAATAGTCTACCGAACCATTTCAATTTGAAATGATTTTCACTCTAAACTTATAAAATACTGATTTGTTATAGTTTTTGAGTATATTGTTCGGTTTTTGGGTACAAAAACTACAAAAAACCGAAATTTGACTTTACCTGATTTTTACGAAGCTTCGTAAAGTGTCTATTTTTATAAAACAAATAAATCTCAGATTTGAGCAAGAGTAATAAATTACAACCAAGTTTTTATTTTCCTTTGGATTGGAATATGCTAAATTTAGTTTTAAGAGTTTGTTTATTTTTAATACTTTTTTTGTTAAACTAGTTGGCAATAATTTCAAATTATTTTAAGCTGAAATTCGCAACGTTTTTTTATTGTTCAATATTCCAACGTGTTAAAATGGATGAAACTTTTTGTACATTGATAAAATACTGAAATAAAACAATTTTAGCAGTTTTACAAGTTTTCAGAATATTTTATTCTAGTTGGACACAAATTATGCGAATTTTGGTTACTCAAATTTCATAGTACATTGAAATACTTTGTATAATACCAATTAACATCTACTTAACAATGAGTATCTTTCCAGAATTAGTTTAAACAAACATTTGAATGAAAAACATTAACATCAATAACTTAATGTGGGTGAACATGCAGGTTATCAAAGTCACCCCGGAACACGAAAACTGACTTAAATTTGAAATCATTTTTGAAAAAATAGCTGTAAGCGGCCAATTTTAGGCAAAACCATCCAATCTTGTTCTCCATACATCAATACATGGTTTAAAAATATTAAACTTGAAAAAATGTGTTGCGTCCAAAAATATGCAATGATTGCTTCAAAAAGCGATCAATGTCACCCCGGTTTACGGTACATGTTAACTTTACTTTTATGTATTATAGCAGAGGAAGAATTTTGATAGAGCACTTCGAGCACTGGTTGGATACTCCTCCTACTAAACGAAGCTTCGTGTTTTTGTTAGATCATTTTAGTTTTTAAATGTGAAATATTAAAAACGTAAATGCTATTAGTTTTATTTTTTATTTAGCATATTTGATGTGGGACAAATAAAGTTTGACGACCCGTTTGAAGTTCGTACAACTTTTACCATAACCACCTCATTACATGTGTGGACCACATTTCTACCATCGACAAATTAGTAAATATTTTTTATTATGGATTGGCAAGTCGGCAGCGTAGTGCGTTGATGATTTGTCATGAAGAAGCAAATCAGTATATTTTGTTGGTAAGGTGTTCCAAGAGTAGAAAAGTTTGCCTACACAAGCTCTTTTTTAACTTGAACAAAAAAACATACACAGAACTGTAAAAGGCGAGAAATGAGCGTATAATGGATGTGTGTTTTCCTAGGCGCTGGCCTGGCCGGTGGCCAAAATGCTTAATAAATCTTCCCCGCCGATCCGGTGGAAAACTGTCGACGAGCACGTGGAGGTGGGAAATGCAAGAAAATGTATACTATATATTTGCTCTGCCTGGTAGATGTCAAGCTATGAACAACTTTGGGATCAAACGAAAACGGCAATTCTTGCAGGTTGGTAACGTGAAGTAGTTCGACTACGTGGGTGTTGTTTTGATGAAATTTTTCCCCGTTTCGAAGCGGACACCTAGAATAGAAGATTGAGTGGAGGGGTTCGTGATTATACCGCATACTAAGAGCGATAAATTGTTTTAGTTTGAAATGTTTAGCTTCTTCTCAGCTGAAATATTTTGTATACTAACAAGCGTATGGAACTGAAAGCAATAAACTACGTTTATTGTGAGTTTATGGAAACATTTATTAGGTGTGGAAAGGATGTCAAATAGGCCACGAAATGGTGATGGAACCGCGAAAACAATTTGAAACACAGTAAATAATGTACTTTTTTGCTTAGCTTAGGTGTCTTATTGAATGAAAAATGGAAAATGTCATTAAAAATCCGTTGAACTTGCTATAGTACGCATGGTGATTATTGACCGCGGGGTAGTATTTTCAGAGCCGCTTGATTACACCAACGCTCACGTTCCGTTAGGTAGGGTAAATGGGTTTAATACGCCCCCTTATGCAGAAATAACTATATTTCAACGTTAGGTACTATGATCTATTAGACTAGTTGCTGCATTACTATGCAGCAACTAGTCTAATTTATTACTATTAACCCTTGTGAAGGCAAGCTAAAATCCTAACATTAAAGGGCAAGCCGGGCCTCTCAGGCCCGTCTAAATTCAAGCTCCTTTTTGCCGTTCTCATATAGAAAGGTTATGCAATCGGTCGAAATTTCGACTTTGTAACCGAGACCCGCAGGGCCAAATCTCTTATACCATTCGACTCAGTTCGTTGAGATCGTAAAATGTATGTATGTGTGTGTGTATGTATGTATGTATGAATGGCTGTATGTATGTGGAAAACAATCTCACCGATTTTTCTCTGAGGTGGCAGGACCGATTTGTACAAATTTAGTCTCAAATGAAAGGTGCAGCCTTCCCATCGGTCGCTATTGATTTTTTTATTGATCCGACTTTCGGTTCTGGAGTTACGTGTTGAAGAGTACAATCACACAGCAAATTTCAATAGACACTGATACCACCATGATGTTCAAATGATGCAATATATATTAAAATATGTGCAACATTACTTGGCTTTGCATGTCTAGATCATTAATGACCCACCGAAGGCACTTCGACCACATTGGCCAGTTATGGCGGTTCTTAATGCCCCGGGGGAACTTACCAAGTTCCTAAGAAAATGTCATACCTATTTCTCAGCGAATTCTGTACCGATTTTTACAAACTTGGTTTCAAATGAAAGGTACAGCATTCCCATTGGATGTTGTTGAATTTCTAATTTATCCGACTTCCGGTTCCGGAATTACAGGATGATGAGTACGAACACGCAGCAAATCCCGATTTCAGCGTATAAGGCTATGGATGTAAAACGGTCAAATTTTTTTTCCAAAAGGTGAGTACTCGGAAGATCACTCGACTGTCGATTGGTTCTGAGCTCCATTTCGTTTGAACACGACCAATAAATATTTCTGGGTTGCTATTAATTTCTTCTGATGCATAACCGGTGTACATATTCATATTTTTCTGCATCAGATTCATCTTCGGAAGCAATAACATTCACATCTTCTTCCTCGCTTTGCAAATCAGTTTCGGAATCGTCTGCTGTTGAATTTGCTCGAATTTCTTCCATTATTTCAGATTCTTTGAGACGATTGAAAACATGGACATATCATCTTAAAGCCATTTCAATTTTTTGTTGCTTTTAGATCCTACAATTTGAATAATTACGACAACTATAACACAAAGAATAGACAACAAAAATAGACAATAACGACAGACTTAGGTTATGTTGTATCCAAATAATTGTCAAGTGGACCACAGTGGGTGAAATAAAAGTATTTACCCAAAAAAATATGACGCAGGAAAATATATATATAAATGTATAGAATTCGCTCAAACTTTCAAGATTTTTTTCTTATAAGAAAAGGTAAAAAGATAAAATCAATCAAAACATGAAAAAAATTCTTGCTAATATGAAGATGAACTCATCAAAATGTTTTTTTCAGATAAATATTAATGTATAAAACCCGTGGTATTTCTAGTAAATATTGAATGCACACCGGGCCTGCCAGGCCCTGCTTGCCTTTTTGTGCATGTAAAAAATTCAAACATAGCTGCGCATCACTCCATAGATGAAAATTTCACAATTCTTTATTTTTGTTATAGATTTCAAAGCTACTTAGCAAAATTTCCATGCCCAAGCTTATACTGCATACACATTTTTTTGTAACTAAAAAGTTGTAACGTGCCGGGCCTCTGAGACCCGGTTGCCTTTTTGAGGGTTAATTAGAAAATAGTTCCTACTTAATTTTTTATTAAAAGCATGCAAATAAAAATAATATTACACATTTTTCAAAGAAGCTGAAATTCTAGTTAGTTCGCTCACTGATGCCTCCAGTTTTAGCGTACTATGCCCCACAACAACAGGATAGTATGCCCCACAGCAATCGGTGAGTATGCCCCACCACAACAGGGTTATATGCTCTAATCGATTTTTTTGAAATTTTTATCATGTTAAAAAAAGGTCATACATTGTATGAAACCTTGATTCTGTATTATTGTTATTCAATGATCATAATTGTCTCAATTATTATTTTGCAGTTGTGTTCATAATGGGGCATACCACTCAGAACTTAGTGGAGCATTTTGTCCGGTGATGAATTGTTGTGAAAAGATGAATAATGAAATAAAGTGAATAATGAATAATTCTGCACGCCTACATAGTTTCAAATAAAGACACTTTATACACAGACTAGCGAAGTGTCAAAAATTGCAGCCAAACAGACTGCCAAAAAGTGCAGCTAAACGAGCAAGGGGGTTTTGCGAGGGAAACACAGGAGGAAGCCTATGCAAAGCTTATGGGATATACCGTGATGCCAGTGTACATTCAGGGAGGGCGTCCCGTTCTGTAGTCCTTCACTGACGACGAATAAGGATTGGAGAGTATGCGAGAAGTATACGCATAGCGAGGCAATTTTCTATCGTATCGCCCAACGGAACCCTGCTGCAGCACGGAGAAGGATGACCTGCGAGCGAAAGCGGAAGATAAACACCTTCAACAAAGACCTCTTCGTTGAGGTATTTCGGTCGAACGGCGGCACCGAGAACGGGGATGCGGCTGATCTTACAAAAAGGATTGTGACAGCTTATGACGCCCCATTGCCACAAAAACTACAGCCTGGCAAAAGATTGTTTCGAAAAGTAAACGTCAATCCCTGGGGCGAAAATGGAGGGTTTGTCGAAATTTGTCCGGCTAAACTTAAGACGATCGTTGAGGATCTCTTCTCGAAGCATTATCCAACTACGTAGCCACCAACACCGTACAGCGAAGAAGAAGGAGCAAACACGGACGATCGGCAAGTGACTAACAGCGAGCTCGCAGAAGCATCGAAAGCATGAAATCAAAGAAAGCCCCCGGTTTCGATGGAATATCAAACGTGGTGCTGAAAGCTGCGATCCTGCCATATCCGGACATATTCAGGATGGTGCTGCAGAAGTGTCTAAATGAAGGCAACTTCCCCGAAATGATGAAGGTCCTGAAGCTGGTGTTGCTGTTAAGGCCAGGGACGCACCCTGGCGACTAACAGGTTGACGAAATTCACGGAAGGTGAGCGCGGACTGTCCAGGATGCAGTTCGAATTCCACAAAGAAGCATCGACAGTAGATGCAATTCGGACAGTGCTCGAGAGTACTGAGAAGGCATCTAAACAGAGGCAAAGAGGAGATCGATACTGCGTTGTGGTCACGATAGATATGAAGAATTTAATAGCGCCAGCTGGGGAGCCATCGCCGCAGCGCTGAATAGAATGAGTCCCCGACTATCTATGTCGGGTCCCGAAGAGCTACTACCAGCACAGAGTGCTGCTGTACGAGACGAGCGAGGGACCAGCAACTGCAAAGCAGTGAAGCGGATGCAAATCGACGTCGAAAGGGCAAGTGATTGCATCGAAGCGTGCACTGAAGCAATTGGGAGTGATGATAATCGACTACGTCTGGAAAAATCGGCGAAGGCAACGAACGTAATAGCGAGAATCATGCCAAACTTTGGCGGTACGAGAAGCAGCACGAGACGTCTGCTATCTACTGTTTCGTCATCGATGCTCCGATATGGGGTTCCTGCCAGGGGTACTGCGCTCAAAACCAAGCGGAACCTGAAAAGGTCGGAGGCAGTATGCGTTATCGCTGGGATGATCCCCATCTGCATCACTCTGGCTGAGGACGTGGAATGCTACCAGCGAAGAAATGCATGTAAAGCAAAGAGACTGGACAGCAGGGCAGGAAAATTTCGAAAAATGAATTGATTGCTGTTCGAAGCTTCACGAAGCACCTTCTCAAGCATACCACATGCAATCAATGAGTTTGACACAATCGCTGCGAACATTTAGGGGTAAAACTTATCTCTGCTCGGACGAAGCGAGCTTCGCATCTAGTTCGCTCTTTACAATGTTCGAAAAAGTTCACATTAACCTTAGAAGCACACATCGTCGAACACGAGGTAAGCTCTTGACTCGTGGTTTTTGCGTTTTTGGAACATTTCCACAGAGTTTCGAAGCGATATTCGGTGAACACATATAAAGCGAATGCCTCGTTTATTTGAGAATCGCGAACATCAAAGTTTTATATCGCTTCAAGCATCAGCATCATGAGGCCACCGCGAACATGTTCGCTACGTGACAATCTGTCTTAGAATCATAAACTGTAAATCTTATTTTGAGTATAAATAAAATGGATTATTTTAAGATTTTAATTTAGGATTTAGGGATTAGGTGTGTCGCATACCTTACCAATTTATGAGTCACGAGTTTGAATGAGCGTAGTGGTAGTGAAATTCAAATTCTTTTTTTTCGGAATACAATTATGTTTACTAGCTACTTTGATTGCAAACTCGTCTTTTCTTCTTCAATCGGAGTATATTTTCCCTGCCAAGGAGTTTTGGTGAAATGACTCTTTTGGATGAAATGATATATTATAATGTACAAAAGTTTTGATCAATTCTCTTCGCCCAAATTTCTAAAAAAATCGCAAATAGTGTTTTTAACGCTAAAACCATTACCCCTCTCTTAATAATCTCCCTATCTAAAACAAATTTTTCCTAAAAAGAACAATTTTCGGATGGAATCTCACTGCTGACGTCCGAGTTCAGTTAGACGGCGAACTTCAGTTATTTGCATCCACTGAGGGGTAGTTAGGCGTAGTCCGTTGGCCTTTGTTTTCAACTTGTTGCGGTTTCTAACGTTCTTGCGCAACATTTCTAAATCGGCTAGTCATATTCACTCAATTATAAGCGATGATTTGTGTGTTAAACGTTATTTTTAATTTTACCAAATGAATTTATTAACAAATACCTACATACTTGAATCCATTATTATTGTCATTAATTGAATTATGATTTCTTGGCATCTGTACCAAACCAAGAGGAAAGCTTCCAAATGATTTTTATAATATTGTTTTATAAGTTTATTGGTTGATTACCTAATCACAAGAGACAAAATATTTATTTTCAAACATTTTCGGCAGAATCTGTTCACTTAATAAATGAAGTGTCAAACTTATTACATGTTCCACTTTTATGAAATTTATTCCCTGACTCCTGTACATGTGTTTTGTGATAAATAATGAGAAGGATATTCCAACTTGTTTGTATTGTATTTGTTAACTAATTACTGATGGAGAAACGCAAAGAACTTACAAACAATGTTCTAGTGATTTTTTTTTATTGGCAATCCAAAAACAATTCTGAAAAGGACAAAATTTGGTTTATCTTCTCCATGATGTAATCTTCCCTTATTTGATTTTTACTAATAAAAAATAAAAGAAAGAAATCTTTAGGGCCCCCTGTATTTTTTTTTAATCAGTTATAGCCGAAATGCTTTATGTAAGGGAAATCTCGGAAAATGAGAAGCGAAATAAATAACTCCAAGTAGAATGAAAATCGTTCTAAACTCGAACTTTTTCGAATACTGTCTTTCCATTATTATTCGCTTTTTGTCGCATTCCACATTTTTAATATATTATTTTGAAGACCCATATTTAAGATCAATACAATAGTAATTCTTCAAAAGGGCTAATGAGACTTTTGTAAACAAACGCTCATTTTTCCGCTACAGAGTTGAATTTTATGAAAAATACACATGAATCAACATCTTTGCCCTTGGTAGAATCGATTTCAAATGTTTTCTGTGTTGAAATGATAACAAATTAAGAGAAATCAGCAAAACAAAAGTTTGTTCACAAGTCTTATTAGCCCTATTCAAATGTTGATATGGAATAATAAAATCAATCAAGATCAATTTCGATTTTTTTTAAATTTTGCGGTGGTGTAATCCCTTAAGTGGTTGATTTAACGGCTTCTTTCAAAATTTATCGAACCTACTCCCATTCGTTCATTCGTTAGAGTAGTTTATGTTAAAGAGAGTGTACTAAATTAATAGGAACACTTAAATTTAGGAAGTTATGACCCTCGCTCCACAATGCAGTTTGCGACAGAATTGCTCAACTGAAAATTATTAAATGAAATGAATGAAAACAAACATTAGACTATAGCATTGCGTACGCATGCACTTCAGAGGTCCAAGGGTTACAATTTCTGTTCTAGTTCTCGGATCGCCAACACATTTTTTTCGATTTTTTGGCCCAGTTCTCATGGGAAATCCAGTTTTTAACTTTTTGCATACATATTGCATTGAATGAAGAACTTAGATAATGTATTCATAAAGGATTAGTAATAATTCGATTGTCCGATCATTTTAAAAGGCTATTTTCTATAACTTTACAACTGATTTAATTTCACTTTCAAAATTTCTCGAAATATCATGTTCTAAAAGTTCTCAACCGATATAATATTCGAAAACAGTTATAAAAATGTCTCATCACACTGGTAGATGGATTCAAAGCGTTTTTTTAAATAAGTGCTTCTGAATCAAAATGGTTTTACTGTTAGTCGAAGACAAGATTTACAAAACGACCAGAACTGCCAAATATGAATCAGGAATGGTCGAGTTTATTGACATTCCCTATTTATTTCTAGGATTCATCATACACATCATGACGTTATTTATTTAACTGATAATCGATTTTTTCCTTTGAATGGATATCGATATCTTTATCCTCAAGAAACTGACATAACTGGATCCTCAAGAAACTGACATAGGAACATGACTAAGATAAGCGAGCCACTCAATACGTTGTGTACATTGTGTTTAACTTCATTTTCTAGCCCTAATTTATTTCATTTGAAAATTTATCCCGCCCTGTCACGAAATCTTGATTTTATCCCTACTGGTAATATATCAGTAGGGTATCTTAAATAAACTTGTTACGTCACTTTTCAGTTAACCCCAGCATCCATAAGCTACACATTATCACAATTATTTTTCACCTATTCCACCCTTAATACAAGGCCTCTGTCTAGAATATACTTTTTTTGCATAACTAGTAGGTAGGTATTTGAATAAATAAAATTAATATCGTCCGGCGAACATGTTAGCGATGGCCCTCGCGATGTTAAATTGATATAATCCTTCGGTGTTCGCGATTCTGAAATACTTCGAGGTAATCTTTTTTCTGTGTTCGCGAACATCGCTTCGAAGCTCCGTGTAACTGTTTCAAAAATATCGATCACACGAACCAAGAGCTTAGCTCGTGTTCGTCGAAAACTACGCAAAAGCTTTTACATATCTTTCCGAACATCAATGAAATGAACAAGAAGCTTCATTTGTCCTCGCCGAAGAGCATGCAAAAGTATCGCCCAAATGTCCGCAATTACGATGGTAAGCGATTGTGATGCGAAGCTTGTGAATACGAACCAGTAACGCAAAGCTTCGCGCTTTGAAAGTATTCGAACACAGGTTCGGTTCGAATATTTCCTGCCCTGTGGACAGAGCGGACGCGTTGGCTACGTGGCAGCAGGAGCGGGACAACGCGGAGAAAGGAAGGTGGACCCACCGACTCATCCCAAATGTGTCGGCTTGGGTGTATATGAACCATGGAGAGCTGAACTTCCATTTAACGCAGTTTTTGTCCGGGCACGGATGCTTTTGGAAGTACTTGCATCGGTTAGGACATCCCTTTGCCTGGTGTAACTGTGGACAATATCGTACATCAAGCTTCACCGGAGTCGCTTGACCGACCTCGACACCCTACAGGGCAGCTCGTGAGTAGGCTAGATCCATCGTCGGGGACTAGACTAAGTAGTTCGCGAACAAGATTTTAGTAAAATCGGGAGCTATCATTTCATTGACGAAACTATATATTTTACATTGTCCACAGTGAATTTAAACATACTACCGGGCCAATTAATAAAAAAATCAAATTTTGAATATAAGTTATAAGTACTAATAATATTAAAAACTGGTTTTTTGAAATCAGTTTTGTGAAATTTTAAAAAATATATGCTTGCCATTTTTGCTCCGTTTTACCTCTAATCATGGCTTTATATGTAGTTGAAAAAGTATTATCTTTTGTTTGCCCTAATGAGTGAAATTGATACTCCAAAGAACCCAATTTTTGTCGAAAAAGCGCTCATAACTTTTCAACGATAATAGTTAGATATCCCGAGCAACACGAGTTGTTGACTAGCAGTTTCAGCAACCTAATTCGTTACATAAAGGTATATGGCAACCATTATTGCGCTGGTTTAGCAACCCAAAAAGCGCACGTGTAAAAGCCTTTGCTTATGCAACTAATCGCTGTCGTTGCTTGTTACAAGTGCTGCTTTGGAAGTGGTGTCATGAAACAAACTATATGCCTTAAAACTATTTTAAAGTTGTCGGGAGACCACTTCAGTTTTAAATCAATACCGCAAAAGTTAATAGAATAAAACAATTTTTCTAAGCAACGCTCTAACCAATGATTTAAAATTTGTTGTCAAATGAAAAGTATGAAAGATAGAACAGAGAAGTCTTCAGCCAGTCTTGACCTTATGGCAAGTTGGGGTCAATTTAGTTTTATTTAACGTAAACGGTGTTTTCGGCCAACTTTTAAAGCTCTTTTAAATAAAAAATGGCCCTTTCAAAACATTCATATTCAAACTCGGGAGAAACGAAATGATTTTTTCTTCTAGCATTTCAAAGAGTGATATTTCACAAAAATTTAAATTGTGTTTGAAAGTTGTGATTTCACTATTGAAAAATGTTTCATAGACTGACTCGAACGCTATTTTCATTAGATTAAAGGCCGTTTTTCACATTGAATCTCATTCTAAGTAATTCTAGGGCTATTGTCTATGAAAAATCATACATTCTTTGGTCTACGTATAGCTATTCGATCGAATTAACCCATTCACGCCCATGTTCTTTGTAGACAACAACGTTTTTGAAAAGCTATAACTTTTAATTGAGGTAAGATTTGCTCACAAAAACAAGTAAGGCTGATAAATGTGACTATTGGTCAAACAATGGTCAAAGCGGTCTGAGTCTTTGAGCGGAAGGTATTGCAAATCATCACAAGTTCAGAATAAGACAAAACGTGGAGGCAGTGTATAGACCACAAATTGCTTCGAAAACAATCCGCCGAACACCCAGCAAAAATTCGTCGATTACTGTGACCTGGGAATTTAATTGCAACGTTGTATGGCAAACTCAGTAAAAATAGTGACCCCCGGTAGGTGCGAGAAGAAGCCAGGCACATCGGACAGAGCGGAACGACGAAGCCGGTGAAGTCTTTGTGGTTCACTCCTTTAACCCTAGAACGTTGCACTGGGGTACAAATGTACCCACGCCTTCTTTGGAGCCATGTAAAGACGAGAATTCGGCATTTTCCAACCTGGGACCCTAACCATAATTCAATTTAGAGTTCCTAGTAAGAGTAGGAATAGGCTTGCTTATAGCCTTCGTAGAATCAGGTGACAAAGTTAGCGTGGGGTATATTTGTACCCCAGTGTACGGTTACCGTTAGTGTTTCGCCAGGTTTCATGCTGTCAGCGGCAATGTGATTCGTGACAGTACCAGTTTAAATACTGGTTGTTTTACAACGCAAATAAGAATGAGTATTGTATAATCGTTTTTAATCATTTATTCAATTAATTTAAATTAATTTTGAAGCGGAACAAAAAATCGTTCTCATTTTTGCTGATTTTTATTGTTGTATTTTTTATTTTTTATAGTTTTTCAAAGCAATGGCTCGCAAGTATAATTTGCGCACAATAACTGCTGTAAAAGTAACATAGCGTGTTGCCAATGTATTACTGGTCAGAAATATTTTTTCATTTAAATTTTTTACCCCATTTCGTGGTATTTTCCAAAACCCGATTTTTAAACATTTACTCTTCCAAATTATTGCACTTTTTTAAAAGTATCGAAATTCTATTTTATAGCGTTTCAAGACCATTCTTTCAACTTTTAGAATCATTTGATTTTCTTCAAATCGGTTGAAAATTCGCAAAGTTTTAATAATATTTATGAAAAAAGTCAAAATCGTGATTTATTCAATTTTGTTCAAACCAATTTATGTATCATTGATTCAATAAATTCCGTACTTTCACTTACACAGCGGTTTTCGCAATTAAAAAACAAAGAAAATGATGCATTATACATTTACTTTGTTTGCAACTTTACCTTTGAAAATGGCGATCAAACGGGTGGGATAATGAATAAGCACGTGAAAAGAAATTATGAAAATCGCGACTAAGCTTTTGAAATCTTGAACATCGTTGAACTGTCGGCTCTTTTAGTTGCTATAGTTAATACACGCCAGTTTATTTCAAAATTATGAACAAGAATAGTAACAAAATTTAAACATACTCAGAGAACAACCACAATAACCCAACCAACCATTCTGCCATGCATGTTTATGGTGTGAATTGGTGTTTTGTAATCACAAACAGGTTCATGAATACGAGATTTATTTTACATGATTGCAGGAACTTGGTCACGATTTTCGTAAACGGTTCATGAAATTGTGATTTTCTTTTCATGAGTTTATGAACAGATTTTTTCCGTGTATCTCTGGGATTACTCTCCGAAATACGAAAATGTTAAACTTCGTTAGTTGAAGAGAAGCTGTGACCCACCAATCACGACAGTAATATGTTTCATACTGAGAAAAAAAATTAATTAGTTTGGTTGTTTCGAATTGGAATCGCAAAAATAAATATGCATATCTGTGAGCACGGTATAAATCTCGGATCGTCAGTGACACGCGATTTTTTCAACATGTCAACATAGATTGACTTCTAATTCTCAAAAGTTTTGCGCTGTTGACGTTCTCTTTCAGCCAAATACCGGTAGTTTTCAAATTTTGCGCGAAAACCATAAGTTTGCGTTGTCCCAAAGGCCTTCTCGTCTGTTTGCTGTTCTTTTTGATCTTTAACACTTATTTTATTTTTCAATACATGTTCTAACATTTTTTAAATGATATTTACGGCACTGGAAACAAATTATTGGAACAAGTTCATCAATATTTTTGCAATGTTTTGTCTGAATAAATAATAAATAATAAATAATAAATAATAAATAATAAATAATAAATAATAAATAATAAATAATAAATAATAAATAATAAATAATAAATAATAAATAATAAATAATAAATAATAAATAATAAATAATAAATAATAAATAATAAATAATAAATAATAAATCCTGCAATGCACATCCTCATAATATCTAAATAATATTTGTCAAAATAACGGCGCCCTCCAAAATAATCTCCTCTCGTTAACGGCACACTTTCTATCACCGTATGAGAAAAGAGAGTGTTTTATTAGAGTGGATGTGCAAAAATTTATCTTGGTAAGTGTTCTAGGGCACTGTTCACCAACTCTTCGTCGTTAAGGTCGCATCGAATTGGCGCACATTTCCCACAGGCACACAAAAAAGGATTCTTCAATTCTGTGATTTAGAGAAAAAGTTTTTTTTATAAAACTTCTACCATCTTATTTGCATACTTAAAACGGATCATTGGCCCGCGCTGGGCCCGCCACAAGATCAAACTGTTCCATCAGCGTGCTCAAATTGGCCCTCAGTTGATCGATTTCTGTGCGCTGGTTGTTGATGATTTTCACCTGCTGATAAATTCGTTCTTTCAGCTGTCTAATCTCTTGCTGCTGACGGGAATCATCGCTAACAAATTCGTTGTCATGCTCGCCTCCGGTTACAGATCGTGTCACCACCGTGGGAGTACCGATGCAAATTCGCTTATCGACGTTGTAGATGATTTTTCGCTGCTGAACTAACTCCAACAGCTGCCGGTACGTGTCACAATCTAATGAATTGAGCTCGATGTCTAGAATTTGAAGTGCGCGAAACCGTTGTGCGATGATTCGAACGTCGAGGCTGGTTAGTAAATTGTCGCGAAGAGAAAAATTGCCTAAACGGGGAAACTGCCATCGACTGAGCGAGGTTTGGTTGAACAGAAAGTTACTGGATAGATCCAGGTGGTAAAGGTACGGTAGGTGTATATCCATTGTTGCGACAATAGTTTTGATTCGGTTCCCACAGAGCAGCAGCTGTTTGAGATGAGGCATTTCAGCAAAGGTGTCGAATGACACCTGCTCGATTAGATTGTCGCAGAGGTTCAGTTCAACGAGGTTTCGCAGCTGCTTAAAGTTGGACACGTCCCTGAGCTTGTTTAGATGTATTCTTAAATATTTAATGCTATAGGAAGCTTTCGGATCGATGTCCACGATATATATTCCGTTGTCACGAAAGTACAGCTGCTCGATTGTGTTGGGTAGGGTTAGTCGATTGATCATAGTCCCACGAGCGAAAAGTTTCAGCACTCCAGCTTTGAACAAACTCAAATTCATGAGATGCGAAAAATGTGGAATCGAGCCGTTGAGAAATCCGATTTGCTGCACTTTTGGAAACGTTACCGAGTAAAGGTCCTGATCAGATTTCACCGTAACATTGTGAAGTTGGCACCAAGAAAGAATGTAATTATCACAGTTGTACTGTTTAACCAAAAGTCCCGCCGAGATATGGTAACTGATGAGAAAAATGCTGAAATACAAACGCTTTATTAGTAAGAGTTGGTACAGAATCTTCGAAAATTAAACTTACCCAGCCAACACGAAACACTTCATTGCGCAGACTTCTAAACGTTGATACCCCCCAACAGAACGGTTTACACCTAACTAAAACCTCTCAATACGACTAACTATCGAGGAAACAGAAATCTGCCATTTTTCGTTCTCGTTTCATGTGCTCACCTATATTAACGAGCTTTTAAATTCAATAAATTCATCTAAGCCCGCTAAGGTCACGATGCTGAATCGGAGTTTTTCTCGCGAAAAGCCCTCTCAACGCTGGATAGTTGTCTCTGCATTAGGGTGCCACAAACGAACTTAGTTGGAAAATATTTAACAAGGGTTTTTTTTTGTCTCCGAACGACGTTATGAATTGAGAATATATTACACGAAATAAAAATATAAAAGTGTGATAGCCATGGAAATAATATCCTAAGCTAAGAGTGTTTTCGTTTTTTCTCGATGCTACACCGGTGTAGTGCAAAAAAGAGATAGACTGATTACACCCAAGTTCGAATGAGTGTAGCACCCACTACACCCTATCTAGCATGTTTTACATTGCTCTGTCAGCATCCCGGATTAATACCAAACAGTTTTGCACACCTGTGTAATCGCTTACCAGCAAGGCAAGATTCTCGAGCATTGTTTTAGCTTGAGTCGTTGACTTCTATCGTACATAAATGTCGAAACTGGAATATAATTGCATGAAGAGCGAGATCAATGGCGCGGCGTTATGTAGGTACCCACCACGATGCGGGCGGTTTGACTTCGCTTCAAATGATTGTTGATATAATTAACTTCTAATACGAAGCTCACCCCCGCCCGCGGTGAGCCATGAAATTCTAGCAAGTGTTCCAAGTTAAACATATACAACTAAGAGACCATTAGATACTTTGGAAGATTAACGAGGTTAGCTTGTTTATTTAGATTTCACAATAAATATGAAATGAGGGATGAGTAAAGTAAATAATAATTGGTCAATTCAGAAAAAACACGATTATGTTGTGCTTGAATGGGACGAGTTCAACGATCTACATTCAACAACATTGTTAGAAAATTAAATCAGATGGAAAACGATAAATTCAATGGCGTGGCTCGAGGGAGCGGTTCTATTAGTTAAACCCCCTTCCAAACCAAAATTTGTTGGATTGAAAAAAAATATTGATGCCGACTAATAAAATTAAATATTGTGCAAAATAATTTTGGAAGCATATTGTCTGATCACTACATTGTGAACACATTGTTTTAAGCATCATGAAAGCTTTTGGAAAATTGGGGGAATCTCTTATGTCAATGAAAATCTAACGAGAAAAAACATTTTAACTTGAACTTGCAGAATGCAGAAACTATCAGTAAAAAAGTTTTTCTAGCGATCTTTGAACATGTTTTGAAATTTCATGCCAATTGACATGCTATTTTTTCTGAAAATCAAGATGCATCTAACGAAAATCTTCAAAAACGTGATAATATTTAAGATAGTTGAAATTATACCCATTTTATAAATTATTAGGGACTATCCATTTTTAACTAGCAACAACCAAATATTTTAAACATAAAAAAGATTTTTTTTAAATTTTTATTTGAGTCATGAAAAAACTTTCAATAAGAAAGTTTTCCTAAAAACAACTTTCACATATTTTTAAAATTCATAATATTTGCATACAAAAATACTATTCTTTTATTGAATACTAGCTAATACCCATCGCGCGTTGCTGCGACACTCTGCGAAATAGGAGGAAAACACAATTTGTTCCAAAGCGCCATCTGGCGGGCAGATAATCTCCAACTAATAGCACACAAACACGCCCCATACCAAATACCTACTGTGTGCAAATTTTTACGGAAATCGGTTAAGCCGTTTGGGAGTCTATAAATCATATACATACAAACTTTGACTTTTATATATATAGATAGTTCTAAATGCCATTTCAAATCAAAATACTCCTAACATTTTTTTTTGTAAATTGTTCTTGTAAAACAGCAATTCCGCCTTTTTATTAGTAAAAAAATTAAAGGGTTGTGTACAGGACACGACCACGGTGACATTAAAAATGTAGCTTTTTTCAAGAGCGTGCGAATGAATTTTATCTATCACACATATCGACTCACGTTCTTGTTCACTCGCCTGTTTTCATATGTTACAATTTGCTATATACCCTCCCTATCAAAACATAATTTATTGAAGGTCTTTTAACGGTAATCTATTAATTAATCAAGTATCTCACTAGTTGATTGGCATTATTTGGCTGATCCATCTATTAAAAATAGGCTGGTCTGTCCAGAAAATATATTCAAAAGAAAAGTTCCATATTGAGAGCTGTGATGAGGAAGCCCACGCCCGCCAACGGAAATATACAGATTCTCCATGAAATATGAAACTTCATTTTCCATTTAAATTTTCAATAATGTAAGTAATCAAGTTTAAGTATTTCTTGATCGATTAGTGGTGGAAAAAATGAAATTATTTGATAAATTACATTGTTATGCAACGTTCGCACTACCAGTTAAAACGGGTTTTTATGCTGTCTTGGTGACATTTTTCTTGTTGCTAATTATTAAAACGTGTTATAACTCTGTAGTGTAAACATTGTATTATTAAACCAATTCTGCAGCGTTTTATGTTATATAGGTGTTTTATGTGGTAATAGGACTGACATAATTATATCTTCAGTACCGCGGTTTGTTTCATAATTTAAAACAGATTTATTTTAAAATTTAAATTAGTATACCCAACCGTTCTATTTGTTGTATACTTTAAAACGCAATTAGAACTGTGTTTTAAATACATAGGGTAGGGCAGATATTCTGACTGGATAAACTGGGAAAACAATTTTAAGTCCAGTAACGCTTAAGACATGGCTTAAATTTGAATCGAAAAAGAACACCCGCTTCAACTGCTGCTGGTACGGTAAGTTCTGTTTTAAAATTTTCCGTTGTGTGCAGTACGAAACAAGTGTTTAAAATTAGAAAACAAAAAGTTCTGCTGGGAATGTGATTGTTTCCGATGCAATTACACTCAGATTTTTCACGCAGGGGATACAGGCCGTGTAAATGAAAACCGCGTAAATTTAAAAAAAAAAACGCGTTAATGAAAACCGCGTAAATTTCAAAATCCGTGTAAAAAAACCTGAGTGTACTCTCCTATATAAAATACTACGCTGCTGAACAGTGCAATAACAACAGAAGCACGTTATCAGATGCCTTACTGATAAAAAACATATAACCGAAATATGAAACATGAAAACCAATAGGCTCTTTACCCTACGCAGCTACAAAGCGCCGTAAACATGGATTAACAAGTTACAACGCACACGCATGCATAAAAATAAACACACACCGTATTGAATTAAATCCAAACCACCCCGCCCACCCACCTTGCAAATCATTCTGTGACACCGTGCTGGTACCCGAAAAATCCGCACACGGCCACCGCTGCCGAAAATGCATAGCGTCTATCGCTTATTGTAGTGCCCAGACGCTGCAGCCATGATCTTACCCGTTCGACATAAGAACAAAAACTGATTCAAACGGGTACGCGTCACCTCTATTTATAAACTAACTATTGGATTAAGTCACTTAGGTGCGAGTGTATGCAAATGCCAACGTTACCTAAAATCGATAGCGCTTATTGCATCGCCCGGAGACGATGTTGCTCGTATGGGATAAGAGCAACTACTGATTTAAACGGACATGCGTTGCTTCTATTTATGACTTTTCGTGTTTCATTGAGCAACTAAGCTGCCCTCTATTGACGGCTGTGTCTGAGAAATCTGCCTCACGAATGGTAATTTTCCCGTTTTTCGTGAACTTTTTAATTTTACCAATTTCCAAAAGTCTACTTTTATTGGGGAGATATTAAATTATTACCAATATTTAAGTTAGGTGTTTCTGAATCGGTTGGTGTATGAATGATTAAAATCCATCTAGTAATATCGGAGTTATAAGCGTGCAAACCTTACATAGTTTCATTACATGGGAGATAGTTTAGATTTTAGAATGACACCTAGCCCCAGATAGTGGAGTAAGACATTTTTAATGTCAAAAACCCCTTAATTGAAAAAACTCAACGTAGGGATTAGGTATTTTATTAAATAGAATGTGTATGCAAAGTTTGAAATCAATCGGTCAAGTAGTTTTTGAATGGCAGTTAACACCGCAAATCGCTTTATCCATCAAAACAACTTATTTTTTTACGCTTAACCGCCTCCTCCCCTCCTTTAAAAAAATAGTATTTTTGATTGCAAATAGAATAAATTATAAAAATATATTAAAAGTTGTTGTTAGGAAAACTTTTTTATTGTTAGCTTCTCCATGATCCAAATACACTGAAAAAATCATTATTTGTTTAAAACGATAAGCATTTAATTGGTTAAAGTTCATGAATAATTCATGAAAAGGGCAGAATTTCACGAATTGTTTCTGTTGAAAATAATTCCAAACATCTCGAAAATTATCGCGTTTCGGAAGATTTTCGTTAATGGGTCCTTCTCCTGAATTCGGCAGAAAATCAAAGAAATACGATTTTTTTATGGAAAGTTAAAGGACATACGAACTTCTGCTTTTGATTTTTAATTCGTTATTTATCGATAATTAGAAAATTATTTTTTCTTTGAAAATTTAAAATGGCGGCCTCAAAATGGAAACAATGCGTTTTCTTCTAACGGCTAGAACAGAGCTTGTTCTATTGATCTGATTTCTTTTATCCAAAAAATGTTTGGAAGTATATACTTTTTTGTATGACTTATTCCTAACACTGGCATGAAAAATTATTTATTTATAATTTTTAAACGAGATTGCAGTAAAAAAACCGATTTAATCTACCTAGCAGTAAGATAAGACATTTATTACGCATATCAATGTTGGATCATTCATAAGTTTGCAGATCTTATACGAAGTAGGTACTAAACTACAGGTGGGATGAACACAGTTTCGAGTCCTGCACTAATAGAACCTCAAACTGAATAAAATATAAAAAATCAATAAAACAAATTAAATTAAAAAATTAATAAGAAAAAAATGAAAAAAAGTTTTCAAGTTCATAAAATGAGTAGATTGATTAATATAAATCGAAATTTAATGAAAAAAAAATAAATCAAATTAGTTCAGCTCGCTAAGTGTAAAAATTGACAATATTAAAAAAATAATAGAATAAAATTTGTTTCAAATTAACAAATGGGTTGAAATAAATAAAAGGAATGAGTAAACCGAAAATGAAGAAACTGAATAAAATGCAAGAACTGGAAAAAATCAATAAAATACATAAAATGAAAACAGTGCACAAAATAAGTTAAATCAATGATATCAATAAATGGCATGAAATGAACAAACTGATCAGATTGAATCAAAGGATTGAAACGAAGAAAATAGATAAAATGAAATCAAATGAATTAAATGAACAAAAAGAAAGCGGAATGAAATGATCATATTTTTTTTAATCAATTGGTTTATTTGATAAGGCACGTTTGCGTTATTTTGTTTAATATAAAAATATTATAAATATAATTTTTTTTTAATTGCTATCTTGTACATATACACAAGGGGGTAATATAATTTTAGTAAGATTAGGGGGGTCATTTAGTTTTTATGACATCTTGACATTTTTAGCAAGGAGATTACTGGAGCAAATAATTTTTAACCAAGGAGACAATTTTTACAACTATCTTAAAACTGGGAAGAACTAGAGAGCATGATTGAGTTTTGTAAAGGTTCGGGGAGATTAATTAGAGTTATTTTTATGTGGTAGTAGAGTTGGGCGTTTGCAATGGGATTATGAATTATAGTTAAAACTAGAAGAGACAGGAAGAGCTTGAGTTGTAAGCGTGACCGCCACTCATTCCAGTTGGCCTGGGTTCAATTCCAGACGAGGTCGTTGAGATTTTTCTGAGGTGAAAAATTCTTTGGTCACGTCTTCCTTCGGAAGGGAAGTAAAGCCGTTGGTCCCCGGTCCATGAAATTGGTGGATCGATATCTAGTCCAGGTAGTGAAATCACCTCTCTATCGTCGGTAAAGAAGCAGTATATCCAACTTCTATACTCTACTAACAAAAATATCCTCCTCCCGTGATACTTGTGGAGTGCGCAGCAGTATATACGGCCTCTAGTAAAAGCAAGTATCGGACTAACCATTACTTCCCTTTCCTTCCGCGATCTACGTTCGGGCCTGGCCGGCGCCGGTATTGATGAGAAACAGTTTAGGGTTACCAGGAGTTACCACATTGAAAGATGTTTCGCTAATCCCAAGCATAATTAATTACTGATTCCCTGTGCAACTTCAGCTAGTCCCGATCGATAACGGAGTGGCAACCAGGGGTGGTTACACAAGCTCAAGCTCAAGCTCAAAAAAAGAAGTATTTAAATCTGTATATTGACAGATTTTCGGAAAGATTGCGGCTTGCCATAACATCTCGAACCGGGACGTTGCCTGGTTTTCCTCGGGCCCGGAGGGTGTCCATTAGCCAAGGTCTGACGGAACTGTACTCGGTGCATGCCCAGACAACGGGCTCGATGTCGTGATAGCAGTCGCCACAAGCGCAGATTCCGCTATCCACGAGCCCAATACGCCGGAGATATGCATCCAGCGTGTAATGGTTTGCCATGATTCGGGACATCACACGAATGAAGTTGAAGCAAATTTGTCATTCATAAACGTCATCTTGTAGGGCTTCCCTTAGCTAAGGAGTTCGCCTTCTCATTGCCCGGAATGGAGCACCGCAACGAGTTTAAAAAGCACCCGAACTGGTTGAGAGTCGAAATTATACTGCATGAAAGAGTTAATACTGCTTTGTGGAGATTATGATATGGAAGGTAATTGACTTCCGCAAGCCTTAGCTGCATTTTCTCCTTCGGAATGTATTCCCTTTCACAAAAACTCGGTCGTATTGAACAAAATTTAAAGTTAACGAGCGCGTTGTTGGGTCAAAGCAGAGCTTTTTCGTCTACTTTACTCATGATGACAAAAAGAATTACAATGGTTCATTTGTTCTCGAGACACGCACGCTACACTTTTTTATTTCGATTATACTGCCGTTCTACGCATAATTGTATATGGGGAATCCCATAGAACATGAGACAATTAAGCTTATAACGGCAGTATAGAGGTTTTAACCTTAATTTTATTCGCCTATTCGGGTAAGAAAAATCTCCTAACAAAAAATCTAGCCCTATGTGCGGGATTGGGATATGAACCCAGGTGAGCTACGTATAAGGCAATCGATTTACTAACTACGCTATATCCGCCTCCTCGCTGCACTGTTTATGGCCGATTGCAGCGGGCTATGATACTGAATGTGATAGGTCATTGTACGGTTCGCGCATGTGTGAGTGTAGGGACTTCACAATCGCGTATATTATCGCGAAGGGGTCGAGCGTTTGTGCGCTAACGTGTTCGAACGCGCGGGCGCTTGTATGTCGCGTGTACTAGCGTGTGTAAATTCGATTTTATAACTAAAGGGTTTGAGTGTGATTTTTTTTTTGGTCCAACTGAAGGCAAACCCGAGAGAAAAGATTGCTGGACGTGACCGATGCATTATCGCGCGAACATAAACGCCCATGTAGGATGCCCTTTGAGACCGCGTTTGTAAGTTTATTGGTGCTAAAACGTTCACTGAATCACCAGGGTGTTTTCATGTTTGTAAGAATGCGGGCGTAGTTGTGTGTGTTCTTGAATGATCGTGGGCTTAATTTTAAGAGTATTTTAAGAGTATGGTTCAGATATAAGGATATGCTCGAGACAGCGTTTGTAAATTTATAGGTGAAATACAGAGATGTTCGAAAACTTTTTTTACGGTGACGATCACATTCATTCTAATATTATTGAAAAATTTTACAACGCGAAAGAGCACATCATCTTATAAGATTATTTTGGCGGCTAATCCTTTTAGAAAAAATATAAAGAATTTACTCTTTACAAATTGAATTGGATACTTAAACTCTTCAGAAAAGTTTTCGAATATGCTATTTCACATAACTTTGTTGAAGATACGAATACTCCGTATATTCAGAGTATCGAAATATAATAGACTATCTGTGAAAGACATTCATTAAAACAAGTTATTCTAATATTACTGTATTTGCTGAATCTCTTCTGCTATTTATAAACAATTAACAATAAAATTCACATTCTATTCAAGGGATGAGTCTCTGAAACTTACAATAAAAAACTATATTGAAGAGTACTGGCTTTAAGAAAATTTCCTAAATATCGTTTTATATCTCGATATGCTGCATTCATGTGGCCTACATATTTGCAATAAAATTGTTTAAAACGACATTATTAAAAACTTTGCTAAAGACACCAAGTCTCTTACTATTTTTAAAGAGTCAATTCTATAAAACCACTTCTAGGAGACTTAAGAGCTTAAATACCTTTTTGTGCGAAAAATGTCAAGAAAGTTTGAAATTACGTAAAGGCATAAAGCAATAATTTGATTACATCAAACTGATAGTATTTTGGTAGTTCATTTTTCAGTGAAATAAACAAGCATAAGTTTATAAAAAAATATTAATAATTGGTGGAGTTATAGGTTTTCCCCCGATTTTATTTAATCTTATTTTTATTTAAGATGTTTGCGGTGATCACGATTGAAGACCAATAGATCAACTAAATTCCTAAAACTCAAAAAATTCCATTAGTATATACGTATTCCTCATACCTTAACGATTAGTTGAATAAATATTTTTTTCCTGCATTCTGGATCGTTTTCCAAAAAAAATCATTATTGTAAGTTTTAAAAATCGCATTTAAAAAATTCTCATCTACTAAACAAAAATTTATGCATAAAAAAGGAATCGTTAAGATACGAGAAAATTTAATTACGATCAATTGAAAAAAATCGGTTGAGTAGTTTTCCTGCAAACGTGATCACAGAAAAACCATTTTTGGAAAAACGACATTTCGAGAAAATCGAGTTTAAATTTTCAAGTTACCGCTGCTCTTGGTAGACGAAGTGCGCTTTGAAACGCTGTAACTTTAGATCTATTTCTCGGATCTCTGTAAAAATTTAGGAAAATATTCTCAAGGAGTTGTACTTCCAAAGTAAAGTAATAAAAAAATTGCAATCTTTTGAAAAATCCCCTCTTAATCACTAAAATTATTATATCAAAAGATTTTCTAGTGTCGAAAAACTTCTTCGAAGTTGTTAAACCTTCACAGTTATTTCTGGACTTTCAATAATTTATTAAACTTAGAATAGATTTCAGCATTTTCAAAAAATCAATGATTTTTATTTTATGAATTTAATTTCTTGAATAACTTTTAATTTTTTGAACAACTCAAGCTCAAGAGCTCGAGTTGACAATTTTGTGTTTTATAATTTTGAGTGAAAGTATCATGTACAACGTATTCCAGAGCTCACCTCGAGAACATTTTTCAAATTTGCTGCGGTAATGAGCAACAGTGGCCTACAAATGCTCTGATATATTTAGAACAAATCCAGTGGAAATAATTCCCCGTAAACCTCGAAAGATACATTCAACATCAAACATCTGAGAGACGAATTCCATTGCAAGCATTTTCGTGGAAACCCATTAGCATATTTTCCACCATCTCAATCTTCCATAAATCATACACACGGCTCTTGAACTCCTCCAAGCTGCGCTCAACCTGGCTCAGACTTTTCACAAATCTCGGCATGTTTCCCGATTTTTCAACGGCCGCGTTTCCACCGGTGCGTGTTTTCAAAGTCACCGACTTGTACTACACTTGATAGTATACAAAATACTTGGGGATCCATCGATGTAAACCAGAGAAGATTGAGCGAGTGAGAGCGACGACGGACAAAATTGCGATCTCGGTTGCTTCGGCCAATCGGCAGTTGTCCGCGGTGGGAAAACATGACCATCAACATTTCAGTCGATCTCAGGATTCCGCCGCGGCAAAACGCACGAATTCAAATTGAAAAAGTGTTTCTTTTTTCGCTTCCTGTGCCTGTAGCATACCTTCCAACAGACAAGTTCATTGGGCGGGAAAATCCGCCCCGTCAGTGTACGACCCCTCGAATGGGTGAATGTGTGGCGGGGAGTAATCTGATGAAGTGATCTTGTACCGAAAAGTGAGAGTGAAATGAAAACATCATCTGTCGCTTGGAGGCGGTTGGGTTTCGCCGACGTGTTGAGTTCTCAGAATTTCCGTGTGAATATATAAATACGGTGTTGAAATTATCCGAACATGATATCTCAGTTTTATTGGATTTGTATACATTCTCGCGAGTTCTTGTACAGGTTAATTTCGAACGAATGACAGCGTTTTAAAAGTTATGAAAAAAGATCGAAAGCAGGAAAACATTATCTGACCACGGGAAACAAGAAGTAAGACCTACACTCTGGTTCAACAGTTCAATTTTTTGCTAGTCTAGAATGATTGTTTTTCTTTCTCTGAGTGTAATTGGAACATGAGTCTTTATTTGTGGCTGATTAAACTATTTGAAGATCATAAGAACAAGCAATCAATCAATACTAATATTTTACTACTAACGGCGCGTCTTCATTTGACCAAAAAACAAGAAAGGTATGTTGTTGCTGATCTAATAAACCTTAAAGGCCGTATAATATTCAACCTGAGTTGAAATATTTCACCCAAGTATTTGATCCACTAAGCTCTCGTACTCATGCCATGATAAAACAGGAGTTTCTTAATCAAGGTACTGAGAACTGGATGTAAATATTGGGTAGGGTCAACCTAAGATCACTCGAGCTATTTCATTGACGGAATCGAAATTTATAACGGTTTGGATGTGGTATGCGGTCATAGATGGGTTTTCTACCAGACTTCAAGCGTGAATCCATGTTTGTCCATTGACTATTTAGATCGTTTATACGTGTCGCGGTTTTTAAAGGAAAACCTGACCATTTAATTACATAAATATAATGTACAAAAGGTGTTATTTATATGGTACACTGAAAAAATATGAAAATAGGGTTGTCTACCAAACGTTAAATATAATGTGTAAATTAAAAAAATGGATAAATCCATATGGTTTGTTGACCGATTCTAATTATTTTTTCATTATTGAACAAGTAGACGTTTCATCGTTAATTTTCATTAAGAAGAATATAAAATAGAGTTGCCTACCTCAAACACTATACAGCATAATTATCCTCAATTATATGTATTATCACTATTTAGTGAATATCTTTGTATTCAACACGATGACCTATGCATTAGTTGAATGCAACGAACGCAAACTACAAATGATGGAAAAATAAAACCATAAATTTAAAAAATATGAAGGTATATGCTGATTCAATTTATGTTATGATAGGTTTTTGTTGGAAATTTTGTACAATCGCTGGTTGGGTTGACAGATGTTAAAACTGGTCAAAGGGGATGTTATTAGTACAAGTTCATCTGCTCACATCTCTAACTATTGTCATTTTATTGTCGAATTGAACTTATCATGAGAATTTGACATTCAGATATTTATACAGCAATTGCAATTAACTAGTATATAAAAATGGATAGGCAGCTATTATTAAAACAAAAATATTTACTAAATGATGATAATACATATAGTTGAGATCAAATATATCGCCTATTTATTGATGTAGATGACTCTGTTTTATATTCTTCTTAATGTAAATTAACAATGAAACGTTTACCTGTTCAATAATGAAAAAAATAATTAGAATCGGTCAACAAACCATTGAGATATGGCCTTTTGAAGTAAACATTCCAACTTTTATTCATTTTTTTAGTTTTCACATTATATTTAACGTTTGGTAGACAACCCTATTTTCACATTTTTTCAGTGCACCATATAAATAACACCTTCTGTACATTATATTTATGTAATTAAATAGTAAGGTTTTGCTTTAAAAACCGCGAGATCTAAATAGTCAATGGACAAACATGGATTCACGCTTGAAGTCTGGTAGAAAACCCATCTATGACCGCATACCACATCCAAACCGTTATAAAGTTCGATTCCGCCAATGAAATATTTTCAAACTTGCAGGGGATATACTTGATTACTATATCTTTCGAATGCCATGTACTAAATAAGTAGACAAAAAATTTTGTTTGTAGAGTTAGGACCAAACCCGTGGGTGTTTGCTGGTAGCCTTATGAGACGTGTCATAAAACTTCAAATTGCAATTTCTCTCGAATCCCTCGATGGATCATTTTGAAATTCACTGAGAAGATGCTTGGATACTGTATCTTTCGAATGCCGTATGACAAATTTATGGTCATTTTTTTGTTAACAACGGTTTTAGGAACACCGTGGAATCCTTTTTATTAGTTTTTCTGTTTAGGCCATTTTTAATTTTTAGTATTTTTAACAAAATGGATTATCATCGTACGGAGCTTTTTTATATTTTTTTGACATGCATGTATTTTTGTATTATTGCAGCGAGGACTCACACCGTTGTGACCGTTGTAATAGGGTTTTTCCATCTTTAGATTTGTTTGTGTTGATCTGTTGTACGGTGTACTGAATTTGAACATTTGAGTAAACTATTTCGTTTCTTTTGCCTGAATATATTTTGTGTTGTAAGCAATTGTGACCTAGCCTTAAGTTCGCGTAACGGTCACAAGTTATTACCATTTTTTATTTCTAATGATTGACATTACTATCCTTTTCCAAAGTTTTTAATGCATTGTAGGGGAAAGTGGTCGGTTGCCGGCACTGGTCGGTTGTCCACACCTCTATGGAACTTTTGACAGAAAGGAGACATGAACATTCTGATAAGGGACCGTACACTAATTACGTAAGGCATTTTTAGAACATTCCAACCTCACCCTCCCCCTCAGATAAGAATTCGTAAGATTCTGACGAACTCACCCCCCCCCCCCCCCCTATAAGATCTTATCATGATTTTCGTAATTAAAAGTTATAGTAGTTATTCTGCCTAAGCTCGACCCTCATTATCAGAAGCCGTGTGGTGTCCGGCGGGCTGAAATCTTTTTGCACTATTTCAACCAAGAATAGCACCTCTGGGAACTGCTCCCATGTCGTAAGAGGCGACTAACAACATGCTAGGAGTTCCTAGGCCGAGGTTTTGCTCCGTACCGAAGACTTAATCTGGACGGACCTTAAGGTTTTCCATATTACCCTCTTTCCAGTCTGTATTTAGTGAATCACTGACATATACCTTTTCTGATTCGCCTTTCTTGATTGTGTACCAACGTTTTAAGTTTCTTCTGGCGGTTGTATATTAGCCGTAAATGACGAAATCTAATTCTACACTAAATAACAGAATATATTAATATACCGGCACTTCCACGCCAAGGTTTAACTTCCAAAGCTTTGGTTTAAAAACCGTTTTTAAAAAATGGAAACTTTCATGTAGGAAATTTATTGAATTGGCCTAAGATGGAGCTGTCGAATTTCACAAAAAGCTTTTTATGTTGCAAGTGATCTGTAGTTGTGTTAAATTAGGTATTTTTCTATTATATTTGGAACCGTCTACCGACAAATCTACATTTACGAATACCTCCAAAAGTGACTTCTTGAGGTCTCATGAAGGCCTGACACTAGCTTTATGATACTTTTGCTTTTCTAAACAGTAATAAAAATCTCAACATTCAAGAACTTCACTTTGTCAGAAAATGTAGGGCCATCGGAAGCTAAAACTTCGTAAAATCGCACTCCTGGTCCTTTTTTCAGTGCAGTACCCTACGTCACTCGTTCAAATTTGCACCGCTCTTATGGTAGTCGGTATTTGCTAGTATTACTGTTCTCCCATCCATTCTGGTAGTCAAACGGTGGGATAGCAAAATTCTTACAAGTTCCCTATCTCATGCCTCCACGCGAGTCTAAGTCTATTGATGACATTTGGTCCTTAGACCGCAGAATGAGAGGGTGCGAACAGAATGAGAGGGTGCGAACAGATCTAGTCGAGAAAACATTGCCGTAAAAATGAATAGTTGATCGGAAATTAGCCCCAATACGACTAATCTGACTAGACTATCTATGAACACGGGTCAATACGTATTGAAAATTCGCCGCTTTTGTTTTTATGAACCTAATTTAAAGCTCCGTTATTGCTAACAAGCCCGTGCATCAGGTTAACAATCCTTTATATTTCTCTTCAGTGTTCGGTATTATCGCTCGTATACTTGTATTCCACAAACAATCCGATATGGAAAATAAGAAATACTTTCCTTGATTTATAACATCTCGCGCTATTTTTGCCAGTATAATATGCTGTCACTTGGTAGTTTTCAAGCCAATAAATATATCGTAGAGAAGAAGTAGCGAGTTCTGTCCAAATACTGTTGCAATAAATAGTGATCCGGCCCATTACGCAGATAAGATTAGCTTTTCCAGGCAATACTCCCACGATCGGCTGTGTGGAGTTCAAATTGTTTTTGTTTAGGGAACATAGTATACTCTCGGTAGCCGGCTGCCCAGAGTTTAAAAATAACCAAAAACTAAACAAAATCATCTCTTTTTCGAGTGATCGTGCACTCGAAGACTAACTAAACAACTACCTAATAAAATATGCTTTGCTTGGAGCGAATCCTAGACCTGATACCCTTCCAAACCACCAACTCCGCGACACCTATGGAAGAGTCTGATGAATCGTCGTCCTTCCGTTAAGTAGGTGGAGCATCAACACTTCCCGTCTACCTTATCCTTTATCCTTCCCCGTGAACGATGGAGATGGGGGCGGCCGGCAATGATGGCTATCATGCTGTTGAGGTTTTAATATGGGTCGGATTGGTATGAATTCCTACTTACCACTTCCTAAGCAACTCTTATTAGATAATCAGCAGTCAAACATGATGAAGTCAGTGTGCAATCCGCCAAAATCATCGTCACAACGCAACGCAACGCAACGCAACGCTAAGCTCGACCCTCATTATCAGAAGGCAAAAATTAAGCCCGCATGATATTAAACCTGTTCTAATGACCCTGCCACTTCTAGCTTTCCGATCTGTTTACTTCACATCCTTGCTCTCACTTGAGTACTATGGCTCTAAGTTTCATAACTTTCCCTACCCAGTAATTTCTAGCTAATTGAATGTCGTTAAAACGTAAAAAAGAAAATTTGACTAACATAGTCGAAATAAAAAAGGAAAAAATGTAATTAAAAATCATATTGTTAATTCATTAAATAAGATAGCAAAAACGATACTTATAGAATTATTTCAAAAAAAATCATGACAAAATTTAACTGCATTCATCTGTAGTAATTTTATTTGCATCCTAGTAGAACAACTATTGAGCGATATTTTTTAAAGCCAATCTGGTCCATATAATCTGCTTCGCTATATTCCACTTGCTTTGAATCTATTTTCTTGTGATGCAGAGCTCAAAAGAATTTATAACCTGTTCTGGCATGAATTTATTCTGAGCTCCAACTGTGACGATTATCGTACGCATAGCTCCGACATCTTCGAATTTTCTTGGAGTAAAATACAGTTCACACTCTAGAAATATTCGGCCCACAAGATCTGTCATAATCGCATGACAGAACATTTTCCGAATACCTTGATGTAACTGCTCTAACACCATCGACAATTAAGACGCTCCTCACGATGGCAACAATAAACAAAATTACATAATTAATTTAACAATCATATCCTGCAAAACACATCAATTCCAGGTCCACCATTCCTTGGCCATGATGTACAATATGTGCTAATTTTGTTTGATATAGAAAATGTTCATGGCACAAATAATAAATAATTCTTGTGTGAAGAATAATTTTCTTATTGATTTCATTTTCATACTTTTTATGATATTACGTAAGATAGAACAAACCGTCCCTCCCCCTCAGATAAGAATTTGTAAGATATTTCGAAACTCCCCCTGCCCTTACGTAATTAGTGTATGGCCCCTAAAACAGGGTGACCATTTCAGACGAGTAAAAAACCACGACAATCGTAAGGGGGCCGATCGTTTCGTACATGCAAAATAAATTTGACGATACTTCTTGTTCGAACATAGCGGGCAGATGTTTTCCAGGTTTTCGGTAATACAAAAAGTTCGCGTTCAATTTCTGCAGAGAGTTGAAACCAACAGAGTCTTCCTTTCGTGAGAATGAGTTCGAACACTACTTCAGATTTACACACATGCGGCTCTTTCTATGCAAACCCTAGTAACAATTGAGGTTTTATGATAGTTTTATAGCAACTCATAAAACTTAGATTGCACTTGTAGCATGCTATAAAACTTCAATTGTTACTTGGGAATCGACGAAAACTGCATGCAGACGTTAGAGAAATCTTCAAATGACGAATCAGACGAAATATCTTGAGATCATCCGCGAAGGACAGTCGTGAAGCCTTCAGCACGAACAGTATATCATTGAAGTAGAGCAGAAACATCAACAGTATCAGTTGCCTTCCATGAGGTATTTGTTGACGTTGAAGAGAATGTTGGTATCTGGCAATCTCTCTCGTGAATTACGATCGAAACAACTACAAATATTATTATTGATTAAAAATATCTGCATTTTAGCGATTGTTATATCGTGGTTCGATTTATCATAAGCTGCAGATTGGGTGTTGGTTTATCACGGCAATTCATACTCTTTATTATGCACGATATTATATGATGATTGAAGCAGAAGGTAAGATGCTGTCAAACGATGTGATGCCATGTTGATCATCATTAAAATATTGCAGTTAGTAAGTCTTACGAGGATCTATAATGACAAGCTCGCAAAACTTCGAGACAGCTCTCAGTGAAGTTATTCGATGGTTATTGACGTCCTTTTTAATGGACAGGAAACATATTCGTGGATTTCCAGCAATCCATCTTAAGATGGAAATACATATGCCACTGGCAAGAGATACTAGTACAATGTGACTTTTTAAATGTTGTGGAGGAAATCCGCTGGGTTCAGAATTCAATGACGATTTAAACCAAGAAGAAACAGCTATTTATCGTTAGTGCCCTGATTTTGGTCCAGAACCGGGTCGATTTGTTTTTGTTGCGATTTGAATGAATCAAGCGAAGATTTATTTTTTCCTTGGAAGAGCCCTCAAAGTCTCAGGACACCAGGACAGTCTATTAAAAACCAGGACATGTCCTGGGAAACCAGGACGTGTGGTCACCCTAGATAAATATCATTTATGTGTTATATTAGCACGATCTTTTTGTGCCGATTGCTGAAGCAAACAGACTCGAATGTTCTGTTCTACAACCAATATATTTTTTGAACAAGGGAAACTCTACTTGAAAGTTTTTTTTTATGATTTGCTTAGAAATATAGAAAGAAGTAAATCGATCGAAAAGGTATGCGCATTGCATATTTACGATATGAATTTATTCTATTTTGAGATTAAACATTGAATGGTACCGAAAAGTTCGCCACAATTTTTTTTGTTCAGTTTTAAAAAAGGTTACTAAAATCGGTTGTCGGCACCCAAACATGGTCGGTTTTCGGCACCCCATTTTTGTGGCAAATGGTGAGTTCTCAATAACCTAACCAATATGGGTATTTTTGGAACGGGGTTTATGAATAGATACCAGAGATCGATCTTTGGCCCCATTCTGAAACCCAGAAAGGCGATTTCCGGTTTACATTTCCATAAAGAAAACCCACCTGGTTTTCCCCGTTGAGTCGCACTTTATGTAGCCCCCTCACCCTTTGGCTTCTATCTGATTTGTCTGAAGCTTTGGTCAAGAAATGGGCTGCCTGAAACTCACTCAATTGCAGTGAATGCGATCCGTAAGTACATTTGCAGTGCGTTATATTCGCACTAGTTTTTCACCTACACAGATTGTGGTTCTGATGAAGAATGATGTTCAAAATGACTTTGATGGTAGTTAAAATGAATAAATTTTCTTTTCCCTTTGAATCTTGAAGATTTTCATTCGTATTTTTCTTTTTTTAGTATTTTTTCTTAGGGTGCTGATAACCGACCACATTTTTCAAAATGGTATAAAATTATCATTTTACGAAATTGATAATAAAATTTTTCATGTTGACGGAATAAATCAAATCCTTTCATCAGTTATTAGCTAATGCCTATAGCTTTCCATTGGTATGCTTATTCCCATATATTGTGCAATTGGAGTAATGTCGTGAGCCAAAAACAAAAGTGCGCCGACAACCGAACAATTCCCCTACCTAGATTATTTTACAATATTTTAATTACAACTCAATATGATCATACTATGTACTAGTGTACTAGTGTACCGTTTCAATGCGTTGGCTTCGTGGGTGTCTGCACGTTGTATAAGATATTCCATAAACGTCATCTTATGTCGGCTCACATCTCCATAATGACGTTCAAAATGTTGTACTTTCAATTATTCAGAGTCGTCACACCCATTGCACCTTCATTGTTAGGAAAAAATTTCTTTTAAATTGCTTTCAGGCTCTATAAATATAGGCGGTAAAACTTTTTTCATAACCAATCGTGTATGATAGATGGATTTGAGGATTGAGAATCAATCTCGATTATTTTTTCCAAAATTTTGAGAGAATTCTATTGAGAATCGGACGGTAACAATTGAGCAATTTCTAACTATGAAACAAAGTACCTATCTTGATAAAAACATGGTCATGTTTCTTAACCCCAAAAGTTTTAAGAAAAAATAGTTATGGAGCATTTATGCGCTAGAAAAGAAGGATGACAGCAACAAAAGAATATTCTAATTGTGTTCTACATATTTTAGTTGTTGATTCACCATAGTTAACTTCTCCGATTTTCATTTTGTTTATTTGGCTCTATACGTCAGTTTAACGGATTCGTAGGCCCTTTATAAATTACTACGATGTAATAAGAGAATAATTATGATGGTTCCTGTCTCACACGTCTTGTAAGTCGTTCATTTTTCTTCCACTCCGTGTCATTATCGTGATTACTGCCTTGATATTCACGGTCCGGCGTTCTTCTATGCTTCTTGTCCTTAGAGGTGGCGAGTGTGAACCTTCCATCTTTGGTACTAGCTTCCTCACAAGAGTAACATGAAAAAATGGCTCCCATCTGAGTCCATTACTAGTCCCACCAGGAGTGTCTGCTCCAAATTTAATCCAAATCGGACGAGTCTAACTACCGGATCAACATGATAGAAGTTTGTATGGGATTTTTCGACAATTTACATGGAGAAAGCCCACAAGTTTCCATTTTCACAGCTAGGTGACACCGCATTCATCAGTTTATCACTGCAAATGAAAATAGGAAAAATAATTTTCTTGCATACAACTTTTGCGAAGAGTGCAAACCAATACAACTTCCATAGGATTTCTAATTTTTTTAGTGAAGTGATGTCCTAGTCAGTTTTGCATGGAGCCTAAAAGCACATGGGTGTGAAGTAGTCAATTTCCACTAAATCCACTAACTTTATTTTTTGTGCGAAATAATGGTTGGGTTAAGCTGAATAGCATGTTTGGAAGAATTTTAGTACATCGTCGCTGTTGTGCTATCTTATGACAAACACCATTTTGAGGCAAACTGTGTTGTCTGAAAAATCTCTACAAAGTGGCGTTTTCAGAATTATGAAATTCTACTTGGTTACTAAGATATAGCGAGAAACATGATGAGAAATCATGAATTTTTTACTTCAAGTCACTGTATCTTGCAATTTGCTCAAGTTGTATTGAAGTTTTAGATGTTTTTATGGGTAAAATGACAATGGCAAAAAAAAATTTAAAGAAAAATATACGAGCTGTGAGAAAAACATAGTTTATGTTTTAATCTAGAAATATAGCATATTAGGCAACACTTTAACCAAAAGTTACTATTATTTCTAGATTCCTTGATTCATTTCCTTTAAATGCATCTTACCGATTGTTTATAGAATAAATTAAACCAAAGATATGAATAAAAGTTAATAATTGATGCTTTATTTGCAAGGAAAATTTTCCATGCACAATTATGATACGCCATACAAATTTTGTCATCAATACACTCGCATTGTGAATGCGACTTTTGTTTACATTTTTAGTAAAAACTCACAATGTAGTCCACCGATCTACGTAATATTTGAGAGATTGATACAGAATAGATAGAAGCATCAATTATCTTCTCTGAATTGTTTCTACCATTTATAAGTTACAAGATATTCAATTTCAAACTTTAAAAATCGTTTTTCTCGAAATGTGCTAAATGGCGCTTCTCATAAGATAGTACAACAACGACGACATGATATGCGTCATCTCCAGGTATTGTAAGTCTCTGAGCGAGAATTACGCGAAAAGAAGCTGAGATAAGATGAGTCGCAAAATTCTCCGTCTCCACAAATAGCGTGAGAAGAATTTTACCGATAAAATTTATCTGATTTTTTCCTTCTCACCGGAGTAGGTGTTAATATTTTAATTTCGTGTAAATCAATAAAGGCTAGTACACGAAGGGAGCAGTAATGCCACTTTTAATGAACGTGTAAGGCGAGTAATGATGGAATTCCCATACAATTCCAGTAATGCAGTTACTTAGTAATGACACTTTTATTACACATTATGTCAATCTATCAAAGTGTCAAAATATACACTTTATTTTTAAGAAAAGTGACAAAGATAGACTTTTTTTTTCTATTTTTGGAAGGCAGTGAACGCGAAAAGGATACCGTTATAAACTCATTCGCTCATTCTCCGGCGCTGTTATTTATACGGAGAAAAATGCGTTGTATTTATCCGCAGAAGTTGTGTGAGGGCCAATAACTACGGATTTTTGAAAACTCTATCGACCCACCCCTGAGTCGATTTCTAGTTCCACCAGGAGTCCCGCTCTAAATTTGAGCCTTCGTACCAACGTATTCGAAGTTTGTATGGGATTTTAGACAGTTTATGAATCAGTTTATCTCTGTACGTGAAAATAAGAACGATAATTTAATTACCTACAAAATTCTGATCTATTCATATAAGACTATATATGTAGTACAAGTGTGGTAATCAAACGGTGAGGTAACATAAAACTCACCATTTTTATGGCAAGGGGCCTTTCAATCGAAAATTACTCCAAACTAGAACTGGGATTCAAAGTTATGACAAATATCCAGCAAGCCTGTTGGGAACTAGAGCACACCTCACAGTATTTTTGCCCTTACTCGGATATTAGGGTTCCTAGTACCGATCCTTTCGGGCGGGAACCGATACTGCGGAACTGAAGCCCTCAGTACCGGTAAAAAACCGGTACACTAATTTTTTCAAAAAAAAAAAAAATCTAGAGCCACTTCATAGTGAAATTAATCATAAAAAATCGTGATTTCAATCATCAGCTTTTGTATGCTCAACAAGTATTATTATCTTTAATTTGCAACTTACACTCACACTACAGATTTTTTCTAATGCGACATCTTCTTTGATTCCGAGATCTGGCTAGCTTAGCCTATAGTGAGTTTTTAACTATAAGGATGCTGGCAGATACTAGAAACCCTATTTCCAACAGTAAATGAACACGGTGTTTTTTTGCTTAGCTGTGTTCTCCCTTCGAGCACAATTCAGGCCAATGCAGCGCTTCCTATTCTCGCACTCCATGGCTAATCCCTCTTAGGTACACTACGTCTTCTCTCTGGCTTGTGCCTTCTCAGCTCATCGGCAAATCACTACCCTACCAACTCCAAAATCGGTGTTCGTTCTTTTGTAGATAAAGATTAAGCAAACCGAATGCAACCGATACTTGGGCCACAAAACTAATTATGTTGGCACACAGCGAATAGTGGCAACTAATCTGAATTTCACTTATGAAAAATGCTCAAAAAACATCATGATCTCTGTTATGTTTCGCTCGTTGTAAACACGTACATAAGTCGTATTAATTATTTTTAATTTTTTTAACGACATTCAGTTAGCTAGAGATTACTGGGTAGGGGAAGTTACGAATTTTTTTAAAGACATAGTACTCAAGTTAGAGCAAGAATATGAAGTATGCAGATCGTAAAACTAGAAATGGCAGGGTCATTAGAAACAAGCTTAATATCCTACAAGCTAGTCTTTTGTCTTCTGTTGGCAGGGGTCGAGCTTAGGGCTTAGCTTAGTGTTACTACGAACCACTGAAAACCTGTCAACGATTAGCATCAATGAAATTACTGCTGTTCATTTTCATGTTTTAATCAAATAGTTAAAGCATTCAGTTCATTGCGAAAAGAGAGCTATTACCGTTAAAGTTATTATGCAATATTGCTGATCGAAATTTTGAAATGGACCCCTGTATTAAAAGATGTGATCAAGAGTGAAAATGTTCCTACCAAAGAGTAGAATTGTACGCTACAGTTAGTTCCAATTACAGCACCACCTAGAGTTGAAAATGTGAATCTGATGTATTCCCCCATACATTTGGTATATTTTTCCGTACAAACCTTGAGCCGTTTGCGGAACCCCTTCCAGTAGACCAAAAGACCACTGAAATTTTCAGTGAAGTTTATTGGGCACTCAAATTATCATTTTACGGGTTGTGGTTTGGATTTCGAGATTTAGGTAATGTTAGGTCAGTCTTGACTGCCCAAGAGTCTCAGGATGGTTCGTAGATCCGGGAGAATTATGCCTGCCAATTTTTGGACAAACCGGAATGGTGACCATCGAGTTCGACTTGACCATTTCGTTGAAGGCTGGGCGCTGCTCAGTTTTTTATGTCGGTCTTGGATCTTGCCCCTTAATATTTTTCGTTCGGGGCTCCTTCCTGCACCCACTATTGTTCGGCGACTCGGTGTCCATCGTTTGACTGGTGCCTTCCCTATTGGGATTTTTGCCAACTCGATCGCTTCCGTGAGTTTGTGGCCGTTTCTCAGCAGCCACCCATAGCGTTTCTTCGCTGCTCCGCTGAAGTGACGAGTTTCCCACATTCCTGTTTTATTCTCGGAGCCCTCCGATTTACCGGTTGCTCCACTGAGCTGGTCTGTGTCATGGTTGACCACTGTGCGATCCTCGTCTCCAGCTTGGCAGTTGAGAATGAACGAAGTGCAGGACACAACATCCTCCAACGAGCCACTATTCAGTAGCTCCCCAAATTTGTTTTTCCGTGCAATCCTTCTCCTCTTACAGCTCCATCGCCTCAATCTCCTCCAAAAGCATGTTTACAGTGTTCTTGGTGTTTTCCGTTTTGTTTCCACGAATAGCTAGGGAAATAAAGTCAACCCTGTCAGAGTCCCGCTTAGCAGGGTAAGGTCAAAATTACTGTGGGGTCGCCCTGGTTCCCCTACAAGTTTCGTGCTAGGCTTGGCTTCGAATCCCGGTCATAGTTTTGTCCGGCCATTGCACAGTGGGACGACTTAGAACAAAAGGTGGACTAAAGTCCAAACTTTGCTGTATCGGTTAAAATAGGACGATTTTATGTAATTTTGGTACGCTGAATTCGTTTTTGATATTAGAACATTTCAAAAATAAGCGTTTACTATTCATTAGGGTATCTCAAAAATATATGTTTTTTTTTCGAAGTCGTTCTTAAAATTTCTGTATATTAATTTTCGTGTACTAAATCGTTTTTGATATTGACACATGTAAAAAAAATTCATTATACTTTAGGGTGGCTCAAAGAATTATTTTGTAATGAAGATACAAACAAAATTTTAAAAGTTTTTGAGCGCTAAATTTCTATTTTAATTATAAAAATAGAAATTAGCTTTACTACTTATTAGAGTGGCTCAAAAGTAAGTATTTTGTCTTTTATAATGATTTTTTTCAATAGTAATTTTGTAATAGTAATTTTGGAATTTATTTTCCATATTGAAATGAATTAATTAACAATTGATCATGGGGCTTCAGAAATGACTATTTTGTTTTTACGAATCAGATAAGATGTGTTCGACTAATTTTGGAATATTTATTTCGTTAGTAGGTTACTTGATATGAAAGCTACATTTTCTATCGTTTTCAAAACAAACATTTCGAGCATCTTAGTGGAATGTTTAATTACATTCACCAATCAACAAGATTATTAACGATTTTTTTTCGTAGGTGTGTTTTAAGTGACTTTGATTGCTTATTTCATATCATAAATGAAAATAAATCCAAAACCCTTTTAATTTAAAAATGTCTTATTTTATTTGGATAAAATCGCATACCCTTAAGCTATATCAGTGCTATGCAAATTCGGATCAAAATAGTCTCACCAAATGACTAGAACTCAACTGTGTTCACACTATTTGACAGTTATTGCCCAAGATAGCAAGAAATAGATCCAGAAACATTTTATACCCTATTTCAGATGGTTGAAAATATTTGCTGATTTTTAATCAGTCTTAATACCTCTACCATCTAAAAAACATACTTCCCACTCGGCTCCTTAGTCCTGATCACTAGTAAAACCCTTGTAAATCATGCTCTCAATGCTATTTGAAAGTTGTGCATGTATTCGTGTCGTTATTCTAGCTATAAAGTGATTATTCAAATTCAATATCACCAATAACCATGCATCTCCATTCATTTTTTTTTTAATTTTGACTGCTTATCGCAAGTTTTCGCAAAACTAGGATATACTCATTTGAAAGAGAAAATTAAAAGCTTTCGAATGAGTATAGTGTGATCGCGGGTATTCACGGGCGTCGGTGTTATTATAGCATTTGAATTCAATAAAAATTCATGACAAACTGTTATCTAAGCACTAACAAAAGTAACTAGTGACTTATTTCTGGCAATTTTATGATGTAATTTTATCACACCGATAATTTTGGTGAAGTAATGCAATGCATAAAATCAACCATTTCTTTGAAAAACGAAAATAACCGGATGTAGTTCCTATGGTCAAATTATGCAAAAAACACTTGAATTACGCCCTTAAACAAACTGCCAAAAATTCATTTTACGTTCAAATCACTTAAAATCTCGCAAAAATGTCTCTGATGGCCCAGCCGATAGGAGAAAAATACGAGCGAGAATATCGCATAACAACCATATATGGACTTAAGTCCGGGCTCGTCCCACTGTGCCTTGGATTAGGGCATAAATTTTACGGTAAGGATTTTAATTTTTGGCACCCTCTCATTCTGCTGCTACAGCAGAAGGATGGTTGCACTTAGCCGATACCGGTCTAATGACCAAATGTCAAGAGATAGCAAACTTGTGAGTATTTGTTATCTTACCGTTTGGCGGTCACTACCCAAGTAACGAAGTTTTATAGCATGCTACAAATGCAATCTAAGTTTTATGAGTGGCTATAAACCTACCATAAAACTTAAATTGTTACTAGGGTGTAACCAAGCTGCATACAACGAGAGCCAAAAAACAAATGGATCTAAAACGTAAGGACTTACGTATAATCACAGGTTTATTTACGGGACATTTGTCGATTTTGTAACTACGAGCCCGAGAGCTCGGAACATATTCTCTGCCAGTGTGCAGTACTATTTCTTCGAAGGGAGCGATACTTTGGATGGCATCTTATGACGCCTCACGAGATATGGCATACCTGTCCCAAACGGATCCTCAACCTCAGCTACATTAATAATGTTCTACCCGGTTGGGACGACACATGTGGACAAACAAACAACTCGCTTCCAACTACATTGGATTCGGGCAATTTGTAGTAATATGTAGAGCACACAGGGGCAGCCACAAAAGATAACCTGAATAGTGATCGCAGTGGCAAAGTTTGCCCTAACAAAAGTTACATATTACAGAAAGCCATGTGTCGAAGTCGCTACCAAAAAATAACCTACCACAACCAACATTAGACATAGGCTGCAAAACACAGTCAAACAATAACTGTTACCTTTGGGTCAAAACCAACTGCCAGTACCAACAACAAAATAATGTTTGCACTAACAAACCAACAATCAGCGCTACTAAAAAGTAGCAAAAATTATAAAAATAGAAATTAGCTTTGCTACTTATTAGAGTGGCTCAAAAGTAAGTATTTTGTCTTTTATAATGATTTTTTTCAATAGTAATTTTGTAATAGTAATTTTGGAATTTATTTTCCATATTGAAATGAATTAATTAACAATTGATCATGGGGCTTCAGAAATGACTATTTTGTTTTTACGAATCAGATAAGATGTGTTCGACTAATTTTGGAATATTTATTTCGTTAGTAGGTTACTTGATATGAAAGCTACATTTTCTATCGTTTTCAAAACAAACATTTCGAGCATCTTAGTGGAATGTTTAATTACATTCTCCAATCAACAAGATTATTAACGATTTTTTTTCGTAGGTGTGTTTTAAGTGACTTTGATTGCTTATTTCATATCATAAATGAAAATAAATCCAAAACCCTTTTAATTTAAAAATGTCTTATTTTATTTGGATAAAATCGCATACCCTTAAGCTATATCAGTGCTATGCAAATTCGGATCAAAATAATCTCACCAAATGACTAGAACTCAACTGTGTTCACACTATTTGACAGTTATTGCCCAAGATAGCAAGAAATAGTTCCAGAAACATTTTATACCCTATTTCAGATGGTTGAAAATATTTGCTGATTTTTAATCAGTCTTAATACCTCTACCATCTAAAAAACATACTTCCCACTCGGCTCCTTAGTCCTGATCACTAGTAAAACCCTTGTAAATCATGCTCTCAATGCTATTTGAAAGTTGTGCATGTATTCGTGTCGTTATTCTAGCTATAAAGTGATTATTCAAATTCAATATCACCAATAACCATGCATCTCCATTCATTTTTTTTTTTTAATTTTGACTGCTTATCGCAAGTTTTCGCAAAACTAGGATATACTCATTTGAAAGAGAAAATTAAAAGCTTTCGAATGAGTATAGTGTGATCGCGGGTATTCACGGGCGTCGTTGTTATTATAGCATTTGAATTCAATAAAAATTCATGACAAACTGTTATCTAAGCACTAACAAAAGTAACTAGTGACTTATTTCTGGTAATTTTATGATGTAATTTTATCACACCGATAATTTTGGTGAAGTAATGCAATGCATAAAATCAACCATTTCTTTGAAAAACGAAAATAACCGGATGTAGTTCCTATGGTCAAATTATGCAAAAAACACTTGAATTACGCCCTTAAACAAACTGCCAAAAATTCATTTTACGTTCAAATCACTTAAAATCTCGCAAAAATGTCTCTGATGGCCCAGCCGATAGGAGAAAAATACTAGCGAGAATATCGCATAACAACCATATATGGACTTAAGTCCGGGCTCGTCCCACTGTGCCTTGGATTAGGGCATAAATTTTACGGTAAGGATTTTAATTTTTGGCACCCTCTCATTCCGCTGCTACAGCAGAAGGATGGTTGCACTTAGCCGATACCGGTCTAATGACCAAATGTCAAGAGATAGCAAACTTGTGAGTATTTGTTATCTTACCGTTTGGCGGTCACTACCCAAGTAACGAAGTGTTATAGCATGCTACAAATGCAATCTAAGTTTTATGAGTGGCTATAAACCTACCATAAAACTTAAATTGTTACTAGGGTGTAACCAAGCTGCATACAACGAGAGCC